>NC_079296.1:46353544-46677044 GCF_023638135.1 Falco biarmicus | reverse complement strand
TGGTATGTATTCCAGTAGCTTCAAGATTTCTTTGTCATTCTAGGGGCCATATTAGTATGTGGGAACAGGTTGCCTTTGCCTGGAGTGTTTACTATCAAAATAAGTTGGGAAGAATATTCAATGGTTTCATTGCTTTTTTGCAGATGAATACTGCAGGTGCAAAAGCACCCTGTAGTTTATGTAGTAATGCATGGCCGAGCCAAAGGCTGACATCCCTGTTTTCCTACATCCACACCATTCATTGACTTAGCTTTAAAATTTAGAAAGAAATCATTGAACTCTAAACATTTCAGTCCCATTGATCCACATACAAAACCTGTTCTTTCTCTGCTCCAGCCCAGCACTTCTACACAGCTCTGCAACCCACAAATTGGTATGAAGTGGTAGAACTACTTGAGTGAATGTATATATCCCGCTCATCAGATAAATTAGCATCTTTTAAATGGAGCGTATGGCTGCAACTTATGATGTAATGTGCCAGTTGTTTTATGTCTCTTGATTAAAGTTTTGAAAATGCACTGAATTTTTGTAGAATAAATTGTGTTTAGAAAATCTGAATTGAAATCTATAAGCAATCTGCTCTCACTTGATGAGAATTTAGTCATTATTCCTTCAGCCATAAACTTACTGAGACTCTTTCTGTATCCTCTAGGAGTGCTTTTTGGAAAAAGTTGATATATAAGATTTTATCTGTTATTCAAGGATTAAAGTAAGATTATAATCTGTCCTTAGTTGGCTATACAGCTAAATGTACTGTGTTTTGTAAGTATGTATTGTCTGAAGTGGTTGTGGCTTGTCTTTTCTATAAATATTAATGAAAACCTGTGCTTAATTCTTCTGCACTTTGTCTTTTTGAACACATTTTAGTGTGCTGTTAAATAAATGTTAGCTGCCAAAATATTATATTTTCAGTTGATTTTGTGTATTTAAATTTCCATTGAAGTGTTTTGTGTATCAAGTGGAGGCAAAGAAGTTGGCTTTTATAAATAACATGCTGCTTTATTCCAGGTTTTAATCAAGCTCAAAATTAGTCCTGTGCTTTTCAGTATTCTTGGTATTCAGGTAGAGAAGGGGTGTCAGTGGATTTGGTTCCCTATCACGGTGAAACTCTTTTCAGCAACTGTGTTATACTACGGAACAAAAACCTGCTGTTGTAAATAGTGGGGTTTTTTCTGTAGTCCACTAAGGGTGCTTTCATGTTTATGCTTAAGTTTATGCACTGCTAGGCAGATCCTCCTGAGAGTCTATACCCCAGTTCTTCATAGGACTCTCGTTTTATGTTAAATACCTCTTCTACCGCTCCTCAAATAACATCATCCTCTCAGCTCTGTTACCAACTTACAAAGAAGTCTGCCAAGGTAAATTATTTGTTTTGTCTCTGTTGTATTTCTGCGGGGGTAGTTTAGCCCATTGTAGTAAAAATTTAAATCAAGGCAGACTCTAATACCCTCAAAAGTAGTAGAGAATGTGGCTCAGTGCTGGTCATGAAACACAATATGGTTATTGTACAACCATAATGAGTTTTAGTCCACTGTCTTGCAATAAAAGTGTCTGGTGGTAGCATATCACCATGCCTTAGGCCTGGTGCTCCTGTGCTGCGTCCCAGGACGTGCTCTCCTGGTCGAGTGCTGGGAGCAGGCTGCACGTGCTGTTCATGGGATGGTAATCACTTCCAGACAAACAGCAAGAGAAAGGTTTTGGAACTTTGGGAGAGAAAAGCAGAGGTCCAGAATAATTTGCCCGTCCTGTGACAGAGTCTCTCTTCCAGGAAGGATGACAAGAAGGAGTAGATGTGAAAGCGGAATCAATTCTTTTGATAGCTAAAGTCTAGATTTTCTCCCTGGAGTTTCTCAAAAGAAAGAGCTATATAACTGTAGAAATAATGTGTTGGTTTTTTGTGGTGCGTGTTGGGGTTTTTTTTCGGGTTTTTTTTTTTTTTTTTTTTTTTTTTAATAGCTAAAGCTTTGGTATACATACTACAACATATTCTGTTTACGGAGTTTAGTTTTCAGTCCAGGAATCAGGCCGATAGTGAAATGAACGTCGCTTGCACCTCATCAAGTGCTCAGTTATCTCTTTCTGTCCAGTTTATGAAAAAAAGCAAATGACATCATGTCCCTACATAGCTGAAACACATTCTTTTTCATTCCTCCTATCCCATTTGAGGGTGTTACTAAGTTTGGTCAAAAAAGGAATAGTTAAAAGTGATTGCTCATCTGTTGCCAAAAGTGAGTATGACTATGCTGGTTTTTCCTCTTCTGCTTTTGAAATACGTAGTGACAGAAGTCTAAGGTGCCATAATGATCTTAAATGCCTGTCCCTGCCTGTGGAACTAATTTGCCTATCCTGCTATCACCTGCAGGGAGCAGAGGGTTTGGGAGTGGTAATGTCTCTAATTAATGCTCTAATAGAAAATTTATGGAGAGCTAAACAGCAGTTGTCTACAAACGTAATGGTGGTGGTGTCATCCCTGGTTCATTCTTGCTTTAAGAGCTGCTCATGCCACATGAACCTCTAGAACCAGGACAGGGTTAGCAACAGCTCTGCGCTGAAATTAGTGAAAATTCATGAAAATTGCACAGGTTAAAGTTACCTTCCTCAAGTTATTTGATTTCCCAATTATAATTGTGTTATGGGGGGGGGGGGGGGGGGAAGGCTGCTCCTTGTAGGAACGCTCTGCACCACCTCCTGTGTGCTGCAGTTCATATGCTCTCAGCTCACCCTGGGGGTCTGCGCAGTCGTGGGGATGCGGTCACGGTTGGGTTCTGCTGTCAGCATGGCAAGCGTGCCTGGAGGGATTGGATGGTACCTGAGGCAGTTCTTCCCTCTGCTTCTGAGAGCTGGCCAGGTTTTCGCTTGGAAAAGGATACGTCTTTAAATGCTGACAGCTGTTCTTTGAAAGTGAAAGATTTTGGTGTTAGCAAGGGCCTAAGCAGAGGGGATGCTGCTGCAGGGTCTGCATTATAGCAGACTTCAGGTGATGGGATGAGGGCAGAGGGGACACGCTGAAGTTAATTTCCAGCTTGCAGCAGAGGGTCTCGTGAGGCTGCGTACCCACCCTGAGTTCTTGCTCTGTGTAGTGCCCCTGCCAGATTTTTTTGTGACCAGCTGGTTTCTGCTCTCCTGCCAGGTCATTTAGACCCTGGCTGAGCACTCACAGAAGCCGAGAGGTTTTCACCGAGGACCTGTCCTTTATCCTCACCAGCTGTGGGGCCAGCACAGCCCACGCACCCAGCCCCGGGCCAAGGCTCTTAGCCTTGCCCTCCCGCGTCAGAGGAGCACAGGTGATGGCAGGTAAGGGGCAACAGACTTCACCTGGCCTTTTTGTTTCCTTTCCTGGTGGCTGTGGGTGCTGATCCTTGCAGAGTGGCAGCTATAAAATTAGATAATCAGTTAATTACTGGTAAATTAGCCTTGCGTCTTTGCAGAGAACAAATACAGTATTTATGTAAAGGTTGTTAGGACTTTTTCTCTTTTTAATTAGCAGAAATAGATGCAAAATGAATGATGATTAGACAGCTGATGAATTCAGTAGTACAATTATGCCTAAAGCTATGCCCGGTACTTGGTGATGGATGCTCTGAGCAATCAAAGAAACCTATTTATATAATTTATTTATTAACAAAAGTTAGAAATAAACCAGGCCTGTGTATGTTACAAGTATATCAACTTTGATGCCTGAGAAAACCTTTCTAAAACTCAGTAATACAAATATTTTAAAAGTACTTTGTTTAATTTGGAAAAAAAAACCCAAACAAAACCACAAACAAACCCCAGAATTGTTACTGTAGTAACTGTTAACTTTTAGGTTTCTATGAAAGGCTGTTCTTTAAAACTAGATAACAAATCCTGAGCATTCACTAGAAATGAGTAAGGATTCTTCATGACACAGGAATTGTAAAAACGAATGTGTTTTTCTTCTTCCTCCTTTCGGGTAGTCTGTAGTCTGAGCTAGAAAAGCAGAGGAAATTACAGAGCCCTGGGTGTCCGCTCTGGGAGGCTTTAAGAAAATGCAAGTCATGATGAGCAGCTGCCTTGTATGCAGCCAGTTGGGAAGGCTAAACTGATTAGTCTGTAAACACTAGGAGATGGTAAGTGTTGGTGTCAAAGGGACTGTGACAGTCATCAGTATGTGGTTTATCTCAGGCTGTCGTTTGAATGATGGCTCTCCCCCACAGAAGCAGTTTTATGGCTTTGCAGAGGTATCATCTGAGCCCAGGCTGACAGATCCAGCTCTGGTCTAAGCAGCTTCCCAGTTTGCTGTTTTGCACTACCAACTCTTGGCTTTTCATGAACAAGCCTGTTATTTTCTTCTCACCAACCAGGCATTACAAACATAAAATTTACTAGCCCTAACAGTGGAAACTGGCACTTGCCCATTTGCAGAAGAGTATTAGGAACAGAGAGTCCCTTCGGGGGGAAAGCGTGGGGGCTGCTCACAAGAGCAGCAAGCGGGCACTTCCTCTCCCATGTTTGCCTGGTGCAGTAGCAAGGTTACAATTCGCCCTTTGTGCTCAGAGATGGGTTGCAGGAAAAGGCCGTCCTGTAAACAGATGGACTTCTAACCTACCGCAGAGCTGGGCAGGAGTATGAGGTGATCGTTTCTGTTCTAGCTCAGTGATGCTCTTGGGAGGAGATGCAGTGTGGTCGGTGAGCATGGGCAGTGGGTGGTGGGTACGGTCATCTCCGTACTGGGTTGATGGCAGGTGTTCTTCAGCGAGGCAGCTGAGGGTATGAGCAGCTGTGCGTGCAGGGGCTATAGCTTGTCTTTGATACCAGTTCAGTAGCTGCGCTGCTTAGGTGAAGTAGTATATAAAATCCACACTTGATCTGTTTGCTCAGTGCTGCAGAGAGGAAAGAAGTCCCTACTCCACTACATGTGGACTTCTTTTCTATTTTAAGTTTTGGGCTTTTTAGCGCCTGTTGATGTAGTCATAGAAACTTATGCTAAAATATAGTCTGCGTCAGTGGGAAGCAAAAGAGATTTACTTGCATGTGTAGGGTAGGGGACTTCCTGCAGTCTCATACTTCCCAGTAAGGGCTGCCTTTTTTCCACAGCAGATACCCTCTATTCTGGGTGATGAGTGAGCCTTTCTTGCTGAAGCTTTTCTGGCAGCCCCTGAGGCACCATCATCTGGATGTTAGATTGTTATTTTGGTAAGGGTCAGAGGGAGCAATTTGAGGCTCTGCAAGCCAGTCGCAGCAGAGCTCCTCCATGCAGCCCCCTAAGCTGCAGATGAGTTGGGATGGGGCTTGGGTGGGTGGAAGACCAGTTTGAGATGCTGCCTGCTGGGAGATCCAGAATAGAAGGATAAACAGTAAATGGAGATAAGTTAGAGAAGGTGAAAAGATAACTGTTAATTCCTTTAGAGCATAGAAAATTTTTAAACCAAGCACAAGTGATATTGAAAAGAGTATGGAGGTTCAGGGGATATACAGATGTTATCTAAAGAGGTTATTCCTGCTTTTGGAAGTTCTGTAGTTCAAAGAAAGAAACAATTATAAGTGTTCTTTGTTTTTTGCATCAGAACAAGAAGTTCTAGGGAACTTGGCTTGAGCTTTGAAGTGAAGGCTAGAGACTGGAATTTGGATGATTAAGCAAAGAACTGATAGAGGAAGAAAGTGAGTTTGGAGAAAGTGATGAGATATGTAAAGTACTCTGTCTTTTTTTTCTTTTTATGTCTTAAATACAGGCATGGTATCTCTTCTGACTTTTTTTTTGCTCATATGAGAAAAAATATTGCCATATTTAAAACTGTTACATAAATGTGCAATACCTTTCACAATTGGTCCTCTCTCTTTTACTTGTATTTAAAACAGTGATTTTTGCTGCTGTCCTTTGAATTGTATAAGAGCATCATCTCTCCCTTCCTTCCAATTCTCTTGAGAGTAAACCATCCCTAGCATATCCTGGTGAGGCAATTCAAAATGCTTATATTCCTGGTATGAGCTTTTTCTTTAATGAGGGCCTGTAATGGTACCTCCATACTTGCTCAATGGAAAAGCATATTTTAAGAACAGGCTTTGATTTAAAAGTTGTTGGCAGCTGTCTTGAAATAGGTGTATTTATCTCTGCTTTCCTAGCTGAAGATTTGTATGAAAGGCGACAAGTAAGAAACCAGTTTTCCTGTTCTGGATGCGGTGGGCAGTGCTAGTTGATCTGCAAGCTGGAGAGGTAGTGACATTGACTACTAGTTTGCAAGGATAAGAGACTATTGATTTCTGGCAAATACATTATGGTGTAAGCCAAACATTCATAAAAGCTGGGGGAGAGCATAATAATATTCAGCAGTGGTAATAAAAAATGCAATTGAATTACCGTGCTGCCATAAAACAGCACTCCTCCCCTCCCTGCTCTCCACCTGGCCCCCTTGCCCCATAGCAGGCTCTTCCCTGCTGCTGCCCCTTTGTCCAGGCACCCACCAGGGAGCCAAGGGCACCACTGGCTCTAATTGCCTGGAATTTGGCCGCCCGGAGGGGATGCCACTTGCCTTGGCCTGCCTCAACATTTATAACTTGCAGCTGTGCTGTCCAGGCCTGAACTCAGTGCGGTAAACCCATCTGGCTGGGGAAAGCCAATTTCCTCTCCCCGTTCCTGAACGCCCCCTCCCAGCCCATCCTACCCCGTCCCCTCGCCCCCAGCCCACGTGCACCTTCTGCACCCTCCATTGCTTTGGGGAGGTCAGCAAGAAAATGCATCTTCTGCTGGGGCTGAGGCTTCCTTCCGTCTGGCTGTTGTGCAACTGGAAAAAATGAAATCGGGATTTTTTATAATTATTTCTTTTGTTTTATTTCCTGCATGAAAATGGAAAAATTGCTAGTGGTTGCTTGGTTTATCACATTTATTTTTAAATTCAATTCCATGATGGCTTCATAAGGAACAAGGCAAATATGGCAGCATTGTGCCGGTGGGATGCTGTTTCGGTTTGCTGTTTGTATACCAGCTATGGGACTTTGTCCTCCACTTCCAGAAGGTTAAGATCAATGTTGTATGATTTTGTGGCTGTTGGATGCATCTTTTCAGGTCTTTTAAATATTTAAGTGCTAGGCCCAATGGGAGGGAAGGGACTTCCCCCCACCCCCAGCCTGTCAATGAAAACACAGAAGTAAATAGGTCGGGATATGGCATCGTAAGATCAGAGGGTCAAAGTTTGAAACATTTGTTCTTGAGACTTGGAGGCCATAAGTTGTTGTTCCCCCCCCCCCCCCCCTTTTTTTTTTTTTTTTAATTCTTTAAAATAATCTAGCATCCTTGGGTCTCCAGGTACTCCCTTCCACCTTGCCTTTTGATGGCACAGACTTTTTTTAAGTCTAAGCAATGATGCCAACATACTTTACATTTTTTTTTTCTTCCCCTTTTCATAGTCAAGCCAGCCTTTTGTTGTCTGTCCTGTAGTAGTCACCCCATCTGCTTCATCTCATGTGGCATTTCTGTCAGTTCTGGTTTGTCAGCCTGGCCTGCAGATTAGAGGTGGGGAAACCAGGACCATTCTGGCATAAATAGTCCCTTCTGTCACAGCCATCCGAAAACTTGAGGCCCTCTTGCTAGATCATGATGGTGCACTGTTGCGATATAATTGTGTAGTAATGCCTCTTAAGTTTTTTTTGGCGCAGTCTTAGATTTTATGCAGACTCCCCTGTTGTGTTGTTGCTCTAGCTAGCTGCATCATTGTTTTGCAATCTCAGTTACAGTTCTCGCTTTCTCTTCTCTCTCAATTGGAAATTATGCAGCTTTTCAACTAGATCTCATTTGGTTTGATTTAAGAGTGCTAGAAGAGATTGTTAAGTTTGGAATTTGGGGGCTTTTTTTTTTTTTTTTTAAAATACATAACATGATCTAAAAATGGCCAAAGTGTGTGTGCACTAGCAAAAATACTGTATGGCTTCCCTCAGCTCTGTTAAAATCTGTGCAGTGTTGCTGTTTGCAGGTAATGAATGTTGTGGTATTATTCCTTATATTAAGTAAATTACTGCTGAACTTTTAATCTGATGAAATACAAAACTATAGAGAATTTAATGGTGACCTTTGTATATGAAATTAAGTGTAATTATTAGATTTGTAGAAGAGCTTTTGAATTAGCTACCATGTACTAACTCATCCTCTCACTTCCCAAAGACTGCTGAGTTGATGTTATTTCCAGTAAGCTTGCTGTAAGTGGGAAGAGAGCGTTTACAAGAGGTTTTTGCCGCATCATTAACATATATTAGTATTTGAGAGTGTTGTCTAAAATAAATTCACATAATATGCATGCACTCACGTGCATAGACTCAGAGTATCAGTAAAAAAAAGTTTCAGAGCTAATTCATAACAAGTAAAGATCTTAATGGCAGGTCAGAGTACAGTTTTGGAGGTGGCTGTTGGCGTGAGATGATTCTAAGGCTGAGCTGGGGAGAGAGACAGCAAAAGCTTTGTATGCGCAGCTAAAAATACTGACCTCTCCCTGTTACAGTGACTTGCAGCTTCAAAAATGACAGATTACTTTTTGTTTTTCTCCTATAAAATCTAGCAAGTGAGTTTTCCTTAGTTTATGAAAAATTCTTAGCTCTGCAACACATTAAATGGAGATACAGATTGCACAAGAGAGATCTGTGTCTTCTGAAGGAGCAGGTTTTGTTCTTTGTCACTACTTGTAACCCATAACTTAAGTTTTTCATAAAAATCTTTTGTGTGTGTGTGTGAGCAATTTGCTGTACAAGATCCATTTGCCCTCAGCTTGCTTGCCAACAGTGTCTGGCAAGTGACTCAAAGCAAACAAGTAGTATATTTCTAAGTGCTGCGCAGCTGAAAGGTAAAGCCTTTTTCCTCTTAGGGAAAAATTACAAAAGCACTTGGTTTGCACATTTATGTATGTTCTGGTTATCCACCTAAATGGTGTCTGTTGCTGCTGTGGCTGCTGCGTTACAGCAGTAGCACTGAGCTCTTGGATTACAAGGGAGAGGGAAGCATTTGCTCCATCCCAGGATGCCCTGCCAAGCCTGGACATGTTTCAGGGCAGAGTCCCACTGTCTCTGTCAGGACCTTGTTCAGGAGCATCTTTGGTCTAGACTTCCATTTCTGCCACACTTCTAGAAAGCTTATCTTGGAAAGGCAGCAGTATCTCGGTGAAGGCTGGTCCTCACCTTTCTGCTTGTGCACGTGGTGTTGGTTGCAAGCTGCTGTCTGCCAAGAACTTTGACTTCATCAAGTGCTGTCTGCAGTGATGAGAGGTGGTCGTGTGAACTGCGCCATGGGCAAGGTAAAGAGGGAATGGATGAGCGCTCATTGCTACAGAGTCTGGGCACTACAGAAGCCTGAGCAGTTCCTCTGAGGTCCTCTGGAAATCAGTGGGGCTGAGGTGGCTTGGCACGTTGGTGGAGATGCTCGTCGTTTTGAGCTGAACTGAGGAAGAGGACAGCAGCAGTGCTCAGACTCAGTAAGAGCAGAGGACTTGTGTGATGTGCTTTATATTCTGGGTTCTTCCCAGTTCGATGGATGAGACCTTTATTCATTTTAACTTTGTATTTCTGTAATCTTTTCTATTTAGGGATTTGCAGTAGTGGCTGTTGCTGCATTGCTGCAGGTCTACCTACACCAGAGCCTCCTGTAGAAGTTGTGCTGCTATTCCTGTACTCATTTCAGGCAGGATGGCTTTTAGAGAATAAAAAAATGTGCATAAGAATCTTCTCTCAAGTTATAAATTTCCTAACATGCCCAGGTTTCTTTGCTTTTGTCACACGGCCTCCTCATGTATAATGGGGGTTGCAGATAGTTCCAGGTTGTCAAGTGCACAGGTAGACATTTATGGCAGAAGGTTTTCAAGATCGCCTGTCACTTTCTGCTGGTATAGAGGAAAGAGGATAGAAAGCCAGTGTCTGTTAAGGCTTGTACCAGTAGTAAGTCTGGGGCACCTTGGCTTCTGTTAGTCATTTGGCTTTGCTGATCTGATCTGGAAAATAGAATATCCAGTGGAATTTGGAACTGAATTTCCATTTCCACTGAAACAGTTACCTTGAGTAAGGTCACCTCAAGGGAGGTGGCAGTTGTAGGACCTAACCCGTCGTGTCCTCCTGTTCATTTGCTTCAGGAAGCAATTGTAGAATTCTTACCTCTTTTTAATCAATTTCATTTGGAATGGATTTGAGTACCAAGTGGTTTGTGTTGGTTGCTTGAATTCAGAAACAGAAACTTTACAATAGGATTGTCTTGAACATTTGATGTGTGGGAAAGCAGTGCTTCCTTCTGATTTTTAGGGTGTCTTTGCAGATACAGCTGAGCTGGTTTGGTGTGAACAAATCCAGCTTTACAGATAAAATGTACAGAGACAGCTGTCTTGGTGCTCTAAGGCTCAAGCCAGTGAGCAGTTAGTATCGCTGTACACCACAGCTATCCTGTTTTCAGATCAAAGCTAGTGGCTTTACTGCAGTTACCTGCCAGCCAGTGTGGCACATCCTTGGAAGGGGGGAGAAGAGGATGGACCTTTGCTGTGGACAGTCGGGTGGTACAGGCATTAGAGGTTTGGGGAATTTTTTTCCTGCCGTGTCAATGGCTTACATTCAGTAATCCTAAAAGTGTATTTGAATATGCAGTTTCTCACTTATCATTGGCTCTGTTTTCCCACAATATCCCTTTTCCAAACATACGTATGTAAAGTCACGGTTTTCTTCACTTTCAAACAGCCTAAGAATAATTAATTTGATAGCTCTCATCCAAAGAAAAATAGAAAGCTTGCAAGAACTTTACCAAAACCCATCTGTTGGTATATTTCTGGGCATTCATCTTTTTATAAGCAGACTTAAAAAAAAAAAATGCTTTCTCTTTCTATATTTATTAAATTACAAGCTTTTTGAAATACCGTTTCATATTCATGTGTTTGCACAGTGCGTAGCACAATGGACTTGCAGTCTTCCCTGGGCCTGTAGTTTTTACTGCACACAATTTCATTTTTTTCCTTGCAAGCTCTAGTTATGTCCGTTTGCCCCAAAATCCAGCATCCCCTTTAGACTGCGTACTGTCCTCAGGGTACAGAGTAAGGCTAGCATAGAAAAGACTTTCAGAAACATGTGCCGCCTTCATGCCCGCCCTCCGTGGTGAAAGCGTAGTCTCTTCAACCTGGGTCGATACTGCATGTGAGCTGCGTCCTCTTGAGTATAAATACACTGTGTTAAAAAAGGAAAAGTACTGAGTGCAGCTTGTTTTCTGGTGTGTTGATGCTCTTCTCTGAACTGACGGGGCGATTCCTTTCTCCTGAGCTCATCGCTTCTGGGTAAGCCCAAGGACAATGTACCTCCTCCTGCCCTTTGCCAGTTGGAGAAGTCTGGCCTTGGCACAGCAAGGTGACCACATGGGAGGATGTGCTGTGCCAGGAGAGAGCTTCTGGTGAGGTTTGTCATGTCACTTGCTGTACATCTTGTCTGATCTACCATCTACTTTGAGAGATTTGGGCCCTGCTCCCTCGCACCTCTAAAAGAGCTCTGTAATAATCTCTGCATTTTGATGTAACAGCGGAACAGGTCCTAGTCTAAGGAGGTGGGAAGGAAGATGACCTTGAATGCCATAGAAAACCTGTGGGATATGCACATCCCACATAATGTCAGATAATTTTTGGATGTGACAATTTGCATGAAATATTTTAACCCTGGAAGTTGCGTGCAACCTTCTGCAAAGAAGCAACGTGTAACTTGACAATTGATCACTAGTGCCGTTGTTGCAATAATGTCATGCATGTTTTTTCCCTAGTGCCTGCTAAAGTAAATGTGATGGGGCTCTCTTCCAGCTATTCCTCTTTACGGTATTTTATTTGAGGTTGCCTTTTGTCGCAGCTAGCATTGGTTAGCAGCTGTCATCAGCTTTGTAAGCTGCCCATCTCCTTTCTGCTCCAGGAGAACCCATGTGTGAGATGACGTTGGTATTCATGTGCTTAGGCAAGACAGAGTGTTCTGGTTTGTTTTGCTTTTTATTCTGCTTTAAAAATAAATACATGTTTTGAAGAAAAAATATCTAGAACTCATGGTGTTTTGGACAAGGAAAGTAAAACTGGCATGATTTACAAGCCATGTTATCTACCAAATTTTCAACAAACACGAGGTAATTAATCTCTATGTATGTATTTTTTATTGCAGTTCAGCAGCCAAAACAGGATGAAACACCATTTGCTTGTTTTCTTCCTTACTGACATAAACCCCAAAACAAACTCCATTTGATAAGATAACACATCTCAGACACTTAACATTGTTTAAAGATTTTTCTTTTTCATGGCATAGAAAAGTAAAAATATTGATTCCTAAAATAGGGATCCACAAAACTGGGGAATGTGTGTGTAGACAATCCCTTGTGAATGCAGCAGTCCTGCAGAAAGCCTGCAAGCCTTATTTCCCGTGTCACAGAAGAGCTCCTTCCTTACCCTGCAAGCTCCAGGACAGTCTGCAGAGTATCTCCCTTGATTGCTACACTTGGGGCTTGTGTTTGGGGCACTTTGGGAAGTAAATCACTTGGCTTATAGCCATTTCACTTAAGTCTTGTCATATAAGCTGGAAATGTCAACCAGAGAAATCGAGTCATTTACTCTGAATATCCTAGAGTGTGTTAATTAAGGTACCATCAGTTTCAATGCCATAGTTTCACAGTATCCAGTACTCGTTTTCATGTGCAGCACTCTGATGTTCATTATTCCAAGACAGAGAACAAATCTTACTTTTTATTGGTTTTACTTTGTTTTACTTGATACTACTTTGTAATACCTGAAGCACACAGACCAGATATCTATGGGAAAGGTATACAAATATTTGTGTTGGGTCAAAAAGTCCATCAGAAGATACTGTTGTGTTTCATTTTTGTTAAAGATTTTGATTAATTTTTTGTCTTGATTGATTATTTTTCTTTCAGAGTCACTTTTGCCTGGGATGGACTTACTCAGTAGGGTGAAAAACACTTTCAGTGTTTTCAGTAGAGAAAGGTAGAGAGAGCACTGAGCTGTCATCTTAAGTGTTGAAAACCCAGCTCTAGCCAGAAATCGCAATGAGTGGCTGCCTGCATCTGAAGACAGATTAATCCTTTTTTGAAATTCTGGACTTTGTAGTTTCATTTGAAAAGTAAAAATATGGAAACAATACTGATATAGACTACCCCATTGGTTTTATGATACGGGTTCAAGGTTGTGGTTGGATGACCTGTGGGGAGAGGACTGGTTTATTTATAAAATGTGTCCAAGCAGGGTTGTTACCACAATGCTGGTAAATTTTCAACAGAATTTGTGATCAATGTGTGGCTTGAAAAAGACTGAAACATATTTGTCTGATGTAAGGAAGAAGTGAGAAATCAAATGAATGGAATCTTTCTGGATTTCCTCTGAAATCTGGGATAAACTGAATTTATCTTCTCCATCACGTGTTGTAGGAAGTTTCCATTTTGGGATTGTAATAGTGCATTTCTTCTGTATGTGTTTTGACTTCTGCATTTGGAGATGAATGGCATGCATTTGGACAGTTTACGTTTAACGTGCTGTTATTACTATTTTCCTTATTACTATTTTACCAGTAACACTGTGTTATGTGACTTAGTTAATGATTGCAATGTGATTCTTCATCGCTACTGCAAATAGTCTGTGTCCCTGAAGAGATGGGGATGACATGTCATAGTAACAGATGTGTGTTCCTGAAAACTTTAAGCATAATACATTCTTTAAGAAAGAAAACTTCCAAGAAAAACAGAAATCCTGGTTCTGCTGAAATTGGGCGGTTCCTTCCCATGAAGTCAGCAGGCCCATGCTGAATGGGTAGCCCAGGGCTGTGTACAAGTATTTTTGATGCAGTTAATTTATAAGGAGAAGCTGTGGAGCAGTAACCTGTGCTGGGTCTCATGGCTACAACCCACGCATGGTGTAGCCAAAGCCTGTTTGTTTATGTGCAGGAATCTCAGTGATAGCCGTGTCTCTTGGCAGCCATTGCAAACTGCTGTTATTAAAACCCCTACGTTTCTCATTAGAACAACTCTATTGTACATATTGTTTAAATATAGATTACTAATGAAATGCCTTTTTATTGCTTTCCCAGTGAATACTTTCAGCGTAAAGTTAATTTGCAGTGTTATGTAAATTCTGTTTAACTTCAATCAAGTTTTTAATTATGTTTTTACCACAGTAATTCCCATTTGATTTGTCATCTCCTTTTAGGTATTTAACATAGCGCAGGGTGATTTCTTCTTCTCCCTCCCCCACCCCCCCCTCCTGTTATAGTCTTTGATGTCACCTGGAATAGAGCCTCACTCTAAAGCTGCGCAAGTTTGATTTCCTTCCATGCAAGTATGATTTATTGAAGAATTACTACACAAAACCAATATTGGAAATGCATTATTGTTATGGAATCGATTAGCAAAAATAAAATTAAACAGACAGATCTGCCACTGAGAAGACATCCGGCTATTTTGTTTGCTCCCTTCCCTTTGCCTTTCCTTCAGTTGCTCCAGTTCAATGAACCTTTGATGCTGACAGCCCTTGGATTTCATTTAAAATGTCAGTTGCTATTTAACACCTGATGACCACTCAGTCCGTGTCTGTCTTGCATAGATACCAATTGTCCTCGCAAATGTTTGCTTGGCCGCTGAGCAGATAAACGGACCCTTTTTTTGGCAAATTGTCAGCACATTCATCACTTGTGAGATGGGACTTGTCAGGCAGCATCTCAGCTCTAGATAGATATTTTCAGTTCTAGATATGTATTTTTCAAATCTTTTTTTTGATAAAATGATGTGGAAGTTGTTGAAGTTGAGTCTGTCTTCAGACGTCACGGCAAGAAGCCTTCCCAAAAAAGTTGTATGATATTTTGTGCGTTTATGTTGAAGTCTTCATATATACATGTGAAAAGATGGGAATGGTTTTGTACAGCAGTGTTTATTTTCTTTCTATTAAAATACACAGTATTTTTTGTTGAAATCAGGACTTCCTCGAACTCAGTAGTGGTTTTTCGCTAAAAAATAGTTCATGCCCAAGTAGAAACTGTGTAAAGGATTTGTGGCACATTCTGAATTCAGGTACACTTGAAGTAGCTCAGTTGAATACCCAAAATTAGCAGCAAAATTTGAAATCTTTGCTTTTTGAACATACTATATAAATTAATTGCTATCTTCAATTACTTTCATGGCATTTGCATACTTGGAAATTTATATCTGGAAGGTTGGGATTTTAAAGAAGTTAATAGCCTAACAGTCCTATTTCAAGCATTCAAGATACTTAGCTACTGCTTTTATTAAAAAATGTGGGTTTGGGTTGTTTGCAAAATACTATTCATAGTATGCCTGTACACTTGATCCACAGTTTGTGCTAGCCTTCTAGCGCTGTTCTGATAATACTATCAGTTTGCCAGGTCTCCTACAGGAATGAAAGGGGAAGACATCATCGACTATTCCTCCTCAAAAATCACATTTTATATGTAACTATTACAAAGCATTTGATTGAGGTGGGAATTGTGTTAGTTTCTCATGGGAGCTGTTTGAATTTCCACTGTTTAAAAATCAATTCAACTTGATGAGCAGTGGATTCAAGCAATGGAACCCATTAGGACGATTTCATATCACCAGTTGCACCCTATTTAATCTTTCTGTTGGGAGGTAATTAAATTGGACTCATTAATTTGCACAGATGTTGACTGTTTCCATTGCACTTGCCTTTCTCCACCCTCACCTGGCCTTTCTGCCCAGGTGTGTGACGCTGCCAGCAGCCCCAGCGGGATGATGCACCGTTGACTGATCTCCTTGTGTGGGATATGAACTTGTTCTACAGCCCAGGCAAAGGAGACATTTTGGACTCTTGAGCTTGGCATCAGGCTGGCAGGCATAAGGATGACATTTTTATTTTTTTTCTAATTGCCTGAGCTAGAATGGCTCAGTGTTTAATGGTATACCTATATTCGTAATTCTCTTTTAAGCCACATAGAAGGTAGGTAGTTTTGGGTTTTTTTGTTTTTTTTTTTTAAAAAAAAAAAAAAAAAAACAAAAACAAAAACCAAGTGTGTCTAAACCCTCAGCCTGCTAGATTTCTGTGAGCTCTGAATGTGTTTGGTGCTTTACCAATATGTTGGCAAAGAGGTGTTTGCATTTGGTGATTTTTCTGCATTGCTTTTTATGTCTAGGTTTAGTTCCCTTTGAAGCAATGATATACTCTCAAGAGAATTTAAAGCTGGTAAAAAGCCCCAGTGTCCAGGGCTGACCATCTGTATTTTCTTGTGCATCTATAAAAGCCCACAGGAGATCAGAAGTCCTCACTATGCTCAAAATTATATTGGTCGTGAGAAGGTGCTTTTTGTTGGCCATCCAGACATTTTAGGAGAAGCCTGGTATGCTCTTTGGTGTCTGATTGCCCTGAGTGTCTGATCACTGATGCCTGTGGTATGAGCTCTTCTATTCATTGTGCACAGCTGAGTCCATCTGGCAGGCAACAGACCCAGAGAAGACGTGTATTTTACAAAAAATGGCTTAGACTAACAAGGTAGATAAATACTTCTCTGTTTTAGCTCCCTTCTTGTTGGTGAGTAAAGAAGTGTTGTGCATTTTGCTGTATTTAACTAGTTTTTAATACTCCGGTGCCACAAATAAGATTCTCTCTCTCTTCATCCCCCCACCCCCCCACCCTGACTTGGTCTATCCAAAATTTTATTCTAGTTTAGAACCTGAAACTGAAGTCTAGGTCCAAGTTCATGTGATAACATCTGGAATTTTTAAAAATATGCATGCTTCCCAAAGCTCCTAAAATTGATCTGAAATTTGTTGGCATTGAGTAGGTTCTGTTGCAGGGAGATGTAACTGCTTAGAGAAGAAAGGTCTTTTGGCTGAAATTTTTAGCTCTTAATATCTTTCTGGTTGCACGGGGGCTACGAGGAAGGAACCGAAGTGGCAAGGGTGCTGGGTTCACCACATTATGCTGGGATTACAATGCAATTAGAGTGTAAATCTCAAAATAAAGAAAATAAGTTTTTCTTCCCTTGAAGTTAAGGCAAGGTTTTAAAATTAGGAGATGTTGCAGCAGTATGGCATACCTCTGCTGGACTGGTAAATCACTGGGGATATTTCTAACTCGTGTTCATGTGCTTGAGATTGTTCTAGGGCATTTCAGACGTAAAAGAAATGCACAAAATGCATGCAGTACATCACCAGAAAGTAGTTTCTCCAGTAAGACATCATCTTGTGGACAAGACAGGTAAACTGTTACAGAGATTCCTCTGATGGTATTTTCACAACATTATGTGAATTGTTGCTGTACAGGAGCTGTAAATGCTTTTTATTTCCTACTTTTCCTTTATGAAGGTCTTTTTTAAAGATGGAAAGGAAATAAAAATTTGCCACCATTTTTTTAGTACTCCAGAAATAAGAGATGCTTGGCTTCTTGCCATATGATCCAAACTTTCTTGAATCCTTTCCAAAGTGAAAACTTAACTAGTTGTGTGGCTATTTTTCCTGTTTGTATAAGTGGGTAGTTAGTCTAGGTGGAGCTGGAAGTGCCTGAATTTTTAAGCTCTTGTGTAAAGTGGAGAGACGAGGCCAAGCAGAAGGGAATGCCATTAGCACGCAGAGGCACGGACAGCAGAGCTATTTAGACAGCTGCACGTGTTATACTGTGTACTTGGGTCTCGGTCATGCTGCTATTTCTGTCTCGTTAGCACAAATCATAGCATCTACTTTTTGCGAGAGTGTGTGTGTGCTCCTTTGCTTATCAAGGGACACTTCCTTACTTGAGTGAGAGTTTAAAAAGGATGCTAAAAGGTTCCAAGTCCGGTAATGAGCTGTTCGTTTTACTGCAGAGCTCAAGGCAGTACCACCAAGCCCACAGGTGGCCAGGGGCTGGACACCTTGCCCCTTTGTAGACATTTTTAAATGGTACTGTAGTGCTTGTCCAGACTCAGGGGCAGCGTTGCTTACCAAACAGTATCACCGTCACCAATGTAGCGAGTCAGGCTATTGAAATTTTTCAAGAAAGGTGTCTAGAGGAAAATCCTCTGTTTACTGGCTGTTGCGGCTTCAGTGGGCACGTATTCCGGATACTGTCTGCAAATAAAAAGGCTAAAAATGTGCCTTAAAACTGAAAGAGAGTGAAAGGACTAGTTTTCAGATAGCCATCAAACTCCAGGAGATGTAAACATTGCTTACAAGGAAACTCATGGTGAAATTACATGTTTGGTATGATAATTCAATACAACTTTAGCTGGTATTATGCTGAATTAAGGAACTTCAAGGAAAAGAACAGGGTAGTGCTGGTTGTATTGTTTTGTTTTAAATATTTTTCCATGCTAAGCCATCTTGTTTCTTGTACTTTTGACTATATTCACTGACACTGAGCTGAATTTTTATTATTTTCTAAAAAGTTTTCTGTACAGGAGGCTTATGCTATATTTCGTAAAACAGTAATGTGAAAGTATTAATAAGATTTAGCTGTTGTTAACTTGCATTTTAATAAGGCTTATTACCTGCCCAGCTACCAAGACTCACTCCATTGTATGGAGTACTCATTTCAAGACTTCCTAAATTCTGCCCGTTGTTGCTAATGCCATCCTGTGTGTTCGACATGGCTCGCTATACCTGCAGTCAGGTGTACATGTGTACGTATGGAGAAATGAGGCTTTCCAAGTGGGAGTTCATGTTGGATGCCCAGGAATAGGTCCCCAGGGAATTTTTGTGCTAGTTACAAGTATAATATATTTCTTGGTTTATGAAGTTGCTGTGTGTTTACTGGGTGAAGAGTAATGCGTATATTTACGTATTTCAAAAGTAACACTGTTAATAACAGCTTACAATTTTAACAAAGTATGAGGCTCATAGAAGGACATAAGCCAAACATTGTGTATTGATTTAGTATTTCTCCTAATATGAATTTTCTGAAAACCTTTCGCTTGTTCAAAATGAAGGAAATTAGACGTAAGTTTGTCCGTCCCCAACCATCTGTCTTGTGTTCTGCGGGAACATATGTCCTGCTTTATTTATGTCCCAGCTTTTAGCATTGGTATAACCTTTTGTGGTTTAATTATTTTCTCAATAAAGACAAGAAATAGAGGAAGATTTTTGGTTGAGATGAGGTTGAGCATGTCAGTGGACTCTAAGGAAAAACCTTACCAGGAGAGCAGTGGATGTGGTCATCACAAAGACAACTGCTGTTGCTGAGCTCCAAGCTTCAGCTGTCTGTAGCACTGCTTGTGAATTTTTGACACAATAGCGGCTCCTACATCTGTTGTCACGCTGCCTTTGGGCTTTCTAGTTCACTGATGCTAAAGGCATCTATTTTGCTGTCCAGAAATATTTGATCATGATTTAATGTAGGAAATAAATATTCAGTAATATTTCTTGATTACGTAGTCAACTGATAATAGGCACTTTGAACCATGACTTCCTTAATTCAGTATTTGAAAATTTTGATGCAGTAGCAATATCAGCGAACTGAACCAAATATGTATATAGCACATGTTGTATTTGCAAAGCCGACTACAGGGGAAAGATGGGTTTGAAGGAATTAGGAATTTGTGAAATGAGCTAGGCTGATGTCTTTTGATGTTGCTGCCTTTAATTCTTCAACAGTGATGCCAGCAGTGGGATATAAATGCAAACTTCCCTTGTACGTCCAGTGCTGGTGGGAGGTGTGTGAGAGGGGAGGGAGGCAGCAGTGTGGGAAGAAGTCTCTGAAAAGGAGACACAAAAGTCTGCTTTCAATGCATCTTTTTCGGGGGTGCGTGTGTACGTGTGTCTTGGCTGGTGAGTCACTGGCAGCCTCAGCGGAAGGGGCCAGTGGCCAGGCTCCTTGCGCTCTGCTTATACCGCTGCACGTTTAATGGGACTAGGCAGGAATCCAGTTGCTGTCCTCCTCCTTCATCTGCAAACCGGCAGTGGGGTAGCCGTGCCTCGGTTAAAGGAAGGATAAGTGGAAACCTCCGCAGCTGCCCTGTGTGATGGATGGAATGGACTAAAACCACTTTGTTTAAGCAGTTTGTGGAAGAGCCCTTTCTATGGAAATGGCTGTTTTCACATTTTTGTCTTGGAAACCCCTGAAGCTTCACACAGGGTTTGGGTTTCTGTCTTGCTACTTGCTGTGCATACAGTCAATAAGAGCTAGTCTTAGCACTAATCAGCTGTGATTCATTGTGCCTTTACCCCACAATGTCTAATATTGAATAGATTTGAAACCTTTGATATCTTCCACTGTCCGTTTGTTTCCACAACTCACTTCCTCCCATTAATTTCCAGGGCCGTAGGGATCTTTGTTTTTACGCTGCCGATGTCGGCCCTGAACACACACACACACACACACACACACACACACACACGCACGCAGCCGGTCACGTCTCTGCCTGCCAGGCTTCAGGAGCAAATTCTTTCTGCACAAGTGCAGGGCTTGCTTGGTCTTCTCCCTGCTCCCGTCTGGATTACGGTTTCATTAAGGTCTTATATGTATGTGATATTTTAACTCAAATGGGCTATAATAAATTTTATCTGAATAAGCCGTGCCTTTTATGTGTCATAAATTTTGCCTTTTCCTGTCCCCAGTAATACACTTTCCCCCTTAACATTTCAGTTATATACTGATAAACTCCTCAACATTTAAATACTACCACAGCAGGCTGGAGGTGGAGAAGTGGGTCACACAGAGCTATCAAGAGAACTGTGACTTTTATAACTGGCTGAATAGGAAGCTCCCGGCTACTCGGATTTCTACAAGGATGACTGTGGCTGAAAGGAGAGAAATAAAGCATACTTCCATTTTAAAAGCACTCCGCACACGTGAGTTAACCTTTTCAGGGCTCTGATGTGAGATGGCTAAACGTTGTTGCTTCAGGTGGGGAAACTGAGGCGGGAGGTTTGTGTGTCTGGTTCTCCTGTGTGGCTGCGGCTGGGAGCCGACCTGCAGGCTTTGCTCTGCCTTGCTGCCCTGCTTGGGCTCGCAGCACAGCTGCAGAGTTACCTGATGCAATACAAGAAGTCTGGCCCTTTCACTGCTATGCTGCTGGGTCTGAGATCCTGTTAGCATAAAATTTCCAGTGTTTTTACATGATAGCTGGAGCTGGAAAATGTTAGGTTGCATATCGGTTGTTTCAGGTGGTTTTGGGTTTTTTTTCTTGGTTTGTGACCCAAAATAGTTCTGCATGCTGAAAAAAATAACTGATTAATTTGATTTACAGTCCTCTAATGAGAAGTCAGAATTTTTTTCACTAGAAAAAACAAATGCTTTCATGTTGTAAAAGAAACAAAAATACTGTATTTTATGACTATTTTTCTTACCTCATCTTAGTAGGCTTCTAATTACCTGTAGTATACGTATATTTATATCTGTAACAAGCTTATCAAATCTGTCATTTGCCATATAATCCAAGAGTGACCCGACTGCACTATGGCTTAGATCCCTGCAGTACTGAATGATCGTTAGGGGGAGCGGAGAGGTCAGTTCAGAGGATTGCTGTTATAATCTTCTGGGGACTTAAAATATGCTGAAGTATTTTATGTTTATGTACTTTGATACTAGATTGTTGAGAGATTGTCCTCTGATTTGTCTGTCGAGTGTCTTTGTGGTTTGTACAAATTCAGTTTTATTTCTTTAAAAAGAAAATTTTCAGAAGTCATTCTTCCTTTTGAAATAATGTTACTTAAAAAGCACTTGTGATTATTACAAGACTTTCTTGCTTAATTTTGCATGCTAAAGGAAAGCTATAATGGTCATTTGGTGAGCAATTTTATCTGGGATTTTCTCCTACTAGTTGAAACCACATGATGTTAATAACTATTTACATAATCCCTAAAAACTGGTAGGCAAATTGTGCATGTGGAAACATGAAAGGTAGCGTGGACAGGTGGGTTGATTTATCCCAAGATGTGTGTTTTCACTGTAAAGTTGTGTAACAGAAGGTTGGAAAAAGGCAGAATTCCTTCATGTTTCTTTTGACTTAAGAAGTTGCTTAATTGTTAGTCCTCTTCTGGAAAATGGATTTTTGTTTTTCTGAGTGAATCTATAAAAACCCTTTAAATTGCTGTCTTTTGACTGTTAGCCAGGTAGTTTAGTAAACAAGCTGGATTGATTATATAAAACAGATTTTTTTATGTTAATGTTGGATTTGGGATATATAGTGTCATATAATTCACCTTCATGTCTTCTAAGTTCAGTTGTGTAAGGCATATTTAACCCTATATCCACTTCAAAACCAAAGAAAATTGTATTTTCTTGATGTATAGGTAGAGCAAACTTAGATAGCAGTCACGAGTTCTGCTGGCATCTCCAAGCAGAAAATAAGCCCAAGCGTGGTGCCATCCATGAAACCTCCTTCAGCAGAGGTCCTGAAAATAAGCAACCGATCAGCAATCATCATGATTTTGTGTGTATGTGTGTACAGATGAATGAGATGAGCAGGTACTGAAGTATTTGTTAATCACTGGGGAGGGAGACATGCTGCTCTACCCGGTGCCTGACCAGAGGGAGGCTTGGCTGGAGCAGCTGGCTGCTCGGGTTGACAGCAGGTAGCTTAGTCCTTGAGGTAAAACCACCTTCTTCTTTCACTTCCCACTCAAGTCTAAAATGATTACCCAGGATTCCTTTTAGGATGATGAAAAATAACATTGCTGCCTCTTGTTAAAGCAGAGAGCTAAAAAAATTGAACGTTACCAGAGGATGGGAAAGTTCACAGCAGTGTGAAAATGGTGAGTGTGTGTAAGTTAGCCACTGGATTGATGTTTCTGTCTGTGGACCTGGCTAAAACATCGATCTGTAAATTAAAAGGGCTTTGTGAATGTCTCCTGCTAATGAGAAGCAACTTCAATGCAGGGCTGTAAGCTGTATCACCCTCGTTTTGATGGGCAATGTACATTGAAAAGGAACTTGAGTAATAGCAATCTGAAAATAATAGTGAGGTCAATTCCCCAACCTGGCTCTTGGTCTCATGATAAGTTTATTTAAAACCTCACCTGTTGGAGTCAGGTGATCTTTTAAACCAAACTGGTAAGACGGTTTTCCATTCCTAAAGTTCCTAGCAATGCTAAATCCACAAGAAAGATGGAAACAGTATTTTAAGTATATCAAAAGAGTTTAAAGAACGAATAATATAATTTCATGATTGTTGTGGAAGTTTGGATGGTTGATTAATTGTTATTGACCACGTGTGGTTTTAAACACAGAAATAGCTAGTTACGTTTGTTTGATTTTAACTTTGAGACCTTACAAGTATTAGAAAATGACTATTGAAACTTTTTCCCCACCTATCACAGCATTTGAAGAATAATATATGTAGCCTACTAAGAGGGAAAAATGTGTTGTGCTGCCTCCTCATTGTGTTATTTACTGTGTATGTATCATATCGTTTATCCATTGCTGTCCTGTGTTTTTCACATATTATGCATTTGATTTTTAAGTAACTGTCTGTCTTCTGGCAGCAGCTGCCGTGGTATTTTCTGGATGCTGCAGAATATAAATAACAACACTAATTATTTTCAGATTTAATCAAATTGTGAGGAGTTTACTTTCTTCCACTTGGGGAACTGTAGCAGAAGTTTTAATTTTATTTGGGCTTCTTGTTAATTGGAATCCTTGATGGGTTGGTTTAAAAACAAACCAACCCCAAAACAACAGCAACAACTCCCCCACCCCACCCACCTACCCAAAAAAACCCTCAAACGCAAACCAACCCACCACAGGCAGTTACCGGGTATGGTTTGTACAGTGACCCGAGAACAAAGCTGGCTTGGGTGCTGTAAGTTTTCACCCTGTGTCTCACAATAACACCCTATGGGTTTTGACAAATGGCTTGACCTCTGTTGGCCAAGTTGGCTGCCGGCGTGCGTGAGGCTGAACCTTCCCGGGCTTGTGGAAGTGCACCAGGTTATTCCAGTCATTAACCAACTCCTGTAGGTAATATATATTTCTCTCCATCTGTGAAATGGGGATGGTAATACTTTTCTGCCTGCCTCTCAGTGGGATCTGTGAGGATTAGTTATGTCTCTACAGCAGCATATAAGCGGTGAGCATGATTACAAAGAACAAGATGTGCGGTTACGCTGGCGGGGCAGCAAGCTGCGAGTGTCTCGTTACAGTTACATAGCAGAGCAGCTGGCTGATGAGCTGTCCTGACCTCTGCAGTCAAACCAGATTTCAGCACAGTTGGCTCATTTGTGGGCTACTCTGATTTCTTGCGTCAGGGCCTCTGTTTTCTAAAGGTGGCATCAGGTCGGGAAATAGAGATGACGGCTACCCACCGGAGCTGTGCGCTTCTCTTTCCCTTGCCATAGCAATCTTGGGCACAGTGGATGTGAGCACCTGTAGGTGACCATCCTTGCCAGAAGGCTGTTCTTTCAGCAGTGTGAGGCTTGATACTCTGGCCACCTGCTTCTCCCATGACAGCCTTCACACCTTTGCTGGCATCACCTTCTGCACATAGGACACGCTTCCTTGTAAGACATCCCTTTCCCTGCTTGCTCTGCTCAAAGCCGGCCTAAGAACTTAATACTTCTGCAGTGTCAGAAAGAAGTTAAGTCAATAATAATAATAGTCATATTTATTTTCTTCTGTGGGCTTCCAGGTACATCCCGCCTATTTGATTTTGCTGAGACTGTGAGCTCTTGGGTGGAAAGCTTCCTGGGTCTTGTCTCCCATGGGCTGCTGCTGCGCTGTGAGCATTGTAGCAGCGTTAACCCCCTGCTGGCACTGTGCCAGCTCTATCTGTCTTGGGACTATGTTTTTAGCGTTACCTTAAATTTGTTCAGTGAACAGGATGAGAGGTATAAGTGAAAGGTAGCGCAAGTTCTCTTTCATTTGTACTCCATGTGTGCTTTAGAGCCCTTTGAGTGGTTAAGTTGTAGTGACTGCTGAAATTAATGAGAATGAGTGATAAGAAAGAGGATTTACTTGTGTTTCCATTAGGATTTATTAAGACAAATGTAATCAAATGGGGTCAAAATGTTACCACCTTCTGAGGGTCATTGTCAGTAAGTGTTAACAATAAAGTGATTATTCTAGTGTCTTGCCTTAGGGAAAATTAGAATGCCTGAAAAAATAAAATAAAATTAAGAGGTGTGATGCAAGGCATTTAGGTATGTGACACCTGTTTCTTTGAAATGGGTGTTAAACATTTGTAGTCAAACAACTGTGTCTGGTTTTTACTTTGATTTACCCCATTAACAAGGGTCTATGGTGCAAATAAAGGGCTAATATTTTAGATAGAAATTAATAAGAGTAACAGGAAAAAATAAAATTTTTCTATTAAAAGTACAGGAAATAGGAGCTCCAGGTTTAGGTCAGGTGCTGTATTTTAAGTTTACCAGTTTGCATCTCTTAAAAAGCTCTATTTTTAAAACCAAGGTGTTGCAGCCTTTCTAGAAGACATTAATGGCATTTGAAGTCTGCAATGAGTACAGCAAACGTACTGTTTGGTATAAATGGTCCTGCATGATGTTTATGAAGACACTGCATATGTAAGCAGAGTGAAATGAGTGGAAATCTTAAACAGTTTAATATTGTGGCGTACTTTCAGTCAAAAGCAGTAGGGATGAAGTGTTCATTAAAATTACCTGCTTCAATAAAGGATTTGAAATATATTTTTGTCCTTGCTGTTGCTCTCTTCTGCCAGTATCTCTTATAAGCAACACTATCAGTTAGCGCTGGCAGGATAAAGCCCTAAGGATATTAGAACAGCATGATTTTTATCTTGGCTATGTCCTGTTTGATGGGAGCTGCTGCTTGTGTCTTAAATGTTCTGCAACACTTCGACTTGATTCATGTTCCTTAAGTTTTGTGCTAGGATTAACATTGTCTGCCTAAATCTCCTGCAGATTGACCTGGGAATATACCCTACAGTTATAGCTGAAGAACGTATTGGAGTTTAAGGTGACAGACATTTATCTCCACTAATAAAGAGTAGACTTGTATTTCATCCATTTCAAAGCTGTGAGTTACAGTGTTTTTCTGTTGAGTGAGGATTAAACTATTTCTCTTGCCATTTGTTTGGTGTACTTTAATTTGTATTTCTCTTAGGCATATTGAGCCTTCTCCTACACTTTAAGGAATATTTTTAGAGTGCAGATGAGGGGAAAGTTTTCCTAAACCTTATGTAAATTAATGCTTTGAAGGAGGAAACAAAGCAAACATCTCATTTCCCCTCCATAATAATAGGGTAAGTTTTGGGATGCTCATTCCTACGGAATTTAAGCACTCAAGTACTTTAAATGTGTAAATGACTCAACAAAATCAATACAAGTTCTTAAATGAATGAACTATTTGAGAATAAGTGATGAAAGCATGTGATCTCCATGGCTTTCTTCCTTTTGATGTGCAATTATGAAAACGGACTTCAGCATGATGGTCAGGGAAGGAAGAAACTGGTCTGTTAAACTTTTTAAATTAGGTAAGATAAATGGCTTCTGTTCACAGTGCTTCTGTGGAGATGGCAAAGGTTGAGTGGGACTCTACAGGTTATGGTAAAATCGACTCCTAGCTTGCCAAGTCCTTTTTAGCCATTAGGAGTGTCGAGCTGTTGTCCATAAAGAATATCCAGGCAGACGGAAGGTCGTATCTTGCTATTTTGGGAACGGTTGGCTGTGTAACTGTCATACAAATAAGCTGAAAGGTGCAGGAAACTTGCATAGCAGCATGACTAGGGTACGACCCAAAGCTGTGGAAAGCCAATGGGAATTTTTTTGCAGCCTTAATGGGTGTTAAATCAGACCCTGTTTTAGACCTTTTTATTTCTTGATCTGCAGTCATTTGAGAATGTGCTGTTACATACGTAACAAATCTTTAAATAACACTTTAGTCTGAAGACACTTGCCAGAGAGTAATTTTTGAAGCTCTCTGCTGCCACATAATTTTTCTGCTTTAATTTTCCTGATGTTACTGGGGTGTTAAGTTACACTTACCTGGTAACATGAATACATACTTTTATGTATATTGTTATTTATGTATTACAATGAAAAATCATATTTGGTCTCTGAAGGCCCCAAATCAAGATCAAGCTAAGGTCTGCAGGATTTCTTCGCTGCATCTGTGAAACAAATCACAGTCGTTCCATAACACTTTGTGCCCCAAATCCTGCATGTTTTTCTGGGAACATTCAGTGGTCCTGACTTACTGTGTGTGTCAAGCAAGTTTCCCCGTACATAACATGGAAACTGTTTTTCATGTTTGGATATGGTTGAAATGAGGGCTACTTAGGACAGGAGTAGTCAGTCTTTCCTCTGTTTCTTTGGAGAACCATGCTGGACATATTTGGTGTGTCAGAAGGGGAACGAGTAGTAGCTGAAACTGTTGTTGTTAGGGTCCTTCCTTGTGTGGGGTGTTTGCTCCTGCCAACCAGCGATATGAGTCCAGGGCCAGGTAGATGTGCAAGGTCTTTCAGGTTGGTCGGGAGGCTAAACCAAAACATACTAGCGAGGGTCTGGTCAGTCTCCTTGGCAAGGGTGATTCCCAACTACCTCCCCTCCTCCCCCCACCAAGCATACGTTTTTCTGTTTGTGGGAGAGGATCAGGGTCATTCCAGGCTGGTTCTGAGACACGAGAAGGAGCTGTTGTAGCGTTGATCTTGATTATGAGAAGCATCTCATGCTAGGTGTGCCAAGGATACTGTGACCCCTGGGAAAATGGGCTGGTCGTGGAAGAGTCCTTGAAATCAGGTTTTATTCCTGATTTCACTTAGCACTTGCTGCGCTGCTGCTGCTAGTTCAGGATGCTCGTCTCTCAGCCTCGCTACATGGAGACTTCTAGGGGTGTCATGGAAACTGGTTAGTGATTGTAAAGCACTTTGTAAATAATAAGCAGTAGTAGAAAAATGATTATAATATTGTTGAAGTATAATTAATTCTTCCAATAAAACTATGAAGAATTAATGCATAAATTGAGAACTCAAATCTAGGGTTTTCTGTCAAAAGACATTCAAAAGAATCAAGAGATGTTTTTTGTGGTCATATTTGATTTGCAGTTTATGAAATAACTTATTTTCGTGGTGTAAAATTACCTAGTATGCAAACTCTCTTGATTGAGTACTTGAAAACAAACATGGCTTTGTAGTAACTTGTTATTTTCCCTGAAGATTATGTGTGCCCTTTCTTGCACTCGGCATTGTACTGCTTCATGTGGTTTTGTCTTTGGTATACAACCCACTGTGCTCCAGCTCCACACTTGATTAAATGGCATTATGAACTCTCTAATTATAATACCTTCACTTTATTACACTCAAAAGGATTGGCTCTGGTGGATGGTAGTGCGAACAATGTGTAACGTGAATGTGCTGTTTTAGCTCCTTATTTGTGTTATTAACATATGTATTGTGATCTTGCCTTCTGGTCACCGTCATGGAGTTAAATATGATCATGGCACTATGCATAATGGAGAGATGGTGCCTTTCACAAATGCTTTACTCTCCAACTAATAGTTTATAGTTTTATTACAGTAGCAAAGGCTACATTGAAATAGGTATCTCTTACATAACTGCAATATCCAAAATACAAGGAGCTGATTTTCTTTTCTGAATGGGTGTGAAGCAAGTGTTAAGACAAAGCTTTTCAAGCAAGGTTTTGCTAGGGAAGAAAAACAGATGATAAGGTGTCACGTGCGGTTTTTTTAACTCATCTGCAGTCTGGAAGCATAATGATGAGGAACTTTGGTGTGGTGTTGGAAACCTGTCTGTGGTTTTCTTTCCCTTGAACTTAGCTAACCTCTTGAACAGTAGCAAAGTTGCTGCACAGTCATTTTTATTTGTGGATGTGTCACTTAAGCTCAGTTTCTTCAACAAGAAGTTGTGGAGGTCCTCAAATGGGGTCTCACTTCACTGGTGGTAATGTTAAAGTCTATGAAGCTGTTCAGGTGGTGCTATCTTCAGACAAAGAACATGTCATTTTAGTAGTACAGTAGCAATAAGGAGAGTTCATGTCCCAGTTAGCTGAAACTCTCCTAGTATGGAAAATCCAGGGAGTTTAATTGAAGAAGGGACTGAACAGGAATCTGCAGAGACCAGTTTGGGATGAAGGGTGTAGTTCAGCTATTACCAGGGACAGAAGAAAAATAAGAAAAAGTCCCAAGTCTTGGTGAGCACCTTGCTGAGAAGGAAATAGTGTATTGAAACTCAAATCCAGTAGGATGTAGGGAAAAGAAGAAAAAAGCATAAGAAATGGAAATACAGGAGTATGCTCAGTGGAGGAGTGGGATAAAAGTGGATGAAGTGCTTAAGAAAATACATACTAGAGAGCTGTGGCACCAAAAAGCAGGTAATAATCCCTGTGGGTGCAGGAGGAGCATGGTCTTCCTACTTCTTGAGAGTGAGGGGCTCTCTTCCCCTTTAAGCATATGCTTTCGCCTCCCTTTGAACATACCCCTCAGGTAGTCTGCTGCCAGGTTATGTTTGTCGCTCCTTCCAGCACTGGTTTTAGCTCGTGTCCATGCAGCCAAGCTCTGGGAGACCCAGTCCCCTTCCCTCCTTCCCCAGAGACCGTAGTCAGCTGAAATGGGATGTGCATCCCAGGTGTGCTGAGGCTGAGACAGTGTTTGAGAACAGCCTGCGTGGGGTCGCTACCTGCATCCATATGCAGTGGCATGAGTGAAATGCTCCGGATTATTTTAAAATTCAAACAGTGTCATTGAGGCACTGTAAAAGAATCATCAGTAAGTCTTTCAGAGTCCTGCAATGTTTTCTTGTTTTACAAATACAACCAAAGTCCTAGTAAGCTTATTTAAAAACAAAACACGCACACACAGCCCCCCCCCCCCAAACCCCAACAAACACAACAAAACAAAACTGAAAAACAAATTACAAAACCCAAGCATTCAGTTTATTTACCGTCTTGTTTAGCCTGATCGTGGGGGCATCATCTGTGACGATATTTTGTGTGCTGTGAATCAGAATTGTGGGCTGATGTTTTGTGTGTTTGTGCCAGTGATTTTGCGGTGGGCTGGCAGAGGCTCTGGGTTGAAACCCAGTGCTGGTGGCTGGCAGGCGTGGCGGCCAGCATGTCTAAGTGCGGCTGAGTATAAAGAGCCCTTGTGCATGCTGAAAAGAGGTGAGATTATAAATGTGAAACTGTTGAAACCATCCTTTGCTTTTGAGTTTGAAGAAATTCAGTTTGTTTTAAAAATAGATTCAATACCGAGTTTTCCTGCTGTAACACAGCTTGATGTATATAGGATCTTGTAGAAGGCGCAGGGGGATAGTTTTGGAGCAAAGCAGATCACTGGCAGATTTAGCATCATGTATGTGTGCGCCAAGTTATTCTTAGCACAAGTGGAGCCCAGTCAAAAGACTTCTGGTTCGTGTGCTGTTCTGCTGTATTTTAAACTAATGCTGTGCATAACTAATGCCAAGTAAGGGGAAGATGCAGGGCTGTTTGCTTATATCACGCAAGGTAAAATTAGTGAGCAAATTAATAATAACCCATTTTTCAGGCACGGACTGGAAGCCAGTTGCATGGCAGTACTGTATGGTGAGGAAGCAGCCAGCTGAGGTTTTATATTGCGCTCGTTAATATTTTCCTCCTTCTATCCTTTATGTTGACATTAACGTTAATTAGTTACTTGCAGCAACCCAAAAGTATTGATGAAAGCCTACGAACCCAATGTGCTTTTGTAAAATTAGTTTCCTGCTTAAGCAGATATTTCTCTAGTAATTGACACAAACCAGCCTCAGATGGGAAGGCAGAGTGTATGATTAATTCACCATGTTCTGTGGTTATTTCATGTTTATAGTGGAGAAAAGACTGTAAATATAGGGCTAGGTGCTCCACCTGTGTCCTCAGCTGATGATTTTCCCTGAATAATTTATTAAGGTGCCATCCTTTAAGTTCTCTTCAACTAGAGGTCTAACTGTAAAAGCACAAAAATTATAAAGCCTTCCTCTTGTTTTCCTTTGCCTTTATTAAAGTAGTGGAACACTACAGGCAATCCTAATACTGGTGCAGAATAACAAACCATACCTGCTACAGTGTATTATGTATTGCAATATGGGAAAAATAACCACCTATTTGTAACTGTGTTCCCTCAAATGCTTCCTAATTGCAGGTGTTAAAGTGACTCATCTAACATTTTAAGGACATATTAAAGTGGTTGGTTTGTTGGTTGTGGTTTTTTTTTTTTTTTTAAGATTAATAAATAGGCTTTTTTGTTATCCCAGATAACCTACAGATAAGAAAAATGGTATCACTTAAGAACTGATCCCAAATAACATTTTCTCTTTGAAGGGATAAGTAGTTACCTGGTGCCAACCTTCTGGCTTTAGTGTGATCTCCCAAGTAGCACAGAAGCTTGCTACTTTAAATCCTAGCTTTCAGACAGCTAATATTCCCTTCTGCCTTACAGGCCAGCAAATCCTTCTGATTTTCCCTCTGTTTTGTTTTCTGATTTTCCTTTTTGTCTAGGAATTTCTAAATATTGTAAAAGGTCAGGTGGTTTCTGTCTAAGTAATGGATTGCTCCGGGCTTTAGAAATTATGCCTGTTTATGGTCGTGCCATCTGCAGGAGCAGCAGCCTATCATAAAGTTACTGTATTGATCTGTCACTAGTGCTGTCTTGTCTGCCAAATGAAAAATGGCTTAAGCTCATAACCTGGGCCAGCAGTTTTCTTATTGTAAGCCAGACAAAAATGCTATTGATCTTCCTTGCTGAAGTGTTCTTTTCACAGCTTGCCAGCATCAACACACTGTTGTCCTTACTCAGGGCTAATTAGCTAATAATTTAATGCAACTGAGACAGCAGTCTCAGTTCACTTTAACAGCAAGGGAATATGCTGTAACTTAAAAACTATTGGACCTTTTTAAGGCATGGTCGTGATTGCAGTGCTTGTCTCCACTTTTACTCTCCCACTTCAAGTTTGATTTCCTCCACACTAAAGAATAACAGCCTGGTTAGATTGAGGTGTGCTGTCGCTTTTAGGATTTATAAGAAGCCAAACCCAGATGCGGTGTTCATATCTGTAGCCTTGTACAGTGTTCTTGGTTATGCACTTGCACTTTAGCTTTATGATTGCTTCTTGAGTGAAATCAAATAGTTCATTGAATTAATCATGGGAACCCTGTGGTTCATGAGCTACAGAGCAAGCAGATCCAGTCACATCTGAGAAATGGTTGATCGTACCTTTTTTGGTTGGTTCATCTTTTTGTGGTGTTTGCTAAAACACCAACCAAACAAAAAATCCACTGCTAAATTGTTTTAATTTAAAAGTTTATATGATGGATCCTTCTTCCTAAGAAATATGTTTTCTTAATCCTCTTACTGCTGTGGAGGCCAGAAGGTTGCAAGGAAATTCATGTTGAAAGCACGGGAAAGATGTCATCTGCTCACACATGTTGAAAACTCATAGGAGTCTTCCACAAGGTTTTTTAAGTTTTTCATTCAAATATTTGGATAATTAGGTGTATGAACAGAGATGGCTTGCTTCCAGTCCTTAGCTGCATATAAGAAGCAATGGTATCACTTCAGATGGGGGGATTGCTTAATGTCATTCAGCCCCTGTTTAAACATGTGGAGAGTTCTCCTGGCTTGTCTCATACTCTTGTGGTAGTGAAAGATACAGCCTGTACAGCATTTATTTTAGAATAAACAGTAATAAAAGGATCTGAAATAGAACTATAAGCATTTTGCCAAAAAGAGATGGCAGGCATCATCTAGCAGTTCTCAGCTGTTGCGTATTTTTTTTAGTAAGTTCTTGACCAAAGGCAGCTTCTTCTGTATTCTTTGCCCAGCCAGTGTAGGCCAAGTCTTAGTTTATATTTCAGAATTATGTGTGATTCATGTTGTATCTTTGTCTTCTGTTCCACATTGCTGAGCGCTGTGTGAGGCAGGGTGTACAGGAGGCGGAAGAAAACAGATAATCCCTCAGGGAAGTTATTCTTTACATTTTGTACATTAATTTCTCTGGAGTGCGGGTGCATATGTTAATTTTGTATATGAAAAAGGAGTTTAATCTATGAGGACACTTAAAATTTGCTTGAAATAAGGGAACTTTTAATCTCTGAAAGCATCCCCAAAGTGCAATTAACTATTCTGATGTCCTGATGACTCAACAGATGCTTCTGTAAACTAGAACACATCTGTCAGATTGCAGAGCTGATATGCCACTATATGTGATTTCAAATGACTGCCCATTAATGGATGTATTGTGATAAATATCACATAGATGGCAAGGTTGTCCATCTTTTCGATAGTCCTGTAATAAAGTTTCAGAACGCACTATTCGTTGTCACTCTCTGGAGGTTGCTGTTAGTCACGTGAAATGTCCGACTCTTCCTTCGTATCTTTGTAAACTTGTTTGGGGTTTTTCTTGCGTCTTCCAGGCTCCTTTTTAATGCATGCAGGCCATTGAGTGGTATTTTTAATAAAACAGTAGAACTAAAGATGTTTCTAAGCCTTTCTGAAGATTCCCAGTTGCCAATTCAACTTGATTTTTAGACTGCACTCCATCTGTCTAGGAAAGAAAGAAAATACATTAGTAGTCCACACATGAGCAGCTTATTAGTTCATTTGGTGTGTGCAGTACAGTGATTCAAGACTGATCTAAAATATTCATCCACAATTACTGGCACAGCACAGTTCAAAGTGCCTCAAATCTGTGGGTCTGACTAAGGAATTTAAGGAAAATAGCTGCAAATTGATTCTGTATGTAATTAATGAAACATTTCATTCTTATGTAAATATTAAATGCTTGGGTATTTTTTCCCCTTTTTTTCCTTTCCTCTTACTGAGCTCCCCTTCCCTGACCTCCATTATATGTTTGTTTGTTTTATAGGATGGTGGGTGGGCTGGCATGGGGGCATGTTCTCTTGGGAGGAAGAATTAATAGCTGAGTCCTGTGGCTCATTCACTGGACAAACAGCTGTTCTCCCTCTAATTCACCCCTCCTCAGATGTCCACCCACCCCCGGAGAGGAGCTGCCAGAAGGCAATGTTTGCCTCTGCCTCGCTTGTTGAAACTCTCTGGCCGCTCTCTTAGCGAAAATGCACTTCCCTTGAGCGAACCGTCCCGCGCACATGGAAAGCAGAGCTCTGCCGAGGGGAGCCTCCCCTCCGTCGGAGGGCCACAGCAGATGGGTGACAGCAGCCACGTCTCAAAGTCTATAAGCAAGATTTTCCAGGGCTCACCTCTTCCAGAGCAGTGGCTTTGCCACAGCAGTGCCTGTTTGGAGCCGGGGCTGGATGCTAGTGGCCTTAATGTGGGTTAAAAGCTTTTGGCATGTTGCAGAGAAAGGGCTTTTGAGGACAGGAGAGAAGCGAGTAGATGTTTATCTGGGTGTAAGGAGTGAAGTCGGTGAGGCAGGGCTGGGGTTTTGTTTAGGATCTCTCCCTCCCTCTTTCAGTGTCACAGAAAATTAATCCGATTTTTACAAATGCTATCAGTGGAAGACTTTAAGAACAGCCTGCAGTAAAACTTAGAAGATCCTGAGGCAACCTTCAGCTTGTTTCGAAATGACTGTCTTTCCAGCTCAGATGTCCACACAGAACAGAAATTGTGCAACATTGCCTGCTCTTGGCTGCCTCTCCGAGCTGCCGGTGGCCTTGAGTTTCAGCGTGGGCAGCCTGGCAGGGCTTGGCGTGAGGGGAGGCCCTGGACCCTGCCCTGCAGCCCTCCAGGGGACCAGAAAACCAGGATCCAGGGCTACCAGTTTGGGAGTACTTGTGTAACGGCTTGTGTGATAGACAGCAAGGAGCGCTCGTCTGCTGTGACCACATGACTTGAAGGGAAGATGGGGGAAGACTGCTTCTAGCTATTAAATCCCAAGATATGACGCTTCCTCTGGGGCATGTGTGCAATTATTCTGTTCAGTGCTTTTACTTCTGTGATGTTAGTTCGCATAAAAGGTTTGGATCTCTAAAACTGTGTTTGCCTGTGTCTTGCTTGGGTCACGGTGTTGCAGCTTTCCTGCCATTGACTTCCCTGGCACAACGGCACCGCTCACGCAGGCAAAGCAGGTGACAGCCCCCACGCTACACCATGTGCAGGCGTAGGTTTGCATGTATGCACACGTACACGGTGTTTAATCATAAAGAAGGTGGTTAGGGTATGGTAGTATTCAGTGAGCTGATGTCAAGGCAGTCAAGAAAAAGGACTTGGCAGGGGATAGATTCGAACTTGCGTGAAATGCCTAGCTTCGCATCTAGAGAGATACATGTTCATCCCTAGGTTTTGGCATGCCTGCTAGAAAGAGTGGCCGAAACCAACGAAATGAACGTTTGTAATTTTTAATCAGTGAGTTGACTGGCAGAAATATAGGGTGTTAAAATTGCTTTCGTTTTTTTCTTCCATGTGGGTGAACTTTTTTCCCTTAATATGGTTCTTCAGCACATCACTTGAACTGCTTTCTGTTCAAATACCTCTTTATTGGGGAGTTCCATTCTGATTTAAGTAAAAGGAGGGAAATACCTTTCTTGTCTCCACTCCCATGAGTGGAAGATAATGGCAGGAATGGAGATTGTATATTGATCAAGTTTAAAAGGTTACTAGGCAGGGATGGTAAAAAAATCAGCCCCTGATTTCACATTGCTGACCTTTAAAATTTGTTTCCGATAGGAGAACATGGAGAAGGAGATGGGTTACATAACTTTTCTTCAGATACTTTAGTAAAGAGGGCTTAGATACTGTTCTTTGGTTTTGAAAATGAATGCACCTGATTTTTAACTTGCTGTGTTTTAAGAAGTTGAACTGGAGGGGTTCTGGCTTTGTGCTGCTAAAGTCAGAGATTTGTCGTCATTATTTGAGGCAAGTGGACAAAGGAAAACTTTCTGGGGATTTCACCTAAGTTCTATTAAAGGGTTTAGTAAATGAGGGATCCAGCTCAAAGCTTCAGGACAGAAGTTTGGGTGTATTTTCCACATGAAAAAAAAACTGATTAAAAAGTACTTTTTCACTAAGTAAAGAAATTTTCCTTATAAAACCTGGGCACAGAGCTCTGAGAGTGTTTAAGGCTTTGAGGGGTTTCGTTTCTTTCTTTTAAAAGTTTTCTTTAAAAACCATCTTTCCTCGCTTCTGTGCCCCCTTTCTCTGCCTCTGCGTGTGTTGCTGTAGAGGCAACCTTGTTTCATGCTGCATTAGGGAAGAATGTTTTCTGACCAAGATTAAACTAAACTGTTTATAAACAAAAGACATGGAAAAGATACACCACCATCATCACAAGGGTAGTGTTTTAACTTTCTTTCACCCCAGTATTTTTCCCTTAATCTAGCTTTTGGTTGTTTATTTTTCTCCCCAACAGCGAAAATAACGTGTGTGTATTACATGCAGCTCTAAGCCCTTTGCCCTGCTGCTGTGCTTCAGTAGCAATGCCATAAAGATTTTAAAAAATATCCTGCTGCCAAATACAAGACATTTGTTAGTCTCAGAGATGATGGCTTAATTTTTAGTATTCCTTGGTGTTTTATATCTTGACATTTCTTATGACCTACAATTAAAATGACTTTAGTGAAGTCCCAACTTGTATCCAGATTGCTGAGTGTGGTTGAGTGTCTCCAGGGAGAGCCTTGAACTGCTCGCTAAATCAATTTGTTCTTTTCTCAAAACAGATTAAATATGTTTTACCACTTTAAATTAAAAAATAAATAACCCCATATGACATAACTGCTACATGTAAAATTAAAAATGCGCTCTGCGCATTTTGAAGGGTAGTAATTTTGATGCCAATGCTGTGCTGATAGTATTCCACCAGAGAGAGAAATGAATGGTTAAAACCAAGCATGTCTAATCCTGTCTCGCTGTTCTGCTAGTCTCGTTTGGGAATTAAGTTGATGGCACACTACTTGGGTGGGTGCTAACTGCTAGATGTGGCAATAATCTTCTTTAGCAAAGCCTGAGATACTCTGCTTCCACTGCATCACCTCCCTAGAGTTGGATTTTTTTTTTTTTAATTTGTCTTGTTGATGCATACTGCTTTCTTTTCAGGTCAGCCTTCTCCTACCTATTCCTTTAGCAAGATCAGCTGCAGAACTTGCTTGTGACTCAGCTGCACCCTTAGTCAATGCTTCAAGTGTAATTTTAGTAGACTTCTCCTGCCTACAGTCTATTTTGTGTCCAACACAGGAGAAGCAGAGGGAAATCAGTAGCTTCTGGTGCTCTGCAAGTCTGCAGAGGATATGGAGGCAGCTGTACATAGGAGTCAGATGCACTGGCTATACCAGAAGCAGGCTTTGTTTCTTCAAACCACTTCCATGGCTGTGCTTGAGTGGATTATTGTTTAAGGCTCTGTAAGTACAATGGGATGTAAGGAAAAGGGAAGGGGAAAATTTTTCTAAAATAGAGCAAAACAAACTAAAAAAGTTGTGACAGAAATAGATGGCAAATGGTCTCTAATAATGGGATTTTACAAGACATGTCCAATCTCCAGAACAATGGTTCAGTTTAAGCCAAGATTAATAGTGCTCGTTATCCTACGCCTGTGAGTTGGCAACTCAGTCCTCCACTATAAACAGATGTGGTCGAATATGCTACAGTCTGCGGCGGACAAGGTAGGAGCTGTTACTACAGTGGTCACTTGTGAAATGATAACGATTGTTTTGGATTCCTCAGCCCCTGGGCTGATTTTTGCTGTTGCTGGCTGCGGCGCTGAAGAAGGAGCAGCCTGGCTGTGGGAGCGTGGAGCTGCGCCTGGGCTGACGCCCTTCTGCAGAGCAGGCACGCCAAATCTGTCTTACTTCAGTACAGGCCAAAGCCACCTGCGTCAGGTTGGTGTTTCACAGCAGAGCTGTGGCCTGCCTTCACAAGGATGCACCAAAGTGCCCGTCCTCCCAGTCCTGTTTTTCTGTTCCTGCTTTCTCCTGGTGCTGGACCGCCTGATCCAGCCTACTTATTGGTGTGCAGCCCCTTATGTGGGGAGTGGGGCTGCGAGGGAGGTGGGGTGCAGCGCTGCCCCAGGCACTTGAGGGTTTCCAAGGCCGTGGCAGGAGAGCAGAGACATGGACAATCGCAGTGGTTGACTTTAGGTGCACCAGGCCCATCTTAAGTTCAGATGCAGCATGGAAAAAGAGCGCCAGATTGGAAAAGTGGTTCTTCCCGTAATGAGATTTTTGTGGAGCGAGTTGGGAGAAGCAAAGGATTTTGTTGTTGTTCTAAACTGAAGATTGTGATACTGCTCACTGCTGCTGTTAGACCTTATATATGTCGGGTATGACACAACCCAACCCAAATGTGTTCCGTTCCATCTCACAGTGAGGAAATTGCAACCTCATGGCTTCGTACATCTGAGAAAATTGTACACTCCGGTTATGTTCTTTTAGGTATTTTTTTTTTTTTTAAAAAGTGAAATAAATTTCTTTGTTTATGCAGAGAACAAGGGTAATTTTTGCTCAGAATTGGGAAAACTAATCAAGGAAATGGTGACTGAATGAACAAAACTTTTGCTTTTACCCCAGTGCAAAATAGGGGAAAAAGACCCAAGCAAAAATTAAAATTCTTATTACTGCAATTCTTTCTTATTTTGCTCTACCCTGGTGGCTTTCTGCCTAACAGAGCAAGTCTGGAAAATCTCCCAGGAGGACTGGTTGCTGTATCACGTTGGTACTGCAACCACAGGTTTGACGGCATGTCTAAGCAACTGTAGCGTTCAGCGCGGTGAGCTTCACCATCGCAGCCCTCTGCCATCTGCCCTGCGAGATCCTACTCCTGTTTTGGGAAGAAATGCTGTAGCAGTGGAGTGTTGGCCAAGGGTTTGCCTGGCGCCGTGGGGGGCGCGGGGAGCCTCTGAGGGGGGATGCAGGCAGGGGGCTGATGCCAGGGCTGGCCAGGGCAGGGAGGAGGATGCATTCGGTGGTGCCAGGTGAGGAACGTGGCAGGGTTTCAGGGCAGTCTGGCCACTTTCTGTGGTTTTCTGCTGCTTGTTTGGAAAGGAGTGTTCATCATCTCGGTGCCATCAAATGAGCGTCTGTGTTTTACAGCGCATTTTGGTGTGATGTGTCTGTGTGCTTTTTTGGTTCTTGTTTTAATAAGGGTTATTGAGGACCAAGTCTAGGTGCAGGCAAAGCTGAAAGTTGGCCGGCCCTCTGCCCTGTTCCCTTCTGCTTCCCCCACCCCAGATCTTTTCTTCCCAACTTTACCTTCCTTACCCCATCTCTGCCCAGGAAAGGAGCACACCAACCTGCTTTGAGCTTAGTCTCTCTTTTTCCCCCTCCAAAACCCCCACCTGTTTTGCACTGCTTATTTCAGCAACATTTTATGCTTCTCTTCCATATAAAACTAGCAGATTACCTCTTTTTTCCGGCAGAGGACAGCATCCAGTGCTTGTCAAGCATACACTCAGTGTTGACTTTGAGTTACTTCAGAATTTCAGAAAAGCCCAGGTTTCTAAAAACTCCAGAGTTGATAGAGGGCTATGATGCCTTACAAGGACTGCATATAATATTGAAACACTCTGTAGAAGCTTGTAAAATTTCCCACATAGCAGCAGCATGCTTGTTGACCAGTAAGCTTATTTAGGAAGCACAGCACTTTGTGTTCTTCACTTATGACCCAGTTACAGCCCTGGATAAATGAGAAGTCAGGGTTGCCGGCACTCTGTGGTTTTACAGGAATTCTGTGTTTGAACATATTCTGCAGTTCAAGGAGAATAATGCTGGAACTTGGAAATAACTTGTGAAAGTAGAAAAATACCTTCAAGTGTACCTGCCTCGTGTATTTCTGAAAGAAGATTGTACAACATACTTAACTGTCTGTGTGGTGTTTCTGTTTTCCAAGAATTTCTGTGTGTATGTCTTCTGTTTGCTACCTCTTCATTTTTGTTTGGGTACATAGAGGCCAAGTGGTATTTTGTGTATGGAAACTGAAGATTTTGCTCATGGTTACCCTTTTAATTTTATTTATTTACAGTTAAAAGTCCAGCACAGGCTGAGTGCTGGGGCGTAGACAGTGCAGTCCCTCTTGTTTTCCTCAGGGGGTAAGGTTGAGAAAGAGACGTGGGCTCCAAGAAAATGTGTGATAGTCCAGAAAGATCTGTGATAAACCCCTTCCTAAGAACTGGCAGCCACCAGGTGGAACCAGGATGTGATGAGAAAGCAGGGAAAGTTGGTTGTGCTTGACCCAAGTCCATTGCTATGATACAGCTGAGACTTAGGAGGCCTAAAGATGAAATCTGTGTTGTTTTCCCGTTGGACTTCTTCCAGTTCCCCCCTTCAGTGTTTCTTATGTGCTTTAAGACTTGCTGTGATGCACACAGTTTACTCTGGGCGTTTCCCTTGCGTCTATTGACCTTTTCCATTGATTCATCTTGGCAGAATCACTCAGAACCAGAGTGCCATGTTGAAAGAAACATGTTCAGACAGTGTGGTATGTTACGCCTAAACTGCAGGGCTGGTGCTAGGGGCTGGGGGGGGCATCGCATGGGCTGCCCTTCAAGAATGCCCCGAGGGACCGCGGTGGCCCCAGACTGGAGCGAGGGTGCCCCAAGGGAGTGCAGCCAGCCCAAGCCAGAGCGAGGACATCCTGGGGGGACTGGGAGTAGTGGAGTAGCAGTCCAGGCTGGGGCAGGGAAATCTGGTGAAGCAGCGAGGAGCAGTGGAAGGAGAAATGAGAGACGAGGAGCAGCAGACAGAAACGATTGCACCCACAGCCTCCCCTGCTGCCTGTTGCCCCACCAAAGGTGATGGGCTGGACTGAGTGTAAGGCATGGCAGAAACAAGGGAAGTTAGACTAGGAAAGGGCAGGGGGAGAAAAGATGTCTGAGCCTTGGAAAGGTGCGGGAAAAGAGTTTTTCTCAGTGTTTGCTGCACTGCTTAGTCTTCTTTTTTTCCCTCAGCTCCTGAAACAGTCATTAAAAGTGCATTAATTGGCAATAAATAAATTAAAATTAAGTAAAATTGCCGGAGTTGGTATGGTTTTGCCTATGACATACAGACAACAAATTTTGAGGATTCTTGTACTTCTTTTCTACTTCTTGAGTCTTTGGTGTTTACCTTAATCCACCTTTACAGTTTTGCTTTTGAACTTTGGAAGCCTAGAGAGGCATCCTTCAAAACAAACAAACAAACAAAAATCCGAAAGCTGAAATTTTTCTGTGATGATGAGACTTCAGCAAGCTGGCTTTAGGAAAAATTCCAAGTGGAGACACGATAAAATCACAGGAGTTGGCAGCCCTGCTGTGCTGCCTCTCCTTCCTCCTCTCAACTTCTGCAGCCTTCCCTGCTTGTGCTGGTCGTCTCCTCCACCGTATTGATTTTTACAGTGTAATCTACTCGGAGCAAGGGTTTTGTTTATTATGCACTTGTAATGCACCACATGTGCATTACTACAGGGGTAATGTAACACAAAGTGCCTGGTATTTCAAGCATCAAGCGGTTTGTAGCCAAAAAAGCATTTGGCCGAAAAGAACCGTGTTTTTGTGCTCCCTCTGCTGGATCCGGCTGAGCAAGATAGACTCACCGGCCCGAGCACCGCCGGTTCCATCTGCGCTCTTCCCCGATTCATACCTGGCAGCTGCCTTGTCGGGCACCGGTGGGTGTTTGGGAAGGGCTCGGCGCTTTCCAGTGGCTGCTCGTGTCGCGGGACATGAAGCAGGTATGAATGGGTAAAGGGTGGCGACTGCGCGGCATCGAGTTGTGCCGCAGCGAGGCCGTGGTTTCACACCTGGAAAAGGGTGGCTGATGCCAAGTTTAAGATGTTTCCAGTTGTCTCCTCTTCCCCACCTATCTAATCTCATTTGCAGATGGAGCCCGCTACCCTCTCACTGTGCCAGTGAGACTGTTTTGGGGGATCTTCCTAGAAATAGGATGAGAGAATGCATCAGACTTCAATAAAAAGCCAATTTTATTTTTAGAAACTGATTCCAGTTCAGAGCAAAATCCTGTGAAGCGTGCTGGCGGAGCTGAAGCTGGTGTGAGGGCATGGGAACAGGCTGGGGCAGCAGCGGGGGAGATGCTACAGCCCCTGAGCAGGTTGCATGGTGAAACCAGGGAGCAGATGCTGGTGGGGGACAGTGCCAGTGTCCTTAGAATGAGCTTGGGCCTGATTTGTGAAAGGGGTGGGTGGTCTGTAATGTGAATTCACAGAAATGTTAATGGGATAGCCTTTCTAAGAGGTGCTTTATAAAACAAAGTAGGAATTGTGGTGCCAGTTTTACAGATGGGCAGAACTAAGGCGCAGAGGAGGGGAGCGGAGCATTGGCTCTGTGTGTTGCAGCAGTGCAGTTTCAGCTGGTTTAAGCAGCCTCTGTTCCTACCCTCTGCCATCGCGGCTGATCACTCCTGCCCTGCGCCCGCTCCCTGTGTTGTGCTGGCACAGCTGTTTATGAGCCAACATGCTGAAGGAAAGCGGTTCCCCCGATCCAGCTAGCCGTGCAGCTGCGCAAATGCAGGGCTGGAAGCAAATGGCTGGGAGAGGGAAGCGAGAGGTAAAGTTTAAGCTGCCAAGTAAATGCTACAGCCCAGTTTGCCAAAGTCCCATCCCATCACACCTGGAATGGTACCCGGCTCCTGGGGCAGACAGAACAAAAGTTTATCCTTTGGAGGAACAGACTTAGAAGCTGGGTAAATAACTAATTCCAGCTTCATTAAAGGCCCAGTATGCATTAGCTCAGACAGTCATGTTAACACATACTAAATCTGAATCAATTAACATGTTTTTTCTGGCTTGTATAAGCAGAACAAAAGCACTGGGGAAAACTTCTGGATGAGAATAAGTACGTTCTGGGGGAAAACATTCACAGTTCAATGAGGCCTTAAAAACCAGTCCTTCACCCAGGGTGCCTGTCAATATGTAACTTCTCTAAAGTTGTCATTTGCTTTAAGAAAACCAGCAGAGCTCATGTCTGAAGCAGACTGTCCCTTGGTGGCACTGTACGTGGTGGGGTGGGGTGGCTGTTTCTAATGTAGGGTTTTCAGACATGTTTTTATTCTTTGTGAATTATTAGTAAGCAGAATAAATATGACTGCAGGACAAATACTGAATGCAACTAACAGGTTATTTGTAGTTATTTGAGGTTTTTCTTCTGCATTTTTTTTTTAAGTCACCTGTGACTTCTGCATCAGATGAGTTGTTATGGAAGTGTCTGTTCCCTGTACAGATGGTCCCTGGGGGGAGGAACCTGAGCTGGCTGTGAATCATGTGCCTTTTTTCTGTAATACTTGATTTTTCATGTTTGATGGAATGTTGTTTTGCATGAAAGTTATTTGGAAGTTAGTCAAAAGAGAATCATAATATAGTTGTCATGTTCCTTTCTTCATCATTTGCTGAATTTTCAAGCCTAGCATATAAAGCTGTAAGGACACCTTGTCTGCTGAAACAGCATGTAACAAAACATTCCCCTGTCTCCCTTTGCAGTCTTTATAATTAAAAAGCATTTCCTAGAAGTTGTGGTGCTCTGCCAACGTCATCCGTAAACTTGTTTTGTTTTGCTACAGACAGGATGGTGGTTTTGAGGTATTTTGGTGTATTTGCTTAAGCAGAGTTTGGGGGTTGGTTTATTTTTTTTAATGGCACTTAGCTCACAACAGTCAGGGAGTACCCTTTATAAAGAGAATAAAAGAGACTTCAGCGTGACCTTTAACTGGAAAAAAAATACCATTTGGCTCAGGAAATTTTGATAGAAACATCAACAGAATTCTTATTAACTTCTCCTCATCTCATTGTTACGGGCAAGAAATCCTGTAAGACTTGAAGTGCTGGAGTGAGTCTCAAAAGCTTGGGGTCTCAAAGAGCTGGGCTAGAACCCCCACCCAACCTCAGATCTGGTCCTCCAGGCTTGGTCCTGGGACTCCTAAATGCTCCTCATTCATTTCAGGTCCATTCAGTGAGCTTCTTCAAATGCTGCCGTGTTATGCAGGAGAATGGAAGTGTCATGTGTCTGTGTTTTTATTGCAGGAAAATGGATCTTGTTATGTGAGGGCATAGAGGAAACAGTCCCCAGCTACTGAGAGGAAGAAAGGCCGGTGGGAAATATTCAGGTAGGAGAGCTTTATGCACCATCAGGTGGTAAAAACACTTGTGGACCTTCAGTCTTTTTCCAGACACTGCATCATGTTTTATGCTTTAACGGTTGATCTGGTCACTATCAAAGTTTATTTGTTGTTTTAAGAAGCAGTCCTGTTTGGTCAATTGATTGCAACAACAAAACACTGCAAGCAAAGCCCTCAGCATAAACATTCCTCGGGCTATCCCTGGTACAATATTGATCCTGATACAGAATACAAACAAATTACTCTTTGCATGAGCCATTTGAGCTATAAAACAGAGCAATAATGTGTTCTACTAGCTGCCAGTAAATATGCATTTATAATAAATGAAATAGAAAGAAGGTGATTCTCCCCCTCTACTCCGCTCTTGTGAGATCCTTCCCCCTGCCCCCAGCACTGTGTCCAGCTCTGGGGCCCCCAACTTAAAAAGGACATGAAACTGTTGGAGCGAGCCCAGAGGAGGGACACCAAGATGACCCGGGGGCTGGAGCCCCTCTCCTGTGGAGGCAGGCTGAGAGAGCTGGGGCGGTTCAGCCCGGAGAAGAGAAGGCTCTGGAGAGACCCCAGAGCAGCCTTCCCGTACCTGGTGGGGGGCTACCAGAAAGCTGGAGAGGGACTTTTTACAAGGGCAGGTAGCGATTGGACAAGGGGGAACGGACAAGGGGGAACAGCTCTAAACTGGAAGAGGGTATGCTGAGATGAGAGATAAGGCAGAAATCGTTCCCCGTGAGGGCGGCGAGGCGCTGGCCCAGGCTGCCCAGAGCAGCTGGGGGTGCCCCATCCCTGGCAGTGCTCAAGGCCAGGCTGGACGGGGCTTTGGGCAACCTGGGCTGGTGGAGGGTGTCCCTGCCCATGGCAGGGGGGTTGGAACTAAGTGGTCTTTAAGGTCCCTTCAACCCAAACTGTTCTATGAAATCCCTGAGTAGAAATGAACAGTGGTTTCAATGATTCATTCAACAGCTCTGGTTCAGCAGTTGTACAGAATTTAAAAAAAACAGTGGGCACTTGGGGGTTTCTGTTGCCCCCCAACCCCCCGCAATCTTTGCAGTCTTGCTCTGTTGCTGCTTTTGCTTTGTTTTGGGTTTTGTTTTTTTAATATATTTTAAGTATTTTATAAAGCAGTAGGTAATCTCATCTTGGCCTTATTTCCAGTGTAGTTTAGAGCTTCTCAAGAATTTGGTCTACATCTTAGTTTTCTTGTGGACCAGCTGCCTTTCCTTACACTGTTATGTGGGTCATCTACACTTCAACTCCTTGTCATATCCCTCTGGCATTTCCTTATATTGGGGAATACTGTTACAGACACTCATGTATTTGTAGTTGCTTTGAATGGAGCTGAAATTAGTGGGGGGAGTCAGTCAGTACCCTTGTGCCCATCACCACCGAGGGTGCATGGATGACAGCTGAACCCATTTCCAAAAGGAAAAAAGGTAATGATCATCAGAACATAGACTTTTATTTTTTTTTTAATCTGCTTTACCATGCTCGTATAATCCTCCTCCCCCTCATCCGTATTTTCAGTGCTGCACTTTGATGAGCTACAGACAGTTGACCTGAAGGCATTTCTTGATGAACATTTCTGTCTGCTCTCAGCCTTGAAAAACTCAACCTTTTCAAGAACTGTATGGGAGAAAAATGTGTAAGACTAATATTTATAGGCTGAAAGAGAGGAAAGAGGAGAGACTAAAGTGTAAAACTTGCTTCCAGCAGAAATGCCATCCCTCTTTTACCTCTGATAATTAGAAGCATTTCTGACATGGCTATAAAAGCAAGTTAGTGGTGTGTGCCTGCCATTTACTGTGCTTTTGTACTGCAGGACTGTTTTCCTTGTTGTATGGTGATGCTTTCTTCTGTTTTGTTTTAAGGCAAAACACAGATTTCAACTGATACTCAAATATTACATTATGATTCATCCATACTCCTACATTTTAAACAATTACTTCCAAGTACTTATACATGATTGTTTGTAAAAATGGGAGGTTGTTTTTCAAGTTCACATTTTGAGTACTTTTTCATAATGTTTAGCAAAGCTGATGTGCATAAATCCTTTCATTAATAGTTCTAACTGAAGTCCTACTGTGAAACTAGAAGGAGAGGTTTTACCTCTCATAATTTTTGCCGGGAGAAGATCTTGGCTATATTAGGAAATATAACTAGTACTGGTTGTAACTCTAATAGGGGATATAGAGGACACTGCAAATAGTTTTTAGTGATGCCTTAAAGCGTATACTGTATTTTATGCCCTCTGAGTATAGGTCTAAGACTTTGCTCTTTAATTGTAATGATAACATGTGCAGGCATATAGAAATGCAGCAAATAATTAAAACAAACAACAACAAAAAAAACCCCAAAACAAAAAACGTAAACACCACACCAAACCCACCCTGTTCCAAAATTGTGTTCCTGAAAATTTCCAGGAAAATTCCTTAGACTTGGATCCTGGTTTAGAAAAATAAAATAAAAATCACTTTTCTGTTCTGTGGAGAAACCTGGGAATGAAGTTCCTTACTGTGCCTTCAGGTCACGTGGCCTCGCTGCTGTAGAGCTGGAATGTTTGCCATGGTATTTCCGGAGGCTTCATAAACACACAGAAAGAACAGAGGGGTTAGGAGGATTTTTTTTTTTTTTTTCTTTTTGGGGGGGTGGGGGTTAATGACTATATTCTCCCCACCCCCCTGCCTTTTTTTTTTTCTTGCCCTTTTTTTTTGGGGGGGGGGCGCTGGGGAGGGTTGCCTGTCTGAATTCATGATATTTTAGTTGTGGGTTGTTTGTTTTTTTTAGGAGTTCAGAAGAGTTCTTACCTGATCAATCCCATGAATTTTCAGAGTTCATCTGTTTTTGAAGTAAAAAAAAATTAAAGATATTTGGCATTTTTTTAATTGCTGAACTTGTCTAGAATTATTTCTTACTTAACATAATACCTGGCAACCTACATGCTGAGCCTAACTCTGCTGTTTAGATGCTCTTAATGTTTTACTTTTGGGATGTGTCACTGTGAGTGGCATTCTGTAATCTGGCTTGATAGCCATCATCTTGCAAGCTAGAGTAATGCAAACACAGATGAGCACTCAAACAAGGTTACAGTGAAGAGCCATCTCCCAAGTCCTGCTGCGGCAGTGTAGAATCCTCAAGTCAAATCAGAAAAGCATGGAATTAGTTCCGGCTCCTGGGATATGAGGGTTAAGATTATGCAAACCTCTTCTTTCTAACTGTAGGAGTAGCACATGCTCCTTTTGAGACTTTGCAAACACCAGCTCAGATGGAGATTGTGAGGATCTCTGTGTTAGTGTGTAATGTTGTGGATATGTTATGTCTTGGTGGCAAGGTGGGCTGAAGGAGACATTGCAAGGCCCTCCTACACCCCTGCTCTGGTAGAGATGCATCTTCTCCTTTCCCCTTCCAGCAGAGCTAAGCTGCCTGTTGAACAAGGGCAGAGAACTGATCTGTTTTAAAAATAACCTGGCAAAAATGAGGAGGGAGGGGGGAGGATGAATGGTCTATTTTTAGCTTAGCCAACTCCATTTGCTACATACACAGTACCAGGAAGCTGTCCTCCTGCTACCAGGAGGGGTGGGAAGAGGGCAGTGCAAGGGGAGCTGGTAAAAAGCGGCCAGAGGTAGGAACTGCTTGTTACAGCTTTGCTGCTGCAAAAAATCACCCCAGCACTGTGGCTGAGTATTCCGTGAGGCTCCTCAGGGCGTGGCTGGTGAAAGGTTTGTAACTATATAAAGATGGCTTGTTGCTGAGTCAAGTTGTTAATTACATCAGAAATTACAAAAAGGCAGCATAGTTTGTCTTCGAGCTTTCCTTTAAAGTACACACGGCTGATTTATTCCACACCCCACACCCCCCCAGCCTAATTCAGGCCCTGACTTGGCATGCCAAGGAGGAGCCTTGGTAGATCTGGAATTGAGCAAGGGTTTGGGTTCTGCGCATTGACGGGGCTTCTTCGCTCCTTCCCTATCTCCCCTACCAAACTTTTTGAAGCCTATCTTTAAGTGTGACTAATTATTTAGTTATATTTTCCTGTTGTGGAACTGTAGTATCATTTACTTTAAGAAAGTAAGACATGTTTTCTTTCAATAAAATATGTAGTGTCTGACTGCCACAGGTGCCACATTGTCTGACTCATTGTGTGGGTACCCCCGCACACCTGTGTGGACACAGAAACACAAAGTTGGACAACAGAAGAAGGGAAAGAAGGAAGAGGAGCAATATCATGAGTTGAATGGCTGGGAAGGCCTTAGGGTAGGAAGAATAAGGCAAAGACACAACAAGGAGAAAGGCTGGAGGTTTAAGGAAGGGAAATTGTCCCTCCCCAAACCAGCTTTGTTGACAGAAATAGATGATGTGAGAAAATAGGAACTAAAGATGATGGGAGGAACTAGTTGAGGTAGTTGTAGTGATAATTTTGGAAGTGCTCCCATGTTGTAGGGGTAGGCAGATGGGATACAGCAGTTGCTGTCTAGGCCACTGATGTTTGAGCCCGTTCTTCTGTTTGCATTCCTGTAGTTTCAATTCTGTAAAGCTGAGTTGAGACATGCTTTGAGTCTGAAGGTAGCCAGCTGAACTGGTGATGTTCCCACTGTTTTCTGGGCGCTCTGCCCCTTGTCATGTCAGTATTGGGGCAGGGACTGGGGAGTGGAGAGTCCTTTCCCCCCCTTGCTTACCTTGGTGGTTATCAGTATAAAACTCTTGGATCCTGTGACATAAAAAGCATACTGTGATAATTGGTCAAAGTCTTCCAGGTTGATCTAGTCTAGAATGGTGGTACCTAAAGCAGTTGACTGAGAGGGAATGGTATGGAGCCAAGAAGTAGTCCTGAAGCTATTGGACTGCTATATGTGAGGAAAAACATAGTTCCGACGATCAACTTAAATACATCTGTGATCTTCTGTAAAAGTAAGCCATGATTCAAAGGCACACTGTGTTGAGCATTGTCTGCTTTTTATATGGGTTGGGGTTTTTTTTTGCACCCAAGTGAACATGTACAAATGTGGAGAAAGACCTGAAAAATCTTGTACAGTGTAACTGAGTAAGATGTTGGTAACTTCTTAAGTGAGTTGTCTTCAGTACTGTGCTTTTCAGCAAAATGCAGTAGTGCCTTAAGTTTTGGGTGAAAAAGGGACCCAAATCCACCCCTGTAGATAGCGGAAATAGTGCACAAGAGCTTCCTTTTTTCTGGAGATGTTCCAGTGTTTTATCTAGTTCCATAGTATGTCTGGCTGGTTTGTAGCTTCTGTGCCTTTATGAGAATGTGCAAGGATGTTTTATAATTTTGCAATGATAATATGTGTATCTGAATAATGCTTTTCATGGTATTTGGCTTATCCCCTTGCTATCTAAGACTTCCCAAGCCTTTACAAGGAAACTTTGTTTAGGTAGGCCAACAGGAATCATGGTTGAAACCTGTTCTCAAAAGCTTCGTGTTCTTAATTGCCTTTGACAGTGGTTGGGAAAGATGTCACTTTAGCATAGTGAAAAGCAACCGAAAAAACTTATATTTTTAATGAAGGATTCTCTATCTGGATGAATTGATACTGGCAGGACAGTATTGGTTAAAAATAGAAGAACCTTCTGCAGACACATGGCAGTTTATCCTGGTTTTATTTTGTCTAAAAAAAAGCAATGTGCATATACAGAGTATAGAAGGCCTTTTAGTCTGAGGTACTTCCTTTGGCAGACGGCTTCTGATTTTTTTATTTTATTTATTTTTTTAAAAAGTATTGCTTTGAAGGGAGACCAAATAGAATCAGTATTCAAGTATTCTGTTTATCATGTGACTGCATGGGAGATAGCTGTATCCTGTATTAAACCTATTTTATGGTGATACGGACAAGATTCTCACGCCCTGGTAAAGGATGCTAGTTTGCATTCCTTTGTGCAAAGAAGTCTTTCCAAAAGAAATAATACGCTGATTGGATATTTATTTTTGTTCAATACAAAAGTATTTCTAGCTAACTAGCAAATATTCTACTTCTCTATGCTTCCCTTTTCCCCTAAATCTTGTTTATCTCCTCAGTGTTTTCTTCCAACTATTAAAAATGTGGGGTTTTAGGGTATTTTAGATCAGCTGCATTACAAGCCAAGAACTTGTAACTTTTTACCAAAAGCGTATGTAAGGAAAGGGACTAACCAGGTAATTTGGCTTCTATAGCTTACGCATATGTATATTGTATATCTTAGACATGTATCTGTAACATACCTATACATTAGGTATGTTAGATATGTGCATGTAAGTTGAGATCTTGTTTCAGAACAGTCTGTTAACAGTTGATGATTATATATCATGTATGTATTTTTAAATGACTGACATTTTAAATAAGGTTAAATTAACCTGCAATAATAATTCTGTTGCGGGTTTTATAATATGTTTCATATTGAACAGTATTTAACTAAATTCCTCTATTTAATCTTATTGAAGTTAGGAAATTCAAGGTACAGTTGTTTTTTCACACATTTTATTAGGTCTTGATATTTCTGATAGCATGACTTTCTTTTTCAGGCCTTCAAGTGGGAAAAGAGAAAGAGAAATCTATTTCCTTCTCAAGACAAAAGAACAATGCAAGTGTAATCTCAGCTCTCCATTTTTCTTTTGTCTATGGCTAAGTCCATCTCTTAACCTGGTATGATTAATCCGGTTTGATTTGTTCATGTTTTTAGAAGTTTATGAAAGGACAGGGAAAAGGGAGGAAAAAATTTCCTTTGAAGCACCTATCAGTGATTCAAATGCTGCCTTGAATCATCAAGATATGTGTGACTGAGATCTGTGTTACCAGAGTGCGGGAAATACTGAGTGAAATGACAGCAGGTGTATAGCCTGAAATGATGAGCAGGGCCAAGTGTTTCAACTAGTTGTACTCTGTTGAGGATGTATAGCCTGCACCAGAAAGCAAAGTAAGGCTTTTCAAGGAAAAGATTTTGAGCTAACAAATCATGGAAAACCTCCATATACACAATGTAATCTAAAAATCTCACAAGTGAAAATAACCCTAATTAAGCTGCAGCATATGAATGTGCAGAGGAGCGTGCCTGCAACCCTGCATGAGGTACCTTCTCACACTTGCTTATACCTGTCTCGTACAACAGAAAGTTCAAACAACTGAAAACTAAAAATACTGCTTTACAGATAGAGTGGGAGGATGAAGAAAACTGGTATGAACATCACTTTTCAAAGATATTAAGTGCTTGTCACAGCAACAGTCTGGTGGCAGAGAACTCAACAAAATAATTAGTGTTGAATAAGAAGGTGTTTCCTTTTGTCGCCTTTGAACGGGGCACTTTAACTTAATGGAATTTCTTTTTGCTCATGTGTGGACATGGGTGGACAGAAGCTCACTAACTTCTGTAGGACAGTTCCTGTTTAATATGATTTAGCAATTTTTTTTTTATTACTATCCTTTAAAATGTAGACTTTTCCAGTCTCTTCAGGTGCTCTTCTTACAATGTGCTTTCTCCACACACACCCCGCCCCGCCAGTGATTTTCATTAATACCTTTTTATTTTTGTCTCTCTTTTCTCTGAATCCAGAAGTTTCTCTTACAAACTGTTGCCAACCACCAGATGATCACTGCCTCTTTAGTAGAAACCATGGCATCAAAGGAACTCTGTTTTCTTGGGTCTCAGTTTGATAACAGAATTCCTTCTCTGAGCACATTCCTCTTCTGAACTGTTCAAGCGTCCGCCAAATGGAGCGGATTCTTCATGAGCTGGTGGGACAGACACCTGCCTGTGCAAAGAATCAGTTTAACATCTGCTATATGGTACTGTGGGGTTTTTTGGTCATTACTGCTCTGGACCTGATAAAGCTGAGAAGCTAGAGGCAGAGTGCTCTTTGTCAGTTCGTAGAGTCGTGCAGTACTTTGCCCTGCCCTTCCCTTGCACCTTTGGCGTTTCTGGTGCCCATCTCCTCCTTGGTGCCTAATACCTGCCTGGTGCCTTTTCTCTTATCCTACCTCTGAAGTTCTCACTTGGAGACTCCTGTTGCCTCCGTCTGCTTGCAGCCCTCCAGTCCTGTTGGTTTGCAGTCAAGAGCATTTTGGGAGTTCGTGTAGAGGGAAGCGAATAGTCCTTACAGTCGAGGGGTATACCCTGGGAGAACATGTACCTCCACCGTATCTTGTGGGCAGACAAGGGCTTGATCTGCTCATCTTCAGCTGGCCACGTTCTGTGTGGAGCCAAACCAGAAACCCCATATCCATCGTTAGCGTTGTGTTGAGCTCGAGCTAATAAACTCGGTCTCTTGGCAGGATGTGTTAGATCAGGCTTACTGCTGTGCTAATTGTGCTTACACAGCTTCCAGTTTGGAGCTGGCTCATTTACAGCTGGCTTGGATGGTGGCCAGGAAGGCTCGCCTCTGCCTGCAGTATGCCATGTAGACATACACACATCCAGCACTTGAACATGTCTGTCAATAGTAGGAAATTATATTCGGAGGGAGGGGAAAATCTTTGGCCTGCCTGCAGTCGTAAACAAGGGCAATATTAATGAATGAGGAAGTAGGTAACAGTTTTAATAAAGAGAAGGATTGATTATTCCAAATATAGACTGACTACCACAAGGTGTTTTCAGCCCCTATATTTGTCCCCATCTTGTTCTTCATATACGAATGTTTTTGGTTTGGTTTTGGTTTTTTTTAAACAATATTTCTTGGGAATGTTTCCCAGATTTAAGAAACTTTATTGTAGAAGTGAGCAGCGTGGTATTTTAACTGGGAGATAGAAACCAATCCAAACACAAGGTTAAAAATGGGCAAAATTTCAGAGGGGAGAAATTTGCCTTTATGATTAGCCCATCATCTGTTTTACCTTACTTTATACGTAGGCAAATTAATTTGTATGTTGGTTTTAATAAGCATCAAGGATCTGCCTGTCTTTGTGTTGAAGTGCTATAGCTACCTAAAGGTACAAAATACTCACTAGGAACAGGAATTCTGTAGGAAGAAGAAAAACCAGAGCTGTAAAAAAGCTGCAGTTTGTTTATTTAGGTTTGGAAAACTAGAGCTCAGAATGACTTGGAAGCCACATCCTCAGCTGGCATGGCTTGGTTTCATCAGTTACCAACAGCTGTGTTATTTACTTCAGCCAGAATTTGTCCCTCAAATGTTAAGAAATCTCCTCTCTGTGGAGGAAGGTGGTGGTGGATGGAGATGTATGAGCATGTATGTATATATATAGAGAGAAAACTGGACTAGTCTCTCCTTTTATTGTGAAATAATAAAATGATTCATCAGCCACATCAGTATGAGCTCCCTTAATATGTGAGCCCATTTTTCTCAAGTTATTTTCTTGGTCACAAACATCCATGCATCGCTGCATTAATTTGCTTGTCGGTTTCGAGGCCACTTCTCTCTTTGAGCAAGCTTCAAAGAGACAGTACCAACCTTTTAGTTCTAAAATCGCTGTTATTAAAACAACCAGGGGAATGTATCTCTGCAAAGGCAGAGTCGAATAATGATTTAGCTCCCAGAATTAATTTGAAATTTCAGCAGCACTAAGTAATATTTTAGTGGCAGTATAATCCTGTATGTTACATATTAAGTCTGCAGACTGCACTGCCAGTGGAAGAACCCTGCAGTATTTAAATGACACTGTAACACCATGGTATTATATTCAGGTCATTAGGGGACATTTTACAGGATTGAAGTTATTTGGCAGAATGTCACGGGTGAATCGTATAATCTCTCTTTCTTTGCCTCTCCAAATATGTAGATTAGGGGTTTAAAAAAAACCACACCGCAATTACACCTTACTCGCCAGTGTTCCTTCTCTGTCTCAGCCCCCTCTATCACCTGTGCCCCGCTTCCACTGTCGACAGATGCCGAGAGCATAACAGCAGGAAAGGGGAGCAACAGCCGCTGGGCTCAAATGGCTGATGATGCAGGTGGAGAAAACAGTGTACTGAGGGTTGGGGTTGTTTTCTTTATGAATTGGAGCAACTGATATTATCTATCAATTAATAAATGAACCCAAGTATTTAGCTTTTGTGGCAGGTGCCAGCGGGTGCCCAGAATGTTGGAAAATGCTGAGCCGCGAGATGAATGTTTTCCAGAGCAGATCCCTAATGCTGTGACCTTCTGAGGAGACAGGGGCACTCTTGCAATTGAGTATACCAAGGGAGATGGACACCCCTCTTCCCTTTGTGCCTTAGAAATTAATTCTAAATTCATGTGTGTGGCCCATCGTAACGATTTTGATACTTCTTTTCACATGTACTCATCATTCAGACAGCACTGGTTGAATTTAGAGAGAGACTAGGCTGTGGAGAGCATGTGTTCTCAGCAGCTTATTGCTGCCTCTAGCAGAACTTACTGCCATTCAGATCTGGTAGCTAGATGGTTCCTGTGATTATTCTGTACACCATTAGAGACAAACTGAGCTGGGTTAGTTTAAACGTGTAAATAGTAGCTTTGGATCATTCTTTCTGCAAGAAACAGATAATCGTCACAGAAGTAGTGTAGCTGGCTGATCGGCTGTAATTTTCAGCACGTCTTCCCTTTGCTGAGTTTTAACTACATCTTTTGGGGTGATGCAAACACTCGGAAAAAATAAAAGCAATAATAATTAAAAAAATATTAACAAAAGTGTCACTTAAAGCAAGTGAAGCTGAAGTGCTGTCCCAGTGGGGAGAATGGCAATGGTGACGTGCTGGCTGCTTGGGTTGATAAACTTTTCAACCAGGTGTGCGGCCATCGTGTGAGCAGGTCACATGGCTTTGCCTTTTCTGCGCTCAAAGCGGTTGAGGGTGGAACCTCAACAACAGTCTGTTTTCCTCTAGCCTAGAATACGGGCCAAGTTCCCATACAGCAATTCCTGTTTTCTTCTTGCTGTGCTCCATGTGATGGCAAATTCTTAGAGAAGTCTCAAGGGCAAGAGGTGTGTTTGGCTGCTGCATACCAGTGCTCAAATGGAGTGCTGAGGGTACTGGAAATTATTTTTACAGGTCTACTTTCAACAAATAGCCTTAACTTCTTATTAGGGAGTGGTGCAAGACTCGTATTTGTAGAGAAGCATTGGCTATGCGAATGGGAGAACTGCCTTACTTGGCAGACCTGCTGCCGTAGGAGGTTGTGGAGGCAGATGGGCAGGTTAAACATGGCTGCGGGCAGCAGGCCCACGAACAGACTCCGAAGGGAGCATTTGTTCCCACTAACATCCGCCCATGGGTGCTGGGGAATAATGGCAATAAACTACAGATAATGGCTGGGCTTGCGTACCCTGCTGACATAGTATCTTCAGCTGTCATCCTTGCAGACAGGATACTGAGCTAGATGGATGACTGGATTAACCCAGTGTGGCATGTCTTCTGTTCCTATTGCATTCAGGTGTATAACAATACTTCAAGTACAGCATGAATAACATTTTAAGTTGCATCGAGAGTAGTGACAGGGTGTTCTTCAGTCTTCTACTATCTTTACATGGGAAAAGACTAAACTTCTGTGTTAATATTTTTGTGAGTTTTATATAGTCTGTTTTCACAGAGGATAAAGTTTCAGTTTAGATTTTGAGGGCTGCACTCTCTTGATCTTGATTTTGCTTTGGTTGTCACTACCTTTTGTTTTGAAATGTGCAGCAGGTAGCTAGTTCTGCCCTACCATTTCTGTTGGGGTGTATTTTCAAGTCAGAGGCAGTGGGCATTCCTGAAAAATGTCCATAGATGAAGAATTCTCCAGAGTGGATCTTTACGGATCTGTGCAGTTAGCAATTACTCCTGTGAGCTGTCGTTTTAAAGTAAAAATAGAAAATGTAAAATATTGATTACATATGCAAGTACAAGAAATGTACATCTGTATACTAGCTCTCCAGAAGCCTGTAGATAAAAATAGATTTAAATCACATTTTTCCTTCTAATGTGGCACAACAAGTAATAGATTTGCTCTTGAGGAAGTATGTATGAACCTTATCAAGCTAGGAGCTTGTGGAGAGAGCTTTATTCCTGCTATATCGTTAAACAAAGTAGCATTGGAAATCTTCTGTGACTCCTTTTCCTAAGTAGCGGACTTGTGTTTGTTATGGTGGCCCAGCAGTGAGCAATACCATGAAGTTCAGGATGAGAGAGATCTTTGTTGTTTATCAAATGCATACTGTATACCAGGTGTTTATTGTAGTCTGTAATACATACTAGAAACAAACAGTGGCCTGGCACTGAACTTTACTGTGCCACTTGTACTGCCTTTTCAATGTGTATGCTGAGCTGCAACACTTCTTTTGCACTAAGGTTTAGATAATACAGCATCTGCCTTTCTCAACTGAAATAACGGTGCTGCTCTCACTGGTAGTACACAGCTAAAGACAATTTTCTTCCCAGCTCATTGAAGGCAAACAGCTGGAGCACAAGCTTCGCTGTCCTTGGCCATTGTGTCCACTGTGACTTTTTGGATGTGATCAGTTTGAACCATTGCCAGCTACGGTTTTGCTCCAGAAACTTGTCAAACCACCTTGTGCCTCTAGCTTCTTCTAAGGACTGGTCAGGGAGATATGAAGACTGTAGGACAATCCACATTATCTTACAAGATGATTTCTATATAATAAGCTCTGAATAATTACACAATAAAGTAATCATCCAGCAAATTATTATGTTCCTCAGTAGGGAACCTCAATAATAGGTCTGGCATAAATAGAACTTTTCTCTTAATAGCCATTGTCAAAGGTCTGTAAGTATTAGCAGTGTTTATCTGAAGTTGAACTGATAGCGAGTTCACTTTCCAGCTCTTTATAGGATGAAAATTCTTTGCTCGGAATGAACCTTGATGATGAATTGAAGGCGTTTTCGAAACGGGGTCTACTGTGGAGTTTCATTTCAGTGTTTATTCCCTCCCTCTGCAGTGTGGTGCAGGATTGTAGATATTAGTCTAAAATTATGCCTTATTACAGATTCTGAGTAACCAGTAACAACTCTGGTTCTTAACCTGATGACATTATGGGTTTATACGTGAAACCAGGGAGTCTACCACATTTGCTCATTTTGTTGCATAAAGGTAGCTGGATTTCTGCGAACAGTTTAGTGGATTGGATTCAGTTTAATATTGGTCGAGAATGTACCTGTGACAACATCCAGCATTTTTGGGAAGGTTTTTCCTTTGTCTTCTGTAGCTAGTAAATCTATTTCTTCAGATATAAATACAGGCAAAACCAGTTTACTACTTTTAATACAAATGCAAGCTCCCAGAATTACAGTATTTATGGATGTAATGTTCTCTGATGGAGATGCTGTACTTTGCAGTATGTCTGCTTTCTTACTTTTGCAAGCTTGCAGTTGATTTTTTTTTTTTTTTTTTGGGGGGGGGGGGCAACGTGCGTGCACACATACATGCACAAAGCGCATTATCAGCCTGAAGCTTCAGGCTAAATTTGTGATCCCAGGTGTCACATTTCTAATGCCCTCAGCGTGAAATGTGAAATAATTGCTCAAGTGTAGTAACTGTACGTATGTTTATGAAACATGAAGTACAGTCACAGGCTGTGATTTCAAGTGTCTTATGAAAATGTGCATGTGGTAAGGCCACGTTGTCTTCAAAACAAACTACTTATGTTCTTGAATTTTAGACTTCTCGGTCTTTAGAAGTGGAGAGAAGGACAGAATACCTTAAGTACTTCCCTATGTGTTTATATGTAGTAGGTGTAAAACCACTTATACCAAGCTAACTTACTGCAAAAGAGAAACATCTGCTGAATTAATTTTCATGAAGTAGATGATTCTCTGAAATTTCTGTGTTGTGCAGTGGTGGTCTCCCAGCCAAGAGGGGAAGAAACACACCAGTACAGCAATCTGTTAAATAAATAAAACAAGTTAATTGTGGGTAAATAAACATGAGTGATAAAGAGATAATAGAGGGAGAGCAAAAAGTGCTGGTGTACAAAGAACAGTGGATGGTGCCTACTTCTCCATCATGGTCCCAATCCCCTAGAAGTATCAAAGGCTTCATTGTTACTGGAGTGACTGAAAGAAGGTTGAGTTCAAAAATAGCTTTGTGTCAAAAAGGAGGGAGGAGAGGGTGATAGTGTAGTTGCTGAGATGAGTAACTTCAGATAATATTTGAGTGTCTGAGGTGTCACTGAGAGAACTGCTGCTTAGGAAGATGCCTGCCTTAGCTTATATTTTCAGTGTAGAGGCACACAAAATCAATAGATGAAATAGGCTGCTCTGGGTGTGGGTTGTCATTATACCCTATTTACAGGTCTCTGTTGATCCTCTTTTTCCATATGTGTTGATGCCGGGACTTCTGAGGCCACGTACCTCAGTTGTCTTGTAGCAGTAAGCCAAGCCATTCTATAAATCCTTCCTCATGAATTACGGACAAAAAAACTTGTGCTGTTCCTTAACTGGTTAAGAATTCTAGGAGGATAGTGAAGGCTTTTGTGTAATTTAACCCTTGTACTTGTCCTCAACTGTGTCCTCTCTAACAAAGCTGTAAATTGGCGTAAATGCTGAATGTGGGCTCTAATCCTTACCACAGCTGTATCATCTTGAAGTCATGACTGAGGTTTTTTTGCAGTGCATGGATACAAGAAATGTCAACTCAAACTGTACAAAAAAATGAAATCAAAACAAGTTTTTCTAATAGAAAAAAGTTGTTCAGACTAAAACTTTTGGTGTGGAAATATGGCTGTATCAGTATTACTGCAAATATTTACCCTGTTTCTCTGAACCTTACTGGTTTCCTTGCCCTAGGAATAAAAGCTGAGTAAGAACCAGGATAACTTGTAAGAAATGCATATCCTAGAGGTAAATGTCAGTGTGACAGCTCTTGGGACTAGATGTTATGTACGGATATTTTTTTTTTCTTATAGAACATGACCAGCTAGGAAACATCTGTTTCCAGCTGTGATTTACTATTATACTGTTCAACTCTGATCTGCAAAGCCCCTGGTGGGAGTAAAAAAGTAATCTGATTTCTGTGCCATTATTTTTGGCTACCTTAGCTCTGCCTGCTAGAAAGAGTACTAGTGCAGTGACACCAAGTCTAGTTGGAGACCAGTCACTAGCAGTGTACCCCAGGGCTCCATACTGGCTCTAATACTGTCCAGCACCTCCATTAGCGAGCTGGATGATGGAGCAGAGTGTACCCTCAGCAAGTCTGCAGATGACACAAAACTGGGACGAGTGGCTGATAACACCAGAGCGTGGTGCTGCCACCCCCAAGGGCCTGGCCAGGCTGGAGAAACGGGCTGGCAGGAGCCTCATGAAGTCCAAGAAGGGCAAGTGCAACGTCCTGCACCGGGGCAGCAACAGCCCCAGGCACCAGCGCGTGCCAGGGGCCACCCGGCTGGAAAGCAGCCCGGGGGACCTGGGGGTCCTGGCGGCCGCCAAGCTGAACGTGAGCCCACAACGTGCCCCAGCTGCAAAGGTAGTAACGGTCCCCGGGCTGCGTCGGGCAGAGCGCTGGCAGCGGGGCGCGGGAGGCCATCCTTCCCCGCTGCTCAGCGCCGGTGAGGCCGCCTGGAGCGCCGTGCCCAGCGCGGGGCCCGCAGCACAGGAGGCACACAGAGCTCCTGGAGAGAGTGCGAGGAAGGGCCGTGAAGGTGACTGAGGCTGGAGCACCTCGCGTGCGGGGAGAGGCCGAGAGAGCTGGAGCTGTTCAGCCTGGAGAAGGGAAGGCTCAGGAGGCTCTCACAGATGTACATAAATATCTGAAGGGAGGGTGCAAAGAAGATGGAGCCGGGTGCCTTCAGTAAAGCTCGGTGACAGGACAAGAGGCAATAGGCACAAACCTCAACCATTCTGTAATTCTGGCCACGTAGAAACAAGGTAGGATCTAATATGCGGAGGGGGCAGGGTTTATTTAATCTTTTTTTTAAAAAAAAACTTTTTAAGAGGTTGGGTCCCTGATAATATTAGCAGCAGATACCCGTGGTTAGATTTTGAGTAAGTAAGTGTCCTCTGCAGGTGTCTCAATATTTTAACTATAGTTTTCAAAAAAATTAAAAAAAATTGAGTGAGGCGTAATGCTATCGAAGGAGATACAAGAGTCTGAAAACCCCTGCTCAATAAACTGATATGTTCTTCAGGAAATTGATGATATATCAAGAGCTGTTTCTTCAGATAGCAATCACTGGCTTAGCTTCCCAAAATGAATGTGAAATTCGAACACTGAGAGAAGTCTGTGTCTGCTTATAATGGTGCTGGTTTTGTATACAGAGTTCTGGGCTTATCTTGAAAGGGATTCTGACACACAACAAAGCCGATGAAAACTGTTTCAGCCAGCAGTACCTTCTTCTGACCTTAAGCGTTTCTTGGTTTATGTGTATGAGATACTTTCAAAGACAATTTGCTGTTTTCTTTCCTTTTTTAAAAAAATATAGATTTATTTATTTATCTTAAATGACTGAACGTACTGGATGAAGACAGGTCCTGCAATTAAAAGATAAGATACATTATTTAGACGGAAGCATATTTTCCCATACAGGAATAAAGCTATGAATGTATGTCTTTCTATTAAATCTTTGTGTACAGAGCGTAGAAAGCTATATCTGTGGTGGCAGCGGCGTTTTTTTCCCTTAGAATAGCCGAAGGTTTTCTTCGATTAATATGTTTTGTGGCTAATCTGGAAGTCTTTGCCACCGCTGTGGAAATGGAATGGACCCACCTGATATCTTGCATTTAGGTCTGCTGGGAGAAGGAACAGCAAGACACGCATGACCCATTTATGGTTTGCATGTAGCAGATTGTATGTCTTGAAAATGAGCTTTCCTAGGTTACTTCTGTTAAAGTTACTGTCGTATAGGGTGCTTTTCATTCCCAGGAGGGGAGGCTGGTTGCTGTCCCTTGGGTGGGGCACTGGAGCCTTAGAGCTCAGCTGTGGGCACAGAGCTGCTGAACCCAGGAGGTCCGAGGGGAAGCGTAAAGGCTTTGGGGTGAAGTTTAGGTTTTGAGATGTGGGTAGATGTTGTTTGGTCAGTCAGTGTATTTGTGCTTTTCAGCCCTGCTGGGATGCTCTTTGTATTTAGTGAGGTCAGTAGCATAAATGGGCATAGTTCTACTTTCATATCTATCTAATAAAATGAGTGATTTTAGTATTTGCACGTGATGTCTTGGAGTCATTAATTATTTATCTTTGTGACTGCATGTGTGTGAGAAGGGATTTGGTTGTCCCTGTTTTATAGGAGACAGGCAGCGCATGAATTGACTTGTAGACTGTGCTTGTGCTATCGCAGAGTGCTCTGTAGAATGAGTGTGTCTTAAAAGCTTTTCAAAAGCTGCAAGGAAGGGTGTTTCTCATTATGCTATGCTTTATTTTTAGAGGATTCAAGAGCAACCCGCTGCAGTCACTGGACTGGAGGAATATCGCCTTTGCTCACTTTTTATTTAATCTCTAAAAGTCCTTATCAAAATTTGTTAGTGTTTTGAAGTCTGATGATGGTTTAAGAGACTTCTGTCTACTGAAGGAAGCCCAAACCAGCTCAATTGTTTCTTTTTGAGGGCAAGGTGCAGTGTGGTTTTTGTGCAGCCAGCCTTGGCAATGCCTTCCCCGCCCCCCCCCCCCCCCGCAACCTCTTTGTCCCCCTTCTTCCCTTCCCCCGCCTCCCCAATTATTTTTCCAGAGACCTTGGCTTGCTGCTTCTGGGGCAGCAGCAGCAGCTGCTAGTGCTGTCCTGTAATTCTTCCATCTCGGTCACAGGGGACTGGAAGGGAAAAGACGGTCTGTCTCAGCAGCAGTCCACCAGCTGCTGCTACAATCTATAATGTGTAAATTTGCAAAATATAGCTTTTAATTTTGCTTTGCAGTCAGAATGAAAAACTAGAGCACACCACCATTGCCATCATTGATTGATTAATAGAAATTTATGCTCCCTGCTCCCCGGTTCAGACTTGGACAAAAAGTACTTGGTAGTGGCTAAAAATAAAAGGTAAGAATCCTGACAGACTTTCACACCAACAGAGTAATTAACAATAGAATGTTGTATATGTATGCTTGAGAATACGCTCTGGATGAAAGCTGTTGAATAACACAAAAATACTCAATTACATTAGAGGATAAAATTGTGCTCAGGGTCATAATACTGTCAAGTACATAAGTAAGCGGGGCTTTTTTGTTACAGTGTCAGTGAATGAGGGAGTTCCACAGATTCTAGCATAAGTAGTTTTCCTTGAAATGTATATTGAAACATATTTTTGGTTTTGAGGCTCTTTTTGAGGGAGAGAAAGGGAGGATCAAGGAGATTAGGCGGTATAGTTACTGTTCTTTCTCTGCTGGCTATGAGTTTAGAGTAGTGACAGTACTGCTTGCTTTGTGCCCAGTCATACACCTCGAGTGAGGAAATAGCACATAGAAAAGGTATGGAATCCCCAAACTTCTATTAGAAATGGATTTGAAACCTCTTCGTTGTGTGTTTATGAACGACAGATCTTTTTGTTGGACCATTCAAGAAGAACCATCCAAACATGACTGGAATTTGTGAAAGAACTTGTGTGAACTGAATAGTTTGACTCAGTGGGTAGGTCAGAAGACTTGAGCTATAAACCACTATTCATCCATAAATATAATTCATGTGGCTGTGGCACACGTTGGCCAAAGAAAGACTGTTGGGTGTATAGCTGAGAACTAATTTTATCACAAGTCAGTTTTGCAGCTAATGTCCCTAGAGACCCCGTTGCCCTCTTTGTTTTTCTTGAAACGCTCTGAAGTCCTTTGTCCTTGGAACTGGCACTGTAGTGTGTGAAGGTTAGCACAGAAGCCTCTGTATGCCAAGTTAGTTGTGAGGACCACGAGATGGTCTGGATCCAGGCTTCCTTGCTGGTGGAAGAGCTCATGGCAGCTGTCTGCCTGCTTTCGTCGGTTAGTTTCACTGGGGGCAACGGACTTGGGGAAGCCAGCTGCCATGCTGGCATGCATCCTAGGGGTTGTGCATGGGGGATGTTAGTGATGGTGTCAGTCGCAGATTGCTGCCCTGCAGCATGTCCTATGGAGTAAATCCAAATGTGGAGCAATTGCAGATCTCATTTTGACCGTGTGTCCACATTTTAACTCCTTGGCTGAACATCCGTGGGTACACTAGTGTGCAAGTTGTACTTTTTGCTACTAATGAGAACGCATGGGGTCTAAACCAAAGCCTCAGATGAAAATTTTCTGCGTTTGGGAGAAGGCAGATCTAGACCTTATCGTTGTGGAACAAGCTGACTCTACCCATAAACGCACAGTGTAATCTGGTACCCATCCCCAGAATCACCAGTCCTCGTTTCTGTACATCTTAGGCGATACTAATGTCAGCAATCTTAGGGTTTGCTTATGCTTTCGCTTAACCTCACTTTCAACGAATGCAGTGTACGGACATGCTGGCAGAACTAAACTAAATCTAGATGTGTCTTTGGGAGTCCAAAGAAAAATGATTTAAAATAGTTGAAAGAATCAACCAAACATACTGCATGCATGCATGTGCACATATTGCCATAAATTTGGCACTTTGGAGCATGTGAAGAATTCAGCATGAAGTGTACACCATGTCTTCCAGCTCCTGGGCAAATACAGTAAGAAGAAATTATTTAGACACCTGGGAGGTAAGAGAAAGGAAGAGGAGTGTTTTGTCCTGAATTATCCTGATAGAATTCCTGCCTTTTTTTTTTTGTCATCGTCGTTGTTGTTTTTTTTTAATAAACATGGTATGCTTAAGTATTCATACAAAAGCAGTGTTCAGTGGTCTCTTAACTGGGCAAGAGAAGTCAAATTCAGCAAAGTGCACGCACTTTGTGCAGTACCCACCCGCTCGCAGGGAGAGGGTAGAAATTAAACCACAGGCTTAAACCACAGGTAGAAAGTAAACCCGTTGAATTCTTGGAAATACTGCTTCAGCCAGACTTTACAATATTGCATGTTCCTAGCCTCTCAAAGTATCAGAAATTAACTATCAAACAATTTGAGGCTTAGAGAAAGGTTGCTAGAGTATGCTTTAAAAATTCAGTGGTAGCAAACTGGGTTGAAGCTTGCTGACTTCTGGTGGGGTGACAAGGCCTCCAGGACTCTCGGTAAAGTTGCTAAGAAAGCAGGCTCCTTTTTCTGGTATGTGTTTTCATTTGTCTTCCTGTTACGGTAGAGGCATCTACCAGTGTTTTCCAAGCTATGCAGCACTGAATTCTTTTCAAGATTATTGAATTAGCTTTCTCTTGACTTTTCCTTCCCTTCAAAATTAGTATCTTTATTTTAACATTTGACCAGTCAAACTCCCAGGGGACAGCTTCTTCCATACAGAGATGGTTATCTTGGCACTACAAACAAGACCCTTACTAGATAGTGGTACAGCACAGGCTGTTTTCCATCCATTATGCAAGGACTGAGTTTTAATGAAAATGAAAAGAACAGCATTAAATTCTCCATGAGAACCAACCTTTCCTCATTTCTTCCCCTGTGGGGATTTGATCAGTCTCTGCAGCTTCCTGCTTAGACATTGTACGCAGGGGATAACTTTGCCCCCAGATTGGTAACCTGGGAATAATTGAAGGAGTGGTTTTGAGGGAATACTCTGAAGATCTCCAGCAGCTGCCGTCTCACTGCGTATCTCCCATGTAACTGTTTACTTCCAAGACAGATGGTGGCCCTTACTGTTGTATGCTGTCCATGAAACTTTGGCTGTGCAGTAAGGCCATAGTCTAATCTGTAGATGCATATTCTGGTGCTTAGGATAAAACATTATGAGAAAAGAATAACAGGAAATTGATATTAAAGGAAAGTGTTCCAGAAGAGGGACCTGAAAGCACACTGCAGTCTCCCTGAAACTATATTGTACCTAGGCAATGGGAAATTTAATTTCTGAATTCCTCAGCCACAAAATTGCTTGGTAGTCAGACCTTTTAAAAATCTGTACTCCCCCAAACCTTTTCAAGGGAAGGAGAAAGAAAGAGGCAGAACAAAATGTAAGTTCTAAGCTTGCCTAACATGTCACTAGGGATAACATCACTTCTGTTTGTCCTTAGTAAACACTATGCCAGATCAGGAGCCAGAGGATAATCTTTCGCTCTAAATTGTTTTCCTGTAATGTCTGAGGCTGCACAGTATAAAACCAAGAGTGGAGAAGGCTATCCTGAGTCTTGTTTGCCTGCTGATACAAGCATGATTTCATTATACAAACATTTGCTCCATTAATTGTGATTGTTCCTAATCCTCCATTTTGCTTAATGGCAAAACATTTCACCGGAGGAAAAAAATTAGATTAAAGGAAAGACTTTCAGATGGTAAAGGCTACTAATTGAAACCTGCAAGGGATACCCTCATCATGGAAACTCAAAATTACGAAAGTTATTACTGAGATAAGTGGAGAAGTGATACCTGAAAATCCTCAGACATACGCCTTGGATTAAGGTCTCGTATGGTGTAATTCAGTTGGGTTTTTTTCTTGCTTTGTAAACACAGGAGCATAGCTTCAGTAGACATGCACACATAGTGACTGTACCTACATGTATTTTTTTTTGTCTTCTCATGGTAAGTCAAGGTTCTGGTTGCGCATGGTGCCCATGCAGACCTCTAAAAGGAGATAAATAATTTTTTTTATCCCCATAGATGGGGATGCTAGAACGTTTTGGTTCTTTTTTTCACTGTTCTTTCCTTGTGGGTTTTTTTTGTTTGGTTGGTTTTGGTTGGTTGGGTTTTTTTAGTGTCTGTCTTCTTCTGCAGTAACCTTGCGTTGAGGTCTTGGAATAAAATATTTTTCCCTGTGCGAAGCTGGTATGTGTGTGTTTCTGTTTTTTCCTCTACAGGTTGTGGTGTACAGCAATGTAGAGGTCTTACAGTTTTTATTCTCTTGAGGTTGGTAATACTTTAACCAAAGGAAAGCTGAGGCATGTGAAGGTTTCCCTACCCCCTCTCCCTCCTGCAACTCCCGCAGGAAGCAGAGAGCAGCAAGCTGCTCCTGGAGCTCTTTCCCTGTAGGATAAACCCCTGGCTCACAGGCACACAGATGGGTGTCGACTGCATAAAAATATGAATGTTGACGCTTATCTGAGAAAGTCTGCAATATTTTGTGTGCCTTCACTGAGTGTCTGTACGGTGGTAGGACAGCACTTCATAAATGGATTTTGAGGTTGCGTGGCATTTGTTAAGGCTTTTGAAAGGAAACAAATGATATTCTAAAAGACAAGACCCGTCAAATATTTGTCAACAATTCCTGTTGCTTTGAGGAGTTTAAACCTATATAGTTCTTGATCTTTGAATTATTTTTCGGTTTCACGATTTAACACGTTTTTGGATGCATAGTATAGCGTGTAGGTTATACGTGTCGTTAAGGATTCTTAGTAAAATAAGAATTCATGGGGGTAAAATGACTTTCTCTGGAATGTTCTGTTTTCTGTTCTGCGTCTCCCTCCATTCTTCCACCCTCAGGTCCATTAGGCGTAAGTCGGATTAGCTCAGTGACTCTTATCAGACCTCTTTTTCCTGTTACCCCCAGATAAATTTATGTGATTTAAGGAGTGAACTCCAGGCATAACCTTATTCCTGCTGGGGACAGGAGCTGCATTTGCTGAAGCTCTGTGTTGGTGAATAGTACCCCACTGTGCTCTATATGGGAAAGTGTGTGGGTGGCAATTTACATGGTAAACAAAGGCAGGCAGGGGAGGAAGATAGTTAAGCTTATGTTTCTTAATGCTTTATATCTCCTATTTGAAAATTAGCAGCAACAAATATCACAAAGGGAAGATGGCTGTGGATTTTGCTATTTTGAAGAATCAATCTTTAAGTAAAAGCATTTTTACATATGTTTGTTGTGACATTGAATTTATGATGTAAAATTAAACGTGTTCATATAATTTGTCCTGGTTTTGTGGTAATAGGAAATAAAGACTGTATCTGCGATTATGCCCTTTAAAGATAAATGGAAACCTTTTATTTAATCAGCAAAATAGGCTCATAGTAATCTGTAGAATCATCCATCGCTTCCTCTCCTGCCACCCTAAATAGGTTCTTTGCTTGTTTGTCATCAAAGGTGTAGGAAGGCAATGTGAATTAGATGGCAAGGGACTAGAGAGAGTGTCAGGAAGTATTGACATCCTTATTTGTGCCGTGTATCTACTATGTGACCTTGGACAAGTCTCTTCACCTATGCCATATCCTGTTATTAGATTATAAATCTCTGCTGGGAGAATGCTTGTCACAGTTTGCTTTTGTATCTGGCAAAGGGTCTTATAGATATTATTGTAAAACAAATAATAGAAATAAGGGTAGCAGGTTGGTTGTTTTTTGTGGTGGGTTGGTTTTTTTTTTTCCTTTTTTTTTTTTTTCCCTGTATCAGTATCCTTTGATGGAGAGAGTGATTTCTTTTTAACCTTGCTCTCCTGTTGTGGTGCCCAGCTCAGCTGCAAAAAGGTTCTTTCACTCTGTTGCCTTTCTAGTCTGATTCTTGCCAGCAAAAAAAAAAAACAACCAACTTGAAATCTGCTATTTATTCAGATAAATGAATGTTGTGACTGACTGTGTAGACGTTTAAAAGTTTTGCAGATGCATTCCGAAATGCAAAAAACAATGTATGATTGCATGCAATATTTTCTCCTAGATTAAACTAGAGATTTTTCTGTGGCATTGGTGTATAAATTGTATATTTAAGTTGCGGTCGCAATATATGCTTCCTCGGGGGAAGGCTTGTCATTCAGAAGGAGCTGATCAATGTGATAACTGTTACCCACATACATGCTAACAAGCACGGCTCATGCTGCTCCGGGGAAGTAACTGGCTTATTCCATGTGATGAAACTCTTGTTCCAGTTCACCTCTCGTTTTGAACTGATACCCTTCATGCTTGCGTTGACACTGGAAAGGAACTTCACATGGGAGACTCTCCCTTCCAGTTCACTGACTTGCATCTAGGCCACTTGCTGACACTGCCGTGCGGAGAAGCTGCTGGTCCGCGTGGAAGGAGAGCTTGGCATGTTAACGCATCATGTCACAAGAGGTTTGCCAGTACAGTTGGCCACAGACTGAGCTCTTTCCCTACGCTGAGTTTGATTAGCAGTGTGGTTGATTTGTGGGAATTCAGCTCTGTCTTTTGCATGTATTAGAAATTTCATGGATTTGCATGTTACTGGGCGGAAAACCGTACTTGCTTCTGATTGCAGCTCTTTCAGCTTTTCTCTGGAAAAGCTTACATATGTGGAGGAGCAATTTTTTTCCCCCTACTTAAGGAGTTTTTTGTGGTTTTTTTTTTTTTTTTATAAGAGTGTTCTTGATTTGGTGGGTATTTGTTGGTTTGGGGTTTTTTTTTTCATGGCATTCAGGACACTGGTGTTATTTTTCAAGGTTTTTGCTACTAACACACCACCAAATATTAAAAAGGGAGAGAAATAAGGTTTCCAGGTGATAGTGATGTAATTCTAGGGCTTGACTCTTTAATTACAAAATAACATAAGAAAGATTACTTTTTAATTGCTTCATAGTGTCAGAAAGGATAAATATATCAGTCTCATCTATGCTCATGCATAGAGCCAAGAGTCTTCTTTCTAATAATATTTCTGTCAAGGTGTTTAATTTGTTTAAGTTTTTAAAAGATGTCATGTGATGCAGTAATTTAGAAAGTAAAAAATTAAGACAGTAGAAAAAGAACATACCTGACGTGAATACAATGTGATGTTCATGTGGTTCCAGTTGCTTTGAATAATATTCCTGTGCTGTCCCTGTTTGTTCCTTGGCTGCGACTTTGCTGACAGCAGTGAGGGTGTTGACTAAGGTCTTTGCTGATAATTACTTCCTAAATAGAATTAAGTATGAAGGTAGCGTTAGCGAGATGCTAATTGGCTTCCTAAGAAACTTGGAATTTTTCACTTTCTGAGAACCGCTGGATTAGAGCACTTGGTACAGCAGTTCTTGGATAGGCTGACCAGACTGCTGAAGCCAGCAAGCAGGGTGTCGTGTGATGCCGCAGTGGGGATGGGGACTTTGTGCTTAAGACACTAGCAAAATATTGCTTCTGTAGCTGGTGGGACCTTAGGGAAGTCACTCAGTCCCACTGTCTAAAAGAGGGCTAATAACACTACCTTTGTTTCTTGTCTGTTTAGGTTGTAAGTGTAGGTGGGTGGTTTTGCTATATTTGTAAAGGTCAAGTTGGTCAACGTGGCTGTAATACAGGCAGGTTTAATAATGTGCTTGCCATCGTGCACCAAAACCGTTGTGGCTTGTCTGTATTAGTGGGGATATGCCATATTGCAACTACACTGACTTTCAGCTGTGATCGGCTGTTTGGAGAGGCCCCAAATGTTGCTTAGGCGCCCCACCTTATTCTTCCAAAAGCCAAAGCTTTCATGGAAGCAGTAAGTGTAATTTTCAAAAGCAGGCTGGCATGGGAGCCCTACGAGAGCCGAAAGACAAAAAGGAAATGGAGGCTTTAATGAGCACCTTTGTAAAAGTTAGCATGCAGCTGGTCCCCAGCAGAGCATGCTGCTGTTCAAATACACGGTGTTTGTGTTGGATAAGCGTGACTAATGGCTGCGATTCATGAGGAAGCATGGCTTGTCTTGGGATGGCTGAGCTGGTTTCACCTCAAGCTGTCCGGTCCCTTTCTGGGAAGCTTGCTCTGCTTGCAGCAGGGCTGGCAGAGCATCTGACCTGCTATGAACGACAGGCTGATATATAAAGGTAAACCAAAAAGCAATGCTGCTGACAGAATAGACGTTGTAGTAGTGGTCTGTATATACCTTCTGTGTGAAGCCTTGAGCTGAGACTGCTATGGAAGGGTGGTGGTGCAGTCCTGGTTTTCAGTGGGAATGTGTTTCAGCAAAGGCTGAAATCATTAGTCTGTCATGAAGTACTTGTGGACAGTTTCGGAGAAAAAAATTGTGAGTCATTGGCAGCAAAAGCCTTTGTTGTTTTTTTAAGCAACCTATTTTTGTTGAAATTTCCTCTCTTCATGAAATGAAGTTGTTGCGCTATTGCTGTTTTGTTATAAGGCCAGAAAAAGTTAAGGTTTCCCCCCTAATTTCTCAAATGCAAGGGGTCTGTAGTTGAGGTCAAGCACAGGAACATAGGTCTGCTGAAATTAGTCGTCATGCAGTGAAATTTTTTGACCTCGGTAGGTATTATATTGAACATTACTTTAAACCTATTTGTTGCCTCAGAGTTTTTCAGACCTTTTGAGTTTATCCTGTAACTGCTCTCAAGAGCTGATTTTTATCAAAGTTTCATTATAGAAATCTTTTTCAGTCTTGGGAAGATAATGCATCCTTGTGCAAAACCTGCTTCTTGCTGAAATCAATGAACAGCAAGGCCCAATTGCTTGCAGGGCAGTGGTATTGTTGCAAGGTTATCAGAAGGTTAAAGGTACAAATCGGCTATTGGCTCCAATAACTCCTATGAGGGAAATATGGGAAAAGATATCTCTTCTTGTAATGAGATAGCATAGACAGTGACTCTGCTAGATCCTGACCTTTGTTGTAGGTGCAAGCGCAACAAGATTTTGCAACTCTAGGAAGAGGAGCTTTAGATCCTTCCATTTGGGCTGTAATGGGAGGCAAATTTTTGCAAAGAGCATTCATAATGCTTGTCATGGGTTACCATTGTGTGTCCTGCTTGAAAAAGCAAACCTTTATCCAAAACTTTGATCCTTTTTAGGTGGTTGAGGAAGGTACGAGAGGCATTTTACAGCATTTTTCACATGCCTCTGAACGGCTGGGTTTGTTTGGAAGAGGAAAGAGAAATACCGCAGAGAAAGGCTATTCTTGAAATGCTTATGGCCATTTGGGAACCAGGAAGAATTGAAACTCTTCCCAGGATTTCTAGACCAAAGAGATGCTGGTAAGTGTGTCAACTTCTGGAAGCCAGCCAAAACCTCCAAGGGTTTGGAGGTTTGCACAGCGCTAGTGGCCATTAATGATTCCTGAAAAAAGATGCCAAATTTTGGGTTTTGAAAAGGGAGAACTTGCTGTGATATATAAACCATAACATATTACAAAGCATTTTGAGAACAGAAGAATGATTTTGGTTTCTTCTCCTCTCTCTTCCCCCTCTCCCCATTTCTGTTCCCAATAAATCTGCAACACTGAAGTTATGGAAGTGATTTAAGAAGACTGGGTGACATGCTTCTATGTGAATGACAGACATTAAGCAAAAGATTCTGAACAGCATTCTGGTCTTTTATTTGGAGAAGCATTTCTTCTAACATTTAAACCCATTAGCACATCAGCGTGGTAGAAGATGATGGCAACATGTTTAAAATATTCTCTGTTTTGATTAGTCCCATATACATTGTCATCCTGTGTTTGTAACAGAACACCCACTGAGTTTCAAACCTCGAAAATTCCTTATTTTGTAATTGAGAAATATATGTGAAAAAAAGATTATTCAGGCAGTCTTAAGTTTTCACCTCAAATGAATTGAAAATGCAAAGTCTTTAGAATTTTCTATGAAGAAAAAGGTTTTATAAAACAATTGCTTTGAGACTGGTGTCTCTTGGATGAAGCAGAATGCTGTCGTCCTCCAGTTTCTCAGTAGCTTTGTCTATACCCCCATTCTGTAACAAAAATATTAGTTGTTCCTTGAGCTCTGAGGAGCTGCAGTGGTAGGGCAGTCCTGACCAGAACCCTGGCTTATTTTAGTTGATGACTCAAGAGCAAGTCTTGATACTGCTGACTATTGGACCTGTGAAGCATTTGCTGTCTAAGGCAGGGGGCTTTAGTATTTAAAAATATTTAATATTCAGCCAGTGTTTTCTGAGAGAACTTTATTTCATCAGCAAAGCCTGTACAAATCACCAGTCCTGGGTCCGGGTCCAACAAGGATCGCACCCGAGCAGTGGTGAGGAATGGAGTCACACCCCGCTGGCACTGGCGGGGGGCACACGGGGTGTCCCCAGGGCTCAGCGCTGGGGCCGGCCATGGTTCATGTCGCCATGGACCATCGGGGCGAGGGACCGAGCGCTGCCCCAGCCAGTGTGCGGGTGGCACCAGCTGGGGGTGTCGATGTGCTGGGGGGCGGGGGGCTCTGCAGGGGGGGCTGGGCAGGCCGGGCCGAGGGGCCGAGGCCACTCGTACGAGGTTCCCCAGGGCTCAGCGCCGGGCCCCGCGCCGGGGTCACCCCAGCCCCGGGCAGCTGCGGGCCTGGGGCAGAGCGGCTGGGAAGGGCCCGGCGGGGAAGGGCCTGGGGGGGCTGGCTGGCGCCCGGCTGGGCAGGAGCCCCCCGCCTGCCCAGGTGGCCCAGGAGGCCAGCGGCACCGGGCTGGTGCCCGAAACAGCGTGGCCAGCAGGCCCGGGACAGGGACCGTCCCCCTGCGCTCGGCACCGGCGAGGCCGCCCCTGGAACGCTGTGGCCAGCTGTGGCCCCGCACGGCCAGAGGGACGCAGAGGGGCTGGAGCGTGTCCAGAGCCGGGCAGGGGCTGGGGCACCCGTGGGATGGGGGGCGGCTGGGGGGGCTCAGCCTGGAGAGGAGGGGGCTCGGGGGGGCCCTTATCGCTCCCTGCAGCTGCCTGACAGGGGCTGTAGGCAGGGGGGGTCGGGCTCTGCTCCCAGGGAACAAGGGACAGGACAGGAGGGAACGGCCTCAGGTGGCACCGGGGGAGGGTTAGATTGGGTGTGAGGGGACATGTCTTCACCGAAAGGGTGGTCAGGCACTGGAACGGGCTGCCCGGGGACGTGGTGGAGTCACCCTCCCTGGAGGTGTTTAAAAGCCGTGTAGATGTGGCACTTGGGGACATGGTTTAGTGGTGGGCTTGGCAGTGCTGGGTTAAGGGTTGGACCTGATGATCTCAAAGGTCTTTTCCAATCTATATGATTCTGTGAAGGAACTGTGTGCGAGCAGAAAACTGCCTGTATGGAATTTTCATGAAAGTTCAGTGCCTCTGATGGGTTTCTGAATTGTACCTTCAGAAGTTTAGAGTTAAAGCCATTCAGTTCAGGTTCCCATAGGAAATCTCAGCTTGCTGTGAAAGGGTTCTACATGCAGGGGTCCTGCAGATGCCAGTAGGTAGGAGGGGAACTGGAGCTCCCAAGAAAGTCATCCCTTACCACACTTTTCCTCTCTTGGGTTTTAAAGGCTGTTTGGTAATCTTGTTTGGCAAAATTTGTAATTGGTGAACAATTTTGAAGAACAGTTACAGTAACAACTTATCAAAATAAACATTCTGAATGTTATACTGTTTTACAGTCACTTGTTTGTTTGTTTGTTTGTTTTTGAGCCCAAACCATTGAGAGGGTAGTATGTTTCTGCAAATTACCTTGTTCTTCCACGTATCTTGTACTTGAAAGCAAACAAACCCCCAGAAAAGTACAGCTCCAGGAGAGCAGGTGTACCTTCCCTTTTGTTCTATCAGCATTTGTTCTGGTTTTAAGTCAGAGAATAAACTGCAGTTTGGGAAAGTGCTGTTGTATAATGCTCAGTGATAAAATGTCTGCAAGTTCTGGTCCCTTGTGCATTACCTACAGTTACGAAAAGGGAAACATGCTCATATCCTTATGACAACAAAGAAATCAGTAGGCTCTGTTTTTATATAAAATAACTAGATTTTATGTGTTTAAATAAAAGTGCTTAACTTCAGTCTTGATGTTACTTTGCGGAGTGCTTAGTGTTAACTTCATTACGTATGGTACCGCAGTCCAGACTCAGAGCTATAATGCCAATCAAATAACTAAAAAAGGACTAGTCGTGTCGTGGAGATTGAGCCAGCTCCAGGAACTCCAAGTGCTGGAGACTCGTAAGTCAAAGGATCTTGGCAAAAACTCTCTTTTGTGACAAGAGTTAGAAGTAGGTATTTTTGTGATTGATTGGCCTATTCTGACCAGGGTATGTAGGTTCAGTTTTGGCTGTATCGACTCTCCTGTGTGGTTTTTGGGAAATCACTGGATCATTCTATGATTTCGTGTTTGCCCTACCAACAGAGGTGAAACTATTTTTCTCCTGCCAGTTGACAGTCTTGAAAGTAGAGCTTGGGCCTGTAAAGACTTCAGCAGCAGATGGACTTGGATCTTTTAAACATGTCTGAACATTATTCAAATGTGGTCTTCCAGTATCGCTGTAACACAAGGAAGACTTCTGTTATGCTTTTTTTGCATTCTAAAAAAGGTTACAGCTGCACTTGAAAGATTCAGAAATGGAACTGGTTCCCCTGATCCCAGCTATCATGTTGTTGGTAATGATGCTGTTTTGTCAAAGCAGAAGAGCTGCTCATGTTAGTGCCGGTCCCACAGGCTGGTGCTGCACACCTTTTCTCTTCAAACAGAAGGTATTTCTTAACAGTCGGTATATTTTCAGTCAAAAGGTTTGTCGCAGTCTCCTTAAAAATGAAAACAAAACCACAGGGATATCCAAGTTGAAAAAGCTACAGTTTGTGGCACTGCTCTGTGTGCTTTTTAATCACATTGGGCAATGTCCCAGGGGTGCCACTTTACCCTTGCAACCAACCACTGACTTAAGTAGGATTTTAATGAAGGTCCCGGTGAGGATGTAGTAAAACATCCAATAAGGGTACTAAAAATTACATTTTTGTCACTTTTAGCTCCTGTAAGGCAACAACGCCTTTTTCCAAAGGATACTTCTGGCAGCTGAGAGTCACAGCTCTTCAGGTTTTTTTCTTGCCCTCTGTCCCCACCCCTTTTTCTCAGACTTAAGCTGAGGCTTGTTTTTGTGCTTCAGCAAGTTCAACCCCCCTCCTCAGCCAGAGAACAGTTGCAGATGCTCTTTGTTAAGATCAGCTTCATCTGTTATTCTTGGAGATGGAAAAACTCCTACCCTTCCTCCCTCCCTCCAACAGTGATTACCTTCTGTAAACCTGCTTCAAAACCTCCTTGTGCTGAAGAATGTAGTATGGGATGTAGGAGGGATGGGAGAAAATGCACCGGGGAAGGTGGCGGGGGAAATGAGACTGATTCAGTGCCTGGTTATAGATACATTTCTCTAGATAGTCTACAAAGCTTTAGATCTTTACAAGCTTCCTCCCAAGTGCCTTTGTTCCTTGTATAGCTCACTTGCAAACCTGGCATGTGGAACTGTTTTATTCAAACTTTACTGAAAGACAGGATGTACCTTAGAATTAGAAATATGATGGGCTGTCAGCCGCTTCCCCAAATTCCATCAGATCTCTATAGTTCTTAATAAATGAACTGACAGCTTATTAACCAGATGGTACAACAGGAGCTTCGTTCTGTTGTAAAGTTTTAAATCATGTTGTTCTAACAGGTATGCAATTTATCTCCACCTCTTCTTTGGGAATGAGGAATGAATAAGAAAAAGTCAATCCTCCTCCACCCCCCCGATTTCTGGCAATATTAATAAAGAATTCGAGCTATGTGTAAAGTTAAGATTGGATATCCTGCAGAAATACTATCAGGCACTGAGAAATTAAATTACTTTGCTGCCCAGGGGTAAGTGAAAACTTGGAGTGATAAAGAAGTTTAATGCTTTTTTATTTAGTTTGGTGGTCCTGGTAAACAAACACTATATCTAACAGCAAAAAAATTACTATAATTTAGTTAGGTAAGCTACTGGATCCTAATTTAAGTCTCAGCCAAATAGAGACTTTATCATCATTGCATGTTTCACTTGGTAAAATCGGTCTGAGGATAAATCAGTAATAACTGAATGCTGTTGCTGGCTGCATATTGTTGTGCACTTATCCAAAAACCGTGTTTTTCTTCCTCAAGCTGTGGAAAACTGTTAACATCATGGAAATTACCACCGGGAATGATTCCTTTATTTATCTTTTCACTTGGAAGGTCAGATACGAGTCAAGAGAATTGGGGACTGCAGAGCTTTATCAGGTCCATGACCAGCTCCTTTACAGTAATTAAATAATACAGTGCAAGAAATGGTGCTTACAGCTGAAAACTCTCCATGTGATTTTCAGAGAATCAGGTTGGAACAAACTGAGCTGGACTGGAAAGTGCTTAACTGCAGCATTTCATTGAAGGTACTGATCTGTGTGACAGTCTGGGCACACCAAGGGGGAAATGAATCTCCCTAAATACTGGTGTGGGTTTTTTTTTTTCTGTGAGAAACCACGGAATACTTCACGAATCTGAGCTCTGTTATGCCTGGTGGCCCCCAAACAAGGTGTCTGTTAGCAGGAGATAAGGCTGCATGGCCTCGTTAAGGCTCCTGCGTGCAGGCTGCTTTGTGAGATGCTGGGGGGGCCTGGCCACCCGGCCCGTGCCACGCTGGGCATCGCGGGTGCTCCCTCGCCGTGGGGCACAGCCACGTGGGTGGCATGAGAGGGTGCTGAGCTAACAGGCAGTGGTGGTTGCGTTGTGGTAAGCTGCCATGTGGTTAATAACTTAACCGTTTGCAGAGGTTATGCTGAACTTTATTAATTCATGCATATTAATTAATGTAGTACTCATCTGTTGCATTGTGTCTGTCACCTCTGGCCAGACTTCACAGAATCTTAAACTGAACTGTTCTTTGGGTGTTGCTAATGTGTATGTATATTTTTTGTATATATGTATACATATACACATACACCCCTCATTCTCTGGCCGGTACACACGTGGGAAGTTTTCTACCTTGTTGCTTTAAATAGGAACATCATTTTCCTCAGTACTGCATTTATCACAGGCTAGCAACTATTGAGAGTTTGCTTTGAGAAGCACGAGAAGTTACCAGCTCCCTTCTAGCCATAACTGACTCCAGCTGGAAAGAAAGCCTTGCGAGAGCTGAAGTGCTGTAACGGTGTTTGTGAGAGTGACAAAGATCAAAATTTTTGTCTCATTTTATTCTCTAGAGGTGTGTGCTGTTTATTCCAAAGAGTAAGAAATGGAAAATATTGTAAAAAATGGAAAATATTGTGTGCTTTCTTCAAGTATTTTTATCAATCGGGGTTAGTTTTTTACCTTGTGTTTTAGCCTCACAATTAGATTTATAGCAGAGCAAAGATGTTTGTATGCACTCGCAACTTTTGAATCACAGATGTGTTCTAGATGTCAAAAAAAGCCTGCCTGCGCTTAGGCGGTGTGTCCGAGGGCTTCCTCTTAGGTGGGCGAGACGACTGTACTGGCGTGTATCGTTCCGCTCCACCGTCCTGCCCCGGGGAAGCCTGCTGAGCCCTGGGTTGTCCCTGGTGGCCACGGTGCCAACCAACTACCAAACGCGCTTTGGTATCAGGAGTTTGGGTTGGCTCGGAGAGAACCGGAAAGCTGCAAAATTGGAAGCGATGCTTTCCTTGAAATTTGATTCTGTTTTTCCTTTGTAGGGAGGCTGCTCCATATGTGTTAGTTTTCCTAAAGTTACCATGCTGGAAACTAATTAGACCTGACCTCGGGAAAACAATAGTGAACTAAATTAGTGATTTTTCTCCCCGCCCCCTTAAGGCAGCTGTCTCATGCAGTTGTTGGCAAAGCTGAATGTTAAGCAGATTACTTCTGGGTTGGGAGTCACAACCAGTGGGAGTCTCTGGATGCTGAGATGGAGGGGTTTTGCTGTGGAACACAAGTTAAGAATGTGAGGCAGAGAAAGTACAAGCCCAGAGTCAGCTGATGCAGAGTTTTGTAGATTTCCTCTGCACCAAAATGGGATTTTCAACAGAAACATTCTGAATTTCGTGTTGAGGCTGTTTGCTGATATCCATATGTTTTGCCTTTAGAAGTAAGTGCTTTTTAGCCTAAGCAAAGCTCTCTTCTCACCCCTCCCTCTTCCCTCTCTCTCCCTTTGCAAATTTACCATCGAGATGTGAATGATTCCAGCATGTGGAGGCTCCAGTACAGTCCTCGAGCCTGAGCTTGTGCCTGACTCCATGTCACACTGAACACAGTAGCATGCCTTGCTGTTGCATCCTTAGGAAGTGTCCTGCTTAAGTGCTGGTCACTTTAATAATTAGTTCAGTGCATATGAATTTCTTCAAGGACCTTTGTAATGTTCCAATGAAATGCAAAATCCAAGTATTTTAAGTAGTATTTTAAGAAGTCATTTATCCAATTAGAGCTTTGGGCTTCGTTCTACATCCTGGTCCTTTCACGTGGTCCAAACCATTTCTTAGGACAAGCAAAGAAATTCAGTGTTAGTTTTTTTTCCTCTGTGTTAACTTAGTGATTCCGTTTATTATACATGGGCACTCACACAGATACCTAAATTATAATGTAAATTTATAATTATATTTGTAATTATAATGTAGGCTCAGGGTGGAGGGTGGATGGAGTGGGCAAATGGGGAGCACAAGAGAGAACACACACTTGTCATTATGTGTGCTAGGAAAAATTATTACAAATTTGAATATTCCATAAACATACCTTTGAAAATGGAAATTAAAAGCTAATATAACTTTATTTTTTTTAACCAGAGGGCAGTTGTTTTCTGGAGAGGAGAACAAATGAGCCACCATAATTTGGTCAATACTATTAATTAGAAGAGCCTGAAATAATCTTTTCTTCCCCTTCAGAAATGTTACGTAAATATCTTTCTGTTTTGAGAATACGCCTGGCTATTGGACTATGGAAATAATGACTATACTTTATACTATGGCAATAATAATATACATAGGAGAAATTACTATTGATTCTGATTTACTAATCAATCTCAAGGTTTGAGTATTGTGTAGAAATAACAGGGGGGTTATGGGGTTTTTCTTTTCCCTCTCCATCTTTCTAACTTCTTTATGTCCTTTCTCAAAATATTTTGTGGATGATAGCTAAGAAAATTTCTTGAATGAAAGCACATGTGAAAGAGATTAAAAACAAAAGTGAAACTCGTGAACACATAGTTGAGTAAATTATAAATTTCATCCCTTTTGTGTCAGGAAGAAGTTAATTATAGCTAATTGATAAGTTGTTTTCCGTTTCCATATTCAGATACAGCAAGTCTATTGTTCGATGCTTTCAGAAGGGATTTTGGTCCAAGGGTCTCAAAAAATTCTTTCCAACATTTCTAAGAGAAAAGATTTCACCTGCAACAAAATAAAGCAGAGAATAACTAAGCCACTTACCTAAGGGCATGTTGTAAGTCAGTACCGCAGACAGGTATTGAACTCAAGAGTCTCTGAGTTAATAAATAACAATATGTAATGATAATAAATAATAAATGCTCTGAGTCATTCTGTCTTCAACAACAAAGCTGTCAGTGGGATGAGCTTTTTCTGATAGACCTGAAAATATACTTTGGCTTTCAAAGCTGTGTTTTCGGTAAATACATGAAAAATATTAAATAAAAAATGCATGAACTTTTAAAATCTTGCCATATTGGTTGAATGAGGATAAGCACCCTCGTAGTGCATGGGTATGTCAGTAATATGTACACTTTAGAAACGCTGACCTTGGTCTTTCAGTTGGAGGTGGCTTGCTGAATGTATTCAGAACCAATTTTAGCTGAGTGGTTGGCAAAGGCCTGCTGGATCATGCTGGAATTGGCCAAAAGAGAACATGAAGTTGAATGTTAACAGTTGAAGTCTTTATTTACGTGCTTATCCAAAAATTTGGAGACACATAGACATAGTTCAGACATCTCTTAACCAGAAAGAGTTAGCCTTTACATTGCATCATGGTGAAGCACAAATGTATTTTCTGTTTATATTAAAAAACCCGCATTTAGTTACATACCTGGGGTAAAAAATGTTACATAGAAGGTGTGTAAATACCCTTAATGGAAAATTCAACAGAGAGGACTTCTAATTTAAAAATGTTTCTCTGCATTCCATACGAACTGCAAAAGTTCATAGAGCCTCAGTGTGTATTTGTTGGTAAATACCAGCACGCAAAATTTTTCAGAAAAGTAGCAGAGAGCGCTGTATTTTGTCAGATTTGCCTGAAACATTTTGAATCAGAAAAGATATTTTTTAAACTATTTTTTCCTTTACTGTTAGATCTCAGAGTAGAGCTTTCTTGTCGTACCTTGTCGATCTTGAGTAGTAGTTTTATGTAACATGGGCAATTGAAGCAATTGCAGATTGTTCACTTCTATGGATAACAATCTGTAACAATGAGATTCATTGAGTCCTGAAGCAAGACCAAAGAGAACAAAACGGAGTAGAAAGGGTTAAGGTAAGCTTTTTTCCCCAGACATAACCACTACAGGGAACTTGCCTGTCATAGCTTTATTATGCCCATTAAAATCTTAAACCCAAAACTTTTAGAAAGAGAGAGGATAATGTGTTTTGTACAACAGAACTTTCATGCTGTCTCATAATAGGGTTAAACAGAATGTATTGCTGTATAGGGGATTTCTGTCTGTATTGGGGTCACCAGCCCTAAGAGTTCTCAGTTCAGATGAGCTGGTTTTTAGAAGCACTGATTTGCGAGTATTTCAAACTTTCACATCGCTCACGTGAGAGGTTCCATATTAAATAGAATGTGGTGAAAGAAATTTGAGTGAATTATTTGTTTGGAAAATAGTTGACCTTGAAAATGCTTTTTAAGCATTGGTGGGTTTTTCTAGTAGTGATTTACCGTTTCGTTGAGGTACTTTATCTGTACATTAAGATGAAGTAAAAATAAATAAATTAATCAGTTGTTGAACCTCTTTTTGGAAAAAGAAAAGGTTGAAGACAAGGTATTTTAACTCAGTCTTAAATATATTTATTAATGGCAAGTAGAGTAGAATTTTTTTAGCAGGTCTGGTCATCTCATGTCATTGAAGACTGAAAAGAGTATGTTTTATCTGATAAGTTGTGTATTACTCTTAGAGCTTATCCTATTCTTTTGGTGTCCAAATCACTGGGTGTATAAGAATTTGACTTTTAATTGTCACTCATGAAATTAAGATCAGTATACTGTTGCCTGCCTCTATAGAGGAAGCAGTTAATTCTTCCATTGGTAAACCATTTACCTAGATGTAGCACGTGGACATCAGTGCCTGAGAAGCTTTAATTTCTTAGTTGTGTGTAAAACTTGCTGCTCTGGAAATTTTTTTAGTACTGTTTCAAAAACTAAAAATGTATCCCCCCTCCCATTATGTTGAAGGAAATATATCCTGCACATCAACTGAAGTAGGACTGTAGGCTGGTTGTTTTAATCAACGCATGCTTTTCTGATGGATTCTGCTTATGCTAAAAAGATAAATAGTGCAACAGCTAGAGAAACATATAGCTTTCCTTTGAATTAGTCTTTTGTAACGTAAGTAAATTATCCAGTAGGTACTCAACCACAACACTTTGATAATACAGGTGTTTAAATGGTAATAGCTATTGGAATTGGAATGGGAGTGAAACAATAAAGTCGTTAGGGTGTTACAACATGAAATTAAGCTATTGCTGTTACCAAGCAATATTATTATCCTAAAGTCTGCAACTCACAGAGCAAATGAAAACAATGTAATACCCCTCTAACAGTAGTTTACATTAGGATTTAGTTTAGCCATGATGTTTGCTAGTGTTGTAATATCTTTATTAGACAGCATGCGTGATCTGGTGCAGTGTGTTGTAATACAGAAGCAATAACACAGAGCTACTGAACATCTACCTGAGTACCCGTTCCCTACACAAAAATTACCTGTTGCTCAAAAATCTCATCACATGGTGACTCTCATGTTGTGCTTAGCAAGAGTGTAGTATATGAAGAACTTTGTGCTTAATCTTTATATTACTTAATTACCTAAAGAAGACTTAGATCATCTTGACTTCTTTATGTATCCCTATAATTTTAATGAAAAATCTTGTTGTTTGATTGAAAATCTCAGCTTCCAGTTCGCTTAGTAATTGTTCCTGAGATGAAGAAGAATTTATGATGTGAAAATGACATCTATGTTTGTGAATATGATGGAGAATCAGTACTTCTAAATAATTTTACTTGAACACATCATGTGGATGTTCAGTAGGACACTGGTTTGTATTAAGCAGCTTCATTCTAACAGAACCAGCACAGGATGAGTCCAGTTGTTCAGGGGCTCATCGGCTCACTCAGAGACAATTGAAACTTCTTATATTAGATCTTTTTTTTTGTCTGAATGTGAATGTTCCCTGGTAATTTTTGCAAATATTGTAATTTTTAGACACTGAATCATCAAATGTATGCTGGTTCTGTTGTTGCTGTTGCTATTTATTAACACATCAGTGAAAAGAACAAATTTTTTTTGCTGTTTAAACTGCTTGTACTGAAACAATTCTTTCAGTTATTTATGATGTTACTAGGAGGCACCCCACCTACGACCTGGCTGCAGTTTGCTAGGCACTATACGTGCATAGATGATAAAAGGAAAAATAATTTTAAAAATACAAAGAAAATATTTTCTTTTTCAAGAACCTGCAGTTTCAGCGCAGATTAAAAAGCTACTACTGCTACTTTGGGACAGATCGTAAGCTGATAGACATTATCACAGTGTCATAGAAATAGATGGAGTGAGGGCAATAAACTTTAACTCATAGATTACTTCCTTTGGTTTGTATAAATAAGAATTTTTCCATTTTAGTATTGTCCACACAAGGAATTCCCAGCCTATCTTTGAGGGGTTCACTGCAACTTTTCTTTCTAAGCAGCTCTCCATCTTTCCATGTTTTGCTTCGTGCCTGCCCCTGCTGCAGGGGGCTTGGCCTTCTGCTTATTCAGATGCAGTGTTTCTGTCTCTTGTCTTCTGCTGCCAGCCTGGGACCCCGGGGGCTTCTCCTCCCCACTCCCCCAGCACAGGGGTTGCACCCGCGCTGGGCTTTTTACAGGGAAGGCACAGGCTTACAAATTTGAGAAGGGTCGAAAGAGTTAAGAATCTGAAATCTCTCAAAGAGCAGCGACCCTGCTGCGCCCCGTCTTCCAGCAGCTTCCCTCCCTGTGCAGGGCATAAGCTAATAAATCCAGAAGATCTTACTGGCGTTGGTTTCCCTTTCCCGCACCTGCTGACAGCATGGCACAGGGAGCTCTCGCTGGCGCAGAAGCCCGACCTGCTAACTTTGGCTCAGCAGCTATGCCGCACGCCACAGGGTCCTTGGCTGCCAGAGGGAGGGGTGCTCTGCACACAGTGATGTATGAATTAATTCAGGCTTGCATGCACCACAACTTAACCCCATAGGGGGACACAGTCCTAGCTGAAGGCTGGTGCCATCCCTGTGTCACACGGCTGGATCTGCACACGTTGCGTTACAGGCTGCAGAGCCACATTATCCTCTCCTCCACCTTGCGTGCAAAGACTGAGATGGCTGAAGCATGGAGAATAATCCCTTGGTGTTCATGGGATTATTCGCATTTACAGTCAGGCCCCTGCAGCACCTCCTGTGTGGGTGCGCTGGTCTGTGCCGAGAGCCTTGAGACGCCAGCGTGGTACGAACACTGACAAGTGATACTGAAGTACGCCACAAATTCGTTGCTGAATCTTGTTGAAATCACCTTTGTTTCTGAGGGAGTAGTGCTTACTGCTGCTGTTTTGTCTGTGTGGATTAACTGGGATATTGTGGATTTAGGAAATGCAGCAATTTTTCCCTTCTGAACCCTCTCCTGTTGCACGCTCTGCTCTTTTGGTTTGTGTCCTGCTCTTTTACAGCTCTGCCCCACTCACCACTGTTTCTACAGTCGTTCTGTCTCCAGAGAAGAGAGGAGGAAAGAAAACAAATTAATCCTTTAGTGAATAGTTTGACCTGAGTGTTAAGTTTACCTCTAACACTTCAAAAGCTTCAACCTAACTTCATTTGCCACTACAGTTACTCTGCCATATGGTTCTTCGTGTGGACCCTGAAATTAAATAGCTGATTGTCGGTTTGTAACTTGTAGGGAATACAGAGATTTCTGTAGAACCAGTGTTGCTACTTGAATTATTTTAAAGAAACTTGCGTTAATAGATTTAAACAAAACTACCCTTCAGTTGGGCTGACACTACAAAATGGGTTTGTCTGTCTTTTTATCTGGGGAATCGTAGCCTTGAATCTTGACTTAACTGGCAGGAGCCAAAGAGCTACATCTCAAGGTCTGAACTGACAATGAATCTACATTCAAGTACTCTGGGCTTGTCATGATTTATATTGCTGTCTTCCTTGCATAAATGATGGCTGGTTTTGTAGTATTCTGACAATAAGTGAGTTCAGTGCAATAGCCAGTCTTCAGAATAGGGGTCAGTTGTTTGAAATTAGAAGAGGAAAGCTTGTGTGTGTGAGTGCATGTACACCATATTTGTAGTCGTGCCTTAAAATTCAGTCTCTGTCTCTTCTTGGAGGCCAGTCAGGTTTGATCTAGACGAGAAAGGAAAAAAAAAAAAGTTAGAAATAAAGACGGGGGGTGGAGCGGGGGAGATAAGGGGTGGAGGGGAGGAACGAGAAAAGGCATGCCAGCTAGTGCAGCTGCAGGTTTTGAGCTTTGTAGGAACTGAAGCAAGGCTGTAGGCTGTCAGCACAAGTGAAGAGCCAGAAAAGATCTGACAGACATAAACATGACTGCTTTCTTCAGCTGTAGAAGTGCAAAGGAACAAACACAGATCTTGACGTACATCTTCCTTCTCCTTAGATAGTGTTACAAAATACATGGGTAGTCACCAAGTTTTATAACCCATCAAAGCCCAGTCACCTGGATAAAGAGGAGTATCAATTGGCTCCACCCGTTTAAACCTTTTATTTGGGAGATAATTAGAAATATCAGGCATCATGCTGGTGGCACTGCTCTTCAAAATCCTGGGATGGTTTGCATGTCACAGTGAATGTGCACGATTGCACAAATTGCTGTTAGGCAAAGGCTGAAATCACTGAGAACACCCAGGATTTCTCGGCTTTGATTCCACAACCCTTCCATGTGCAGACAGAGTCCTGTGTATTAAAACAGGCCATTTCCATAGTCCTGAGAATCTTAAAAACCTTGAAGGTAGATAAACATAGGTCCTGTATCTTTACTCCAGCTTAATGATAGTCTTTTTTTTACTTTGCCTTTTTAAAAAAATGACATAAATGTGACAACTAAAAGAAAATAAAACACAAACATGGTTCTAAAACCACTCACCTCCTTGGAGTGAAATAAGGAGGAGGTAACCTGATTAAATGAGGGACATGGCAACTGAAAACATGATTATTTCCTGCTTGAAGAATTTTAAAACATTGTAGTACATTTGAGTTTGGAAAACTGGCTTTCCCTTCAGGAAGGGTTTGCTCCCTGCTGCTCTGCAAAAACAGTGGAAAAGAGAAATCTTTTCAAGTCACTATTTCCACTGAAAATAGAAAAACTTATGATGCCTAGTTTCCATTTTCCTCTTTGTTGTTGTTGTTATTGCTGGGGATCTCAAAATTCCTGATTTCTTTTCCTGAGTGAAGCCCATAAGGTAACCAGATAAGAACTTAGGAGACGACATGTGGGAGAGCAAGAGAGAAGGAAGGAGAAGAGGGAGAGAGAGAAAACATCTGGACTTCATGGATCAAAGGAGTAAACAAGTTTCTGTGGTATATGTTTTTTTGGAAATGTTTGTAAGAATCTGTTTCAAGTACCCTGTTCAGTCGCCTTCGGTAACGATACACAGCAATAATTGCATGGCAAGCTGCAGTGGGCAAGAGGAGCAGCCGTTCCCCGTGTGCCACCTTCCTGGCAAGCTGAGCCCTTTCTGCTTCCTCTCTCCTGACACACGTTTAGTTACGCTTATTTTTAACATGACTGAGGTAAGTAGAAAAACTTGGGGTGTAGATGTACAAAGCGAATCATATCTGTATGCAAAGAACCCTTTAATAACTCTGCTCCTTGTTTCTGTGAGCAGCGGGGATGTACTCGGCCTTGCAGATGGAGGTGAGTGGCCAGCACCCAGCAGATGAGAGGAGGCAGAGAAAGTTGTTGCACTGGTAATTCTGCCTGTCAGTGTTCATGAAAACTTATTTTAAAAACAAGCACATACCCACACATCTTAATTATGCTTTCAAAGTGCCCATTTACTTAAGGAAGCAGGGGGAGAGGGAAGCTCTTAGGTGTCTTATTAGCAGGTCAGTAGTGTCCAAATTGCCACTTCACTAGGAAAAAGTGCGAGCAAAACATTTATTTCTGAATTATTCTCTGTGGAGAAGGTCTTAAAGAGTAAAGAAATGCAGTCACACTGTTGATTAATTTGCCCAGTGCTGTAATTATTGTGAAATATCAACGTAACTTTCTTTCTTTCCCTCTCTTAGTTGCACATTGTGGTTTTACTGGTACTACAGAAACCCTGATTATATTACCCTGGCATTCTCGGGGACTGTTAAGCAGGAGTTTTCTCTCTTTTGCTCTAAAACTCATCTAAATGGAAAACACATTGTCTTCATTATATGCCAGTGTTGAATGAACAGAGTTGCCATAGCAACAGCCATCTGAGGCCTTGCTGATTTCAGGCCAGTGAATGGGGTAGACAAACAAAGTACCTTCAAAACCAGAAGGGAACAATTGCTATTCATTCAAGCCAGGTTTAAGATCAGCAAATGTCTTTAGCAAAAGAAATGCAGATAAGAAAGTATCAGACATGGCCAGAGAAGAATAACAGAAAATTATCATAATCTTAAACTTTCCTGCCTGGTGGTGTAGCATGAAAGATGATTCTTAAGGTAAAAAAATTCAGGGAGGGCTGAAGAGACAACCCAGGATTTGCCCCCAACCTGACGCAGCGGTGTAAGTGTCGGGAGCTGGTGTGCAGAGCTCCCAGTGCTGGCAGTCATGCCGGTGGGCGCCGAAGGACAGCCCGGCTGGGGCAGGGCAGGGGTGGCAGCAGTGCCCATGGGTGCCAGGGGCAGGCTCTGCTGCAGCGGCTCACGCTGAGGGGAGAAGGAGCATCTTGCATGTCCAAGGTTATTACCGAAGAGCTACATGACATGACTTCAGTCATGAGCCCCTACAGATTAGTCAACAGCGCTTGAAGGTAGTCGGAGCCCCGATATGTTTGTTTCACCATTTTGTTGCTCCTGAAAGACTGTGATGTGCAGCTTTATGTATGACATGGTTGACATATTCAACATAAAACGCAGTTAGACTTAATATATATTCACATAAAGCGCCAAGAAACCGACTGTGAAATGTTTGCCTTGAATTAGAGATGAGGTGCATGTATGTCTGTTTGTCTGGTATGTGTAACTGTGTTTTCTTTCTCCTTAGTCCTGCACAAAAATTTAATAATGATTTTATGACTAAAGTACCATTGCTGATCTCAGTGTTGTCTAACGTGTAGAGACACAAAGAGGCAGGGGCAAGAAAATGAGCATACACAGGTCGCGTATTGTGTTGGCAGTGTGCTTATAAGGTTTCTTTTGAGAGCGGTGGGCCGATGAAAGGCTCTCTCCTGGCCCCTGTGTTGGGTTTGACAATAGCCGTCACGTGCAGAGGCTGCATTGCAAACAGCCGGTGCAGCAACGGGAGGAAAAGGGCAGGAGCAGGTTCAGGAGTGGGATTGCTTATGGGAGGCTGTGCCATCTTTTACCTAAGTGAGCACTCTGGGTTGGAGGCTACCTCAGGCGATCTGCTGGATCACTGAATCCCTTTCTAGGAGGTCCTGGAGAAATTCATCTGTGTATTTATTTTTCTGTTAGGTAGCTTAAGAAAGGGGAAGTTGCAACAATACATAAGACACACAACTTGCTACTGTCTAGGCACATTAGTCAGCGTGATAATATAAACTGTGTGCTGTACCAGCTGGGAAGTTGGAGCCAAGGTGCCCTTGTGAGAGAGATCAAACCCCTCGCTAATAATAGGAAAATTGTTATCTTGGGAAGCTGGTCTTGAAGGTGGAGTCTGTCAAATTTCACCTGTTTTCACTATTACATTTTATGTAGCCCGTGTATGTGAAGGAAGGACTATAATAATTAGTGGTCAGCTGTGAATGTCAAGGAAACTCTTTTAACAGTGACATGATACTGGCAATACCTATCACCATACAGCATATTTTCAGGCTGTTCACCAAAGCCTATTCCTGTGTTAATCATTCTTACAAAATGGGAATGGTGAAACGTGGTAAATTTTTCACTAGTTAAGTTTCTGTTAGCGTAATGGGTATTTTATTTGTTTGTCAGAATGAGGGGAAATACTTGAAGTACAAGGCAATGTTTCCCCTAGAACTTACATGAATTTGGACTGAGGAAATATTTCAAGGATAATGCTGAAATACAAATCACCTCACCTTGAATAAAACCTTGTTTGCTGGTTGGTTATGAATAGAGAGGATAGGCAAGACTTAAATCCTGGCGACAAAATTATTAGTCAGGAGGATGAAGAGAAATTAAAGACCGATATGTTGAGTCTAGAAGACAACTAAATGGGAATGTGGTGCATAATATGAAGTAAGGAATAGTACGGAGGTGAATCAAACATCTTTTAGTCTTTCTTCATAGTATAAGGACAAAGATGGATTTGCTGAAACTGAAAAGCAAAAGGTAAATACATCTAATACAAGTGATGAGTAACACAGAGAATGCCATCGTTGCAAGGCTGAGATGGTAGGCAGTTCATTTTATTTGTGTGTGTATAATATATATATGTGTGTATTTTATATACACGCACCAATTTAAGCTTCCACATCAGTTCCGTTAATTAGATTTGTTGTCTTATTAGTAAAACCTAAATTAATGAAGTTGGGTCTAAATTGTAGATAACAAAGTCTTCTCACTTTTATAATGCAAGGGTATTGCCGGATTGTGGGCTGTAGCCTTCAATAGGTGTGGCGCTGATTGCTCTGAAGATACAATCCTGCAATACCTTCCTTGCTGCTTTTGTTTATGAAAGTTGCCAAGAGGCGCACACAAACAAAGGATTTTATTTTCTTGTTGGTGATACTATTATTATACTGTGAAATCACAGTGCTCTCTGAGGCTTTGGATCCCTTCTAGCTTTATCAGAGAGCAATGCACAGTGCTGTGTGCAGCGTTGTAAGCAGACCCAGATTTGCTCTGTATTTACCATATTACCAATTAGCAGCCTGATGAGCATTGTGCCTAGTGAGAATTTTTGTGGACTGACCGTGGACAGTTTGAATGTGTACTCCTAACTATATTTTCTGAGAAATTCGAATGGATTTGATGTGTTTCTTAAAAAACATATATGTAAAGCAGAACTTCATACGTTTGTATTACTTAGATTGTGATGAATGGTGTGTTTTTCCTCTACTTCCAAGGAATTAACAATTACTCTGAAAAAGCTGTGTTACTAACAGGTTCTAGAGGCAAAGTATGTAAGCTGGTGCATGCAGGGTTGTGGCTCAGTCTGTTGTGATAACTGGATGAGGTTTACAACTTTCAGATATTTCCAGGCATAGCTGTGGAGTTTGTTTTGGGCCTCTACCGACGCCTCTTGCACAAAGCTGTACTGAGGACCAGCACACCTAATCCCTTGGGTCATCATTTGCATATCCTGGGGGAAGTTACACATTTAGTCCATGGAAGGTAGGTGAAATGCGTGGAAGAGCTGGCCTGTGTTCTAGACCCTACCGTTGCTCATGATGTGAGCTTGGATACTGGAAGCATTTAAGCTTCCTCAACAGCGGTGCTTATACAGCAGTTAGGGCCTGCCTTTTCCAAAGCTTTCCTCACCTTTCCGTACAAATGATTAACGGAGCTCAGGACGTGGTTCCTGTGTCTTCAGCAGTTTGTGCTTTCTACTTGTGTGCTCTGGTGTTAGCGCGCTTAAGCCTCATCTACTACAAAGGCAGAGTTACTAAGAGATAGCGTTACAGGTTGAGTAGCTGGGTAAGATGATGGACGTGTGCCTTGGAAGCAGTCATTAGGCAGATGTTTCATTTTCCTGTGTGGGATCTTGGTTAGATGTGGAGCTTCACTGAAAAATTACTTGACTAGGTAAAATAGTTATGGACAGCTTTTGAGTGCTCTTCTTTTTTCATGTTTTAGCAGGGAATTAGTTACCAGATTGTAGAATGTTTTAATGCTTTGGGTAATGAGCAGCAGGAATAGTAAAAAGAATAGTTAACTTGGAGCAGTTCTAAATGTTAGACATTTCTCCTGTTGCTAAATATGACCTGGAGAATGAAATCAGTGGTTCTTTTTAGCAAAGCATGCTGAGAGCGTTCTAAGAGGCACAGCAAGTGAAACAATCCAAAACGTAGCAGTAAGATCACTTTTATTTCCTTATTGCAGTGATGTCCTGCCTCATTTGGTTGCCTTACTGCTTCAGCAGGGTTCAGTAGTTTCACGTTCCAGTGCTCTCAATCCCAGAGACACTGGGGAGGAGTGTCCAGAGAGAAGCCCTTTCTGAAGAAGGGGAGCCCTGCTAAAGGCATGATCACCAAACTTCTTTGATTGAAATAGAAGAAAGTCGCTCCTAACTCCTCTAAACAGGCTGCTGTGTCCAGTCCCCAGGAACCTGTAATAGGAAGGGATCATCTGGATCATTGAAGCTAGCCCTCTGCAGAAACAGGCAGCCATATCATGATTCGTGACTCATAGACATTGGAGGTTTTACTTCATGTATTGTGCTTGTGTCTGATCCATCGCGGAATAAAATGGGAGCCAGCAAACTGTTGATATCTCTGTAGGGTGAAAGCGCTCATGGTTTCACTGCTTAGGTTCTACGAGGTGACACTGAAGATGTCAACCTGTGGGAACTTTTAAATTCTCTTTGCATAGTATCCCAGTAACTTCTGAGTTTATTTTCTAATATAATAACTTGTAGAGAACCTTAGGATGTGTTTTATGTGTAGAACATAGGAGACTTTACAAAAGTTTGTGGCCAGGCTCTCTCTGACAGTCTTGAAATACTGCGTTGTTCCTGTTCCCAAAGGGACGGTCTGAATAAACAAGGTATGGGGGTAAAGGGAAAGTGTTTCTCCAGGATTATATTGTAGCCTGGAGATGAAACTGGAAAGGTAGTGTATTTATCCAGCTGTAACGAATGTGAATAACTTGGAGGCCTGAACTCATTAGGAAGCTACTTGAGGTGGATTCTATCACAGAAGATGAAGGGTAAAGGGGTGAGAATTCCTTGCTAATGGAAAGGACGCGTTTTCAGTAAGGGAATACAAAATTACGTGGCAGCCAAGTGGTAGGCATGGCCTGAGCATAAATGATAGCGCACTGTTATTCCGTGGTTGACCTACTGGTGGTTTTCTGGGCAAGCAATGAATAGAGGAGTTGTCTGTTTTCTTGAAGTGACCCCTCTCATCCGGGAGGCTGTTTGACACTATCAGAATGAAGACATTGCCCGTTGCTGCTGCTTCTCATTCTTCTTTGGAATGTGGATAGGAACTGGAGATAAATACTTGTCCAAAGTATTTTCTTATTTACCGAGACCTCTTCTAACTTACTGACTCGTACCATCACCCCCGACATGCTTATGCATGTGTGTACCTTATCAAACACAGATTTAATCTATGAAGAACAGTTATTTCCCAGGAATTACATTGCTGCCTTCAAGTGTGATGAAAGAAAATAATTGGAGTAGAATTTGTTTTCTTTCTATTAAGAAAATATAGTTTACTTGGGTGTGTGTCAGTGTTGGGTGAGAACTACATAAGCTGCAATTTATTGTGACTTTGTAAAGAGACTAACAACAAGTTACTATGTCCTTCTCTTGTTTTTGGTTTGGCTTGGCTTTTTTTAAACAACTTTGTGAATACAAACTTTTGCCTTGGTGTTTGTTTTAAATATTCACATTAAATAATATTCATATTTATGAATTATGGAAAGCATCCAGAAACATGCTCCAAATAAGATAGCAGTGAGAAACAGTGGGAGTTTCAGGGTAGAGGAAAGAGCTCTCGTGTTCCCAAAGTGGTGCTGAAAGCTGCTGTTATATACTATGACAAGAAGAAAGATCTGATTTGCGAAAAGCACAGCTTCACGGCAGTTGTAATATGGGAAGGTTGGGCAAGCCTGAATAAGCTCCTCCTCTTTGGATGAACCTCGTGCTCACGTTAATGTTCCCAAAGATCCGTATGCACGTACATGCTCCCCATTGCATAGAGCTCCGATTATCTCTCCTGGCAGGGAGAAGAGCCAAGTTACTATCTGTCCAGAATTTTTCAAAGCTTGTGCTTCAAGCTATCTTCTCTGGGTATCTGACATCTTCCTGCTTCATTGCTGACTCCAGCACACCACTTACTGTGAGAATCAAAACAAGGTAATTATCATCTGATTTCAGTGGATCTAAGTAGAAGTAAAAAATATGTGTATGTGTAGTGTAAAGAAAAATGTTTTTGACTAAGTCTATGAAGTCTTAGCATTTTAAGATGCTGTTAGATATACAAGTGTACGTAAATGAATTAAAAATAGGCAGCAGAATAAAAGCTAAGAAGAGTTTCTTATTGACATGACTAGAAGAGTTTAGTTAAGATCACTCCACTAACGCTCTTTATTTACAAGTATCAAATTCTGCAAGAAAAGAAAAAAATGTGGATTCCCATATGTTTATGATAATATTGGTAAAAACCAGAGCACCTTTCCAGTGCTGTCACTACCAGTCTCAAGACTCAAAAGCCCGGGTGGCTTTTCAAGGCTACTGGATGAAGCACACGAGCACTGTGTGCAGTAGCCATGTGGCAGTGGCCATGTCTACTACCTGTTAAGCTGGAGGACCCGAACACCTCTGAACATTCAGAAGGCTACCGGTATTTAGCAGTGCAGTTGTAGAAGCCCTAGATGTGCATATACTTCTTTATACCTCCAGCTGATGCTAAAGAAAATAGGAACGAGCCTAATAGCTAAAGCTAAATCAAATTATAAATCGTTTTATTCAATTCTGTTTCCATTTAAAAATTAATTTGGTTTAGCGATAGGCATGTGACTGCAAGCCCTGAAGACTGAAATGTTCTTTATCTGCACAGCAAGCACACAACTGCCTTGACCCTTATCTAGAGGGACTCTTTAATCTGTTAATTCAGTTTTTATGCCCATTCAGTTCTTGACCTCTTTGACTCAACTTCCAGTTAGTGACAGTCGTGATGGTTGTTTCTGTGATGGAGACACCTGCCCATTAACAATGGGACTGAGCTGAACAACCTTTCTCTTCTCATTTAGGCCACTAAACAGGCAGATGGTGACAACATTTGGTCACCACTGATTGGGCTTGCATTTGAACCCTTGACCTAAAGGTGAAGGCCACTGTATCCTATTAGGAATATGAGCCATCACATTTAGTTTTAGTTGTGATACCTAGCCTGGGATGTGTGTGAAGTCAAACACTTCACAGATACGTGAAGGAGAGGAGGACATTTTTCTTCCATCTGTTCTGTCTTTTGTTGTTACATGTTGTAGTTAACTCTGTCAGCTCTTCATGTTAGCAGTCTCTTGCTTAGTATGTCTCGTGTTACTGAAAAGTAAGTATCAACCAAGTCACACTCCAAGATCCTATCTCGGGAACAGTTCCCCGTTGTAAAACACAATCTTCCCCCCCCGCCCCCCCTCATACTGTTGCGGTCATTTTTGCTTACATGATTAGTAAATAGTTTTCCTGAGGGATGTTTTTTCCTATTAAACAGTGACCTCTGCAATTCTCTTGCTATGCAGGCTCTGACTGGCCCACCTACAGCACACCACTTTTTCTTCAGTGTCGTTGTACCTGTTGGTATCTTTAAATTTAATGTGAGATTAACTATCAATATCCAGTACTGTGCCACTACTTTCATTCTGTGGCTTCTAATTACATAATTTGCTCTGTCCCTTTCCTCTTTGCTTGTAGAACTCCGTATGTTTTTTGAAGGCCAAAAGATTAAAAGATTGTGATTTTTTCTTTCTTGAAAACCTCAGTCAAACAGGTTGGGGGTGGCAGGGGAAGCATTACTAATCCACGGCTTCTAAAGTATGAATGTGTTTCTATCTAGATGTAACAAAGATACGCAAATTATTTAGCCCTGCAAAGAACTGCCATCAGGAGGTGACAAAATGTGGTCTCTTAAGAAGTTAGAAAATACCCTGAGGCTTACGCTACAAGTACTGCTACCAGGCATGCTACAAAAGTCACAGTTGCTTTAAGTTGCTGATGGATCAGCAGGTTTATAGTATGAAACAACAGGATACAGAATTGCTCTATCTGCCTGTTTGATCATGTGCACAGCATTTTATCTGCTTAGGTGGTGTCTGGATCTCTTCATTTAGATATCATTTCCAGTTTTAGTAGTTTTAGTCTTATAAATATGGACAACAGAATAAAGCAGGTTTAAAGATTAGAGGCGAGCATTTCAAAGCATGTAATAAGAGGGCAAACATTGTTAGATGAGTTTGTATTTGATGTCTGTTTATTAAACTCTTACTCGTGTTAACTACCCCTGTGTCTGAGCCTAGGCATTCTCCGTTACCGAGCAAAATAGCCCTTCTGTACGGCTTCAGTGCGTACGTGATGCAGGGACCTTCTGTGACTGCACGGTAGTGCTGGGGCTTCCCGAAGCAGCCAGTCAGTGCCAGTTCTCTGGCCCATCGCTGTCGCGCAGACCCACGCAGTCTGCTCTTGCTTCGCACTACCTGATGCTGCATTATGAGGAGCACGGTACAGTAACTGTACTCCCAGCAGATCAGACCACCTATGAAGATAAAGAAGCGCTAGCTGACAAAGGTTAGTTACGCATGCTCCCTTGTGGAATCTCACTAGAGGGCACTCCTGGTTTTAGCATTAAAAAGATCCTCCAGCCAGCTTTATTTTCTTTGCTGGTACTGGAGCAAGCCACCTGAGTGGCTTTGGAGACTCCACCATGACTGCGGAGACTGATAAACCTTGGAAAGCAAATCGCCTCACAAACAAGAAAGTCTTGGGAGACGCTTTCGCAGGAAGAAGAGAATTGAACCTTAAAAGATTCCAAGTGTATGGAGACATCCAGAGCTGGAGGATTTGGATATGGGTTTTTGTGATTCAGTTTTTGCAAAAAAAAATATTGGGATCTGGCATAACTAACTGTATTTGTGATGTAGATGCCTGTAAGGAAATGGTAAGGAAATTTTTGCTGGCTTTTCACACCGATCATGCTGTCTCAACCGTTATGTTTGCACCAAGCAAGGACTCGGCCTTCCTGCTTCCTTAATTATTAACACACAGTTGAATGTTAACAAGAGTAACTGAAAATTGGTCTTAGTGGGCAGAAATGATGTTCAATGAGGAATCTAATGTAAGAATGAGACCAAGCTGCTAAATTCTGAAGGGAGCAGACCCAGATTTGCAGTTTGTCTTAAATTGTGACTAAGGGAAAACAGGGGGTTTAGGCTGCCATTAGTGGATATATGACTTTTTTGGAAACAAATTTTGAGCTTTCAAACTCATTAGGAGCTGCTTTTTTTGTTTAATAACACAGCTCATCCAGATGTCAATAATTAGGTAAAATAGTGTATCATCTTGATTGCCCAGTGGTTGGTAATCAGTGTAGAGCTAAGGACAGCTCTGTAAACAGCGGTTGGTGTATTGCAGGCTGCCTTTGCAGGAGCTGTGAGCCATTTGAAGGGAAAAGATGCACAAGGACAGCAAAGCAGCCAGCCACCAGCAAATGAGAAGTGCAGGGGTTATGTTAGCAAAGGTGAGATGAGGTGGTGGCCTGTCTGTTCCTGGGAATTCATTACATGCCTGCATGTCCCAAGAAGGGTGATAAGGAAGATATGTGCCCAAGATTTGCAATTCTGTTTACTGTCAAAGCTGTAAATCAGTAGAACTCTCCTCTATTAAGGCTAGGCCAGGGCAAACAAGAATGTGCTAATGGTCTTGCCCAAAGTGTCATGTTCTTCATGCTCTCTTTAAAAATTTGCACTAGAATAAGCTCTCTGATAAGGACAAAAAACCTAAGTAATCTCAGTCTTGTAATTTTTTAAAATAATTAAAGGGGGTAATACTTCATACTGGACTCTAGGCTTGTTTTGTTTCAGGATGCTCATCTACGTGAGCTTTGGTAATTTGTCTTTATGCATAGCTGAGAGGTGTATTTAAGAAGAACGCTTGTATTGCAATATACTTCATCTAGATACTTTTATGTTACCTGTGTGATTGGGCTAATAGAGTAGTTCATAATTTTTATGTATCTGTTCCCATAACACCCTAGGAAAGTGTATTATTGCTATTCCACTACTGTTAAACAAGTATATAGGAAGACCCTATGAGTTGCCCAGGCTTCCATGGGAGGAACGACAGAGGAGTTGAATGCAGCTTCCCAGATCCCTTGACTAGAGTCTAAGTAATGGATAAATTCCTCCTGTTTTATTTCTTCTGGAAAAAATTGTTCATTTGCACATGTTAGTGTAGAGAATGAGGCTTACGTAAATTACTGAACATATTACATAAAATACCCATGTCCTACAAAACTCAGTCCCTCGGAAAGGTCTCTCTACCATATTTATTTTTATCAATTTTTGGAAGTGAGTACACTTACATTTTACTAATGGGCAAGTGAAATGTGACTTATTTACATACACTTTACAATAAATTATAATGTACAGGTCTTATTATGTAAGAAACCCTTCCAATATTTTTGTAGTGAGAAACCAAAGATCATGTAATAACTAAGGACTCTGTTATCACATACTTTTAATTCTACCCTAGTTAAAATTAATGTGCTTCGTAACATTAGCACACAATTTCAGAAGTGTCGAGGATACAAGTTTCGTTTTCAGAAATGAGGCAGGGACTAAAGAGTCTGCATCATCCTCAAAGTCAGCAAAGGCTCTGGTTTCTGAAGAAATTATCTAGACTTGCTCTGTAATCAATGGACAGAAACAGGTATCTCCAGAGAGCGATTTGTGCCACCAGTTTTTGACATCTGTCTTAGCAAGGGACAAATTGCCCTCTGAAAGTACCACTCTCCATTGACTATTGATGGAACCCAGATGATTAGCTTAGGCTAAAGCCTCCCTATGAGATGGCTAACATTAAGAATCCATACCAAAGTAATTTCTGAAAACGTGAAAGTAGAATTGTTGGCCCTTTTGCTAAGGTAGGAGGAAAGTCACTAACCAAACCAAAAGTTTCTTTTCTCTCTTTTTTCTTTTTTTCTTTTTTTTTTTTCTGTGCAGAAATCTCTAAAGAACCTAAAAGGGTGAGTTAACCATATCACCATATTACCTTATTCTACTGATAGTAAATTAAATGAATTCTCTTACTGTTTGGGGGTTTTGAAAGCTTTACTTGCCCTTAAAATATTTTTTACACCACCATATAGAAATGGAAGACTGGTACTTTCTACTATGGGCTAAAATGTGGAGGGGAATTTGAGCTGTGTGTTTTGGTTTATAATTGTTGGATTTTGGATGCATCATCATGTATCAGGAAAAAAAAAGCTTTTTTGATTCTATAAAACACAAATTTAGGGGGCTATTCCATGCCATACACTTTCTAATACCTATGTTAGGATACCTGTTCCAAAATAGAAGCCAAAGATGACAGCAGAGCTGCACGATCTGTTAACCCAGTGCCTACAGACCTAAATTAATTACACAGCCCAGCAGGTACTACCTGTACATACAAAGTTGAATGTCTCGTTTCTGAAGGGGGAGCAAATGCTTTCATTTTTCTTAGCTGTTGTGGCGCTTGTGTGTAAGTTTGAAAGTAAAATTACTTTTTCTACTGATTTGTCTTTTTTTCTTTTATATTGGACAAAATATTTATTGTTTCCTTTTTCTAGTAGAGCTTGAAATTAATTTTTTAACTACATTTCTTAGTGCAAAATCCATGACCACAGTGCTCAAAGAGAACTATTTTCTTTTTTAGCTGAGGCTCTACAGAGTGCATGAAGGTTTTTACATAGATTTCAGGTTTGTTTTCTACAAAGCCACTGGTGCATGTGCATTTTCTTTAATTGCTGTTTTAAAAAGTTTAAGTAACCAGCTCAAACCTGACATAATTATATACATAGTACTCAAATTGCAGTAGCGTGAAACAGCATGCTATTTTGTTATATTTAAATTTTCAGCAGTACCATATCATTAATTCCATTTTTTTTCACGGGAACTTTAATTACTCTGTGTGCATTTTATTTATATTTTAAGGTCTCTATGCTGTTTTCTCAACAAAGCTCTAAGAATTTTAAGGAGTGAAAAGCTCTTAGTAGTATGACTGTCATAATTTGCCTGTAAAAATACGGATTCTTTATTTTTCAAAAATGGCTTCAAATGGAAACTTGCTTCAGCCCATGAGACAGAATTCCGGGGGTGCTGCAAACTCAGTCATGGGTTTGGTAATCTATTTATGTTTGTTTGGAGAGTTAGGGCTTCTTTTTGTTGATGCAGTCTGCCTGATAATAAAGATTATGCAGTCAAAACACTGCACAACAGTGGACAGCTCTGTTCATGATATACGTCTCGATTTTTTTGCAGAGTTATCAATAGTTAAAGTGGCCTTGCTTTTGTTTTGTAGGTGAAAATAGCTCCAAAGTACAGAAATGAAGTATGTGCTGAAAAAACATAGACGCTTTGCATAGTAATTTTTCTATCTGTAATTCTAAGTGATAGAGCTGCTTTTTATCGTGGGTTTTAAAGGGCTCTTTATCGTGGGTTTTATGGTGTTAGTTTTAGGAGGCGATACTCCTACCTCTATTGACTTTTAAATATCACACAAAGAGCATCATTTTGCATCACAGTGATAGCTAGTGGAAGGAAATAATATTACAACTTGTGAGGAATTGGTGTTGAAAAACAGCATTTCTTGGTGAAGAACAGTAAATGTTGGAATACTTCCGAGGGTGGTGGAGGGGGCGGGGAGCAGCCTTGAAAGCTGAAAAGGAATTCTTCATGACTAAGAGCATCTTCGTAAAAATTAGGTTTTGTATTTCTATTGATCAGAGTAAGCTGGATAGTTCTAGGGGTAATTAAACCTGGGACAGAGAGACAGCTTTATGGTATTGTGCCTAGTTCATTTTTCACCAAAAATCATTATCTTAAAAATAAATATTTACATTTGTGTTCAATACTTCTGTTGGGAAACATAGATCTGTAGTAACAGACTTGTTTTGAGACCTGCGCAAACAGGAATTGCATTTCCCAGCAGATTTTGGACAGAAACCGGTAGTAAATTATCTGGCCATAGGTACTTCATGCAAAGTGTCAGTAATTAAGAGTCACAAAAGCCGGTGGATGCTTTGGTGTTTAGGTTTTCAAGCCAAAACATCTTAAAGAAACCTAATTTCAGAAAGCAGAGAGCACCAGTCTTTTGAGGATGTGTCACGTCAAGTACCACCAAATCTGGATACTTGAACTCATTCCGTTTTTCTGATAGCTTGCCCTGCTCTGAGCAGTAGTTAGCTTTGTCCTCGGTTTTGGAGAAAATACTGTATTTGCCCTGCTAAAATTGCAGCAACTTTTTTTAAGGAGGAAAAGTTTAAGCATAGCTGTTAGCAGAATCATGATGAGCATTTTTGTAGGCTCCCTTAAGTGCAGACAATGTATTCTGGTTAATATTTTGAATATTTGATGCAAAAATGCAAATTACTAAAATACTCTGCATCAGGTCTTCCATTTAGCATTATCCTTTCACACTGTGGAGTAAACTAATGAATTACAGCATGATTACATAGCACATAATTAACTTTGTAATTAATATGCAACTGCCACTTAAACTAAAGTACTGCTTATAAAGATGTACGGCAACAGTAAATCACAGGTCAGAAGTAGCACTTTGGAATTTTCAAAAGAATGAGACTAAATGCAGAATCACTTACAGCAGCAGAGTAAGTTAATTAAAAAGCAGATTAATTGTGAATGTCCTGTTTAATTTTAAATACCTTTGCTATTTCTTTTCCCAGAAGAAAGAAAAAGTTTAAAGCTTAAGTCATTCATTGTTTTCTTAGATGACATATTTAAAAATGAGCAGTTGTTTAGCTTTAAACTGTCCTGGTTGTGATTAGGAGTCGGTTAGTATTCCTTTCTTGTCTTGCTGTGTAGAAGGGTAGGATAAAACCAACTGCTTTTTACTTTGAATTAACTCCAGCTTTCTGCCATGGTCTCTTTTTCACATCAAGTCCATGAAACAGTTAGCCAAACCACGTCCGTCCTTTGTCCTGCTGCTTTGTTTTTAAAGAAGATGAGGATTTGAGCTGTGCTGCCGTAACCGTAACCAGTGAAGAATGAGGTGTAAGTTCGGTGACTTCAGACAAACTATTTTTTACAGCAGCTGTCTGCAATTGCTGGTATTTCCACAGTGGTGCTGATGCTGGAGGCCCTTGTGCAAACAGGTGACACACTTTCCACAGGCATCTAGAGCAACGCGTTGGTTAAATTGCATGTCTTCCTGCAGGTTTACAGAGTATTAGCTGGAGTCCTGTCCTTTCCCACACCCTTTTCCTTCCATCTGTCTCTGTGTGAAATGCCGTTGACCATGGCAAGGAATAGAAATCCACAGTGTAGGCGTGGCCATGCTCTCTTGGTTCAGACTATGCTCGATCGATGGAAAGCACCATTTGATACAGTACCAAATGCAGGGTGTCAAAGGTTGGTTTAATTCAAGAGATGGGAATTTTAAAGCATCTTCATGATTTGCTATCATGAAATATCATACAGCATTAATACATTATTCCTTCTTTAACAGTGCAGGTAACTGTGTATTGTAAGGAACATTAGCTCCCTGTCTTTTCCAGGTGGCATTCACAGGAGCGGTTTTAGATACCAACTGACCTCAAGGTCACTCTTTCCTGCACTGTGCCAGCCTAGAAGTAGAAATGGACACACACTGGAGAGCTCTGTACCCAGAGACCATGGAGAATTATGTGTTACAGCTCTTCAACACCTCTCTGACCATCTGAAGGTGATGGAATACAGGAACTAGGTCCTGCAAGTGTATCGGATGCTGTTGGCATGCTATTCAATACTTCACCATAGTCTCCTTGGTTGGCTTGATCTACTGCTGGGCATATCCTGCTTAGTGTCTGCTTAAAAGAAATTAAACGGGATATATATCACAATCCGTAGGAAATGGCTACACTAAGCATATAATGCATCTTTTAAAGGAATTAATATGTTTTGTTAATGTCTCTTTTGCAAAGCAAACTAATTTTTTGTGTTCAGCAGTACATGACAAGCAGTTCTAACTTTAGAGCCTCTGTGTTTCTGAAACACTTTGATTTGTGTATTCAGTATTCATGGTGCTCAGTATATTGTTGGTCGCTTCATCCACATTATGCTATTTTTTTCTTTTTAAATGGCTGGCTGAAACTTCTGACCTGGAACAAAGAGTGATAGATGCTTCACAGTTGCTCTTCCTTCTGGATAAATAATCATTCAGGCATAATTATGTGCATCTTTTGGTACTCATGAATACCTGCCTGCTTGAATAGCTGGGAGGGAATATATGCTGCCCTTACAAATCCTTCAGAATTGGCTTTTGCTTGTATTGTGTTGTAGAAAAAATGTAAATGAAACAAAACAAACAACAAAAATGAACAGAAAAACACCCAAACAAAAGATCAGACATCCAGAAATTTTTGTTTTCTGTTTGCTGACTTTATTTTTCTTCATTGGTCAGCTGCTCGACAGGCTAATTACTATGAAAATTGACATGTAAGGATAAGTATCCTGAGTTACTCTCCAAGAATAAAAAAAAATATTGTAATTGGGGTATGCACCGTGAGTGGAGTCTAACCTAATGGAACTTGCAGGGAGTTCTGTCATTTGAGTTTCATATGTCACTTAGTGGGTCATAATATGAGAAACAGGTTAGCTTTTATAACATTGGGTTTTCAGTTTAGTGGCTCAATAGGGAAATGAAGCTTTGGGGGGGTGTCTTTTTCTGAAAACGATGTGTGGTACGTTCTTGGAGGTTCAGTTCTAGGCATTATGAACAGATGCTTCTGAACTAATCTTAAATGTCACATTGCATGCATAAACCCTGGGGGATTAACAATATCAGGAGTCCCTGAAAGTATTTCTGAAGGTTTAGCTTAATACTCTCTCCCAGGGAAGCATCCCACCTACTAACTTGACACATACTTCCAGGCCTTCCCGAAGGCCCTCTCTCTAATGCTGAGCCAAATAAGGCCAGGAGAGAGATGACAAAAGCAATATATTGCAAAGCAGCAGAGCTTTGAGATGGCAAGTAAAAATCATACGGCCTCAAAAAGTTGCAGTGGTCTCAACAGAAGTGAAACCATGAGATGATTTTACATTAAAAATGGAGAGTCATCAACATGTGGTAGAGGAACAATCACAGCTCCATAATTACGATTGGGTTGTAATAGCTGGGGAAAATGCAGATGATTTAAAATAGAAAAACGTTAATTTCTCGTCTAGCAAATGCCCTCCTTTCTATTTTAAATATTTCAGTGGTTATTCAGAAAAGCTTTTAATCAAAACCAAATAAAAATAGTAATAATTAAAAAAATCATTGTTGTCCAAACGTAGAGGTGCTTGTGATGGATGCTGTGATAAACTGTGTAACTGTAGAGGAATTGACAGCTATGTTTTTAATATACCATTTTTTTTTCACTTGTAATGTGTATATATAATATGTTGGGGTCAGATGAAAAAAATCAGAGAAAATATTTCTTTAAGCCTCTGTTAGAATGAGTTCCTGTCTAAAGAGAAGATAAGGAAGGGAGTTTTGCTGCAGTTTTCTTCCATCTACATGGATTTTTTTGTGCCGAGGTTATAATGTATGTTAACATTATGCTGACATGGACAGCTCTAGCCAATAGGTTAAAATTGTTAGGTAGTTTGTCTTTTTGACAGATCTTGTCTCCATGTCTAGCAATTTATATGACCTTCCAACTCTGATATTTTCCTTGCCAGTGTGTGCCCTCAATGGTTCCCTCCTCATACCAGCCCCACTTCGTTCTTAGAGACTGACAAGGCAGCCCATGGTTTGCTGAACCTGCGAGCAGGCCCGCTGGGTCATCGTCGCCATTAACTGCTGCTTTATTCTCTCGGCTGTTAAATTGCTTGTTCAATTCTTGAATATGCTTTGCTAAATCAGCTTAAAAGATTCATTTAAAAATTCAGTTTCTTGCAGGTAGGGACATGGCAATATGATACAAAATACACCCTTTTTCCCATTATTTTCCCTTTATAATTTAGTCCGCAGGATGGTTCATAAAAACTGAGGCCAAAGCTAGGCACATTCTGCATGATAGATGAATTAAATTGCAGAATAGAATCCCTGTTTCTGGAACAGATCTGCTTAATATCACTTGTGCAAACTTTTCTCCTGTGTTCCGTGATGCTTAGGATTTGTTGTTCAGTCTTGCAAGAAAGTGTTTGCATATGTTTGTATATATACATTGTTTTCTTCCCTAGCATTTCATCCTGTTACATAAGCACACATGCGCAAATGTATGTGTTTGCATGTTAGTTTAATCAAAGCCTTATAAATAGCAGCTCAGTTGGCTTTCACAAGGAAAGAAGCTCACTAAAAAAAAAGTTATGCTGGTGAATTGTTTTTCACAGGCCAGGCAGAAAGTTCTTGGGAACTTTGCTTCTTAGACCCATCAGGGGTTGTCTCCCCATAGCTGTATAATAGCATTGCAGTTGCTATGAAGTCTGTTAGTAATTCTCAACTCTGAAAGAGGTGTGATGGTATTCAAAGCACTTGCATTATGGTACTGAGGTTTAAAGAAACTTGAGTTGTAGGTAATGTAAACCAATCCTTTCAAGAGTTTTGAAGTCTCTAAACAAGGGGGAGAGCAAAGATGATAATTGATATACTGAGTCTGAATGGGTGGCAGCAGTAGACTGACTTATGTCCTGAGCAGTACTTTGACTTGAAAATTAATGAGTGATCCTAGGAAACTGCTATCTAAACTGGCTTTAAACCATTTTGGAAAACGAATCTCTATTCCTGACATCAGCTAGAAATAGAATAGGACAACCTACAGGATTTTTTAACATGTTCTTTGTCTTACAATAGATGAGGAAGGACAGTTTTGGGTGTCAGGACCCTGTCTGGTGCTTAGGTCAAGGGTTCAAAATTGCCTGTGTTGTCACCTAGAAAACGTGCCACTGGGCTCCTGCAGTTTATCTCCACTGTAGAATAGACCGGGCCATCAAAAGTGTGGTAAAGAGTTTGGCTCCCTAGACTGAAGTCAACCTTTGAGTGAAACACCTTCCCACTTCCATTTTTGAGGAGTATTTAATTTTGTTGCTCAGCAGTGAAAATAAGTCACGACATTGCTCTGTGATGTCATATGCATCCCCTTAAATTTTTTCAGGCTTATTGAAGGCAGTAAAAAAGAAATTTACGTGCAAACAGGCTCCTTTCTCCTGGAAAGCAAAATGGGAAGAAGGTTGAAAATAGTCAGGTTGTTCAACGGATTTACGACACTTGCAGGGGGTAGCAGGTTATCATTCTGTGGAGCCAGGATCCCCAGGCTTTTGACTGTTATCTATAGCAGCATGGGATATTTTCAGGGACTGAATCAATCTTGCGAGGAGCTAATGCGTAGTATTTTTTATGGTTACAGAACTGGCTCTTTAGGGTTTCCATTTATTTGTTTCTTTGTTTACTGTTAATGAGCTTAAGATTGAATTAGGGTAGGTGATTAATGAACACTGATCTTTTTCTAAAAATCTTACAAAGATCTTTATAATGCTTTAATGACTGTGAAGTGATTGATTTTGCTTAACTTACACTCTGCAAACTTTGTGGCAGGGTCTTTTTTTTATTATTATTTTATTTTTTTATTTCCCCCATTGCTTGCTGATACAAATGATTTTCAGTCCACATCTTTCTGTGCCTTTCTGGACAGGCCCAGGTCCCCAGTTCTTCAGGTAAGGGTTCTGCCTACACATAATGTAGCTTACTCCTTGCTTGCGCATACAGCTTAGTTTCTGAACAAAACCTTCTGGAGTCAAGAAAAGGTTCATGCCCTGATTTTGTCCTGCCATACAGATAATCATAATACCTAGCATTACAGTGACACCTCTGTATTTGCACTGGTAAGAAAAAGAGAAGGTTGTCAAATAATTCTCATTCCTCTAAAGAAGAGAAGTAGCAGTTGAAAAGAACTGAAAAGTCTTGCATCCTCCTATGGTATTCTATAGAAGTAGGAGGGGATTATGTTTTGTTATGTCTTGTTTTATAGATACCCCATTTGCCTGTACATCTCCACTATTTGTGCCAACCTGTAAAAAGGTTGGTGAGTCTTGTTGTCTTAGACTTTTCTTCTAAAATCATTCTTCTTTGCCTGCAGCTAACTTAAGGGCCGGTTTAATTGTTGCTGCTTTGGTGTTTCGCAATAGCCGAGAAGTTATCTGTTGGTAGAAGACATTTACGTAGGTGTTTGCCTGCTTCACATGCTTTACTGTTGGAAAGGTAAAATTATAAGCTGAGAAGTGTAGAGATAGAAGATAGAGCACTGCATTATTTAGAGGTTTACTGTCTGGCTTTTTGGATACCAGTATCACCTTAGGAGGAAGAACTACAACGCCTATCTCTTAACCAGCTGGTAGACAGACAGCATAGAAAGGTAAGAGAGTAGAAAATTCCTTATGCCGGACTGCTGAGTGTCTGAATGTGTTACAAAGGACAGTGGAGCCAGGTTCAGTTTTTGGCCTATGGAAAAAGTAGGAAAGGATGTCTCAACGAAGTCCTTAATTTGAAGTACTGCGAGTTAGTGAGATGGTTTTTTGGTTGAGAAGGAAGAACTGTTGCTTACTACATAGCTCCTTCTTCGTGGCTTCATTTATGTCAAGAGAAACAAAATCAGAGAAAAATAGCAACCCTCGCATCTGATACTAACTGTCTGAATTGGTTCCCTTGTCCCAGGTGGGACAGGAGCAAAGGGGCTGCTCCCGCAGCATCACCTGTCCAGTGCCAGCCTGCCCTCTCTTTTTGTATCCCTGCTTGGATCAGCCATGCAATAGCAGGAACCCTTTTAATCCTGTAATGTGGCATAGTGGGCAGCTAGGCTGTTTAAAAAATGAACCGTCTTTCAAAAGATATCCCTCCAAATTTCAGATTTAATGAACCCCAGTTACTCTAGGAGCAAAAGGGTGCCAAAATGCAGCCTCTCAAGGATGACAAAGATCAAGAGCAAAGGATGAGGAGTTGGATAGAAGCAGTTTTGTTCTCCGCAAGGTTTGACATTGTCACAACGACAGGTCTCTCCTTGAGTTCATCAGAACCTTTTCAAAGGGGATTCTTGTTTCCTTTTCGGGGGAGCTGTGCATTGTTTCAAGTAAGACTTTACACCTACTCCTGCCTGCTGAAGGCTTTGCTGCTCGGCTGCTCTGCCAGCTTTGTAAGCGTGTCACCAGCACGTCACGTTTGATCAGAACGAAAGTTGCTCTGGAGTACATCTAATCAGGCAGGGCTTCATAAAAACTTGAAGGCTATAAAGCTGACCTCTGGAGTCTGTAGTGTCGCCGTTGAGAACAAAGAAGGAAAGTGTGTAGCTTTCTGAGGTCTGTTACACTGTGTCGTAGTCGCCATTTAAACAAAAAATAAGACAGGAAGGATATGAGTAGAAGAAAAGAAAATGCCATCTGGAGTTAAACTGCTTTTATCCAGATGTCATCTGGATGTACGGTGTAGGTTTATCAGGTTAATTTAACTCTGTATTTGGAAGCCTGGCTGAATGTTGGAAATTCTGTCTTGAAATTGCAGGAAGGGTAATATTAGATGTTTCATCTGTAACTTATAGTAGTACGTACATTAAAGATTTTATTATATCACTTTTCATTGTTTATATTAAACTAGCATGTGGTAGCCCCAGTCTGAATTGTGATTTGTGTTTGGCACTTTATGTGTATTTGGTGGAGATAGCATCTACCCTGAGGAGCTCCCTAGGTAATTGGAAAGCCAAAGGAGCCGAGGAAGTGAAGTGTTTGGTGGTGGTTAGTCAGGAGAAGAGCTCAGGTCTCTGTTCACAGGGCTGACTTTGCCCTGCAGTTATGGGAAAAAGCTTCTGGGCAGATACTTTGTAATAATGACGGTGGTATGAAAAACATAAGACAGTCTAGGTGTCTTAATTTATGGACTGCACTTAAATAATTCATTAGCAATAGTTTTTCTCTTTACATCGTCTGTAATACAAATGGGAAGTCTGCCTGCTCCAGTTTGTGAGACTGATGTCACTCATAAGTTGTCAGGCTTGCTCCTGGCCCGTTCCAGTTGAAACAGCAGTGGTGATGATGGGAGCCCTCCTCCTCTTAACAGGGGATACCACATTGATTTCTAGTCTTTTCCATTGCTAGTCTTTCCATTTGTTCAGGCTCCGTTTAGCATTTGTTTAGTTGCTGCTTTTGAATACTTGAGAGGATTTTAAAACACCTGCCTGGTATCTGTGTTGTCTGCCAAATGCCATTTCAGCTTTGCTCGTGCTATCACCCGAGGGTGAGAGACCTAGTGGAGGTACAGCTAACAGAGATCTGGGCGCTCAGAGGAAACGCTGCTGAAATCTGTTCCCGATTATCTGTCGTGGATTAACCCCAGCTGGCAACTAAGTACCACAGAGCCGCTCGCTCACTGCCACCACCCTCCCCAGTGGAAGGGATGGAGAATCAGGAAAAAGGTAAAACTTGTGGGTTGAGATAAGAACAATTTGATAATTGACATAAAATATTTTAACAATAATAACAACAACAATTATAATGCAAAGGAGAGAGAAGGAGAAAAGAATAAAATCCGAAAGGAAAAAAAAACCAAAACAAGTGATGCACAATACAGTCACTTAGCACCTGCTTGACCGATGCCCAGCCAGGCCCCCAGCAGCAATCGGCAGCCCCTGGCCAACTCCCTCCCAGTTTATATACTGAGCTTGATGTTCTGTGGTGTGGAATATCGCTTTAGCTAGTTTGGGTCAGCTGTCCTGGCTGTGTCCCCTCCCAGTTTCTTGTGCCACTCCAGCCTTCTCAGTGGCAGGGCCTGAGAAACTGAGACTAAGTCCTTGACTTAGTATGAACATAACTTAGCAACAACTAAAACCATCGGTGTGTTATCAACATTGTTCTCATGCTAAATCCAAAACACAGCATTGTACCAGCTACTGAGAAAGAAAATTAACTCTATCCCGGCTGAAACCAGGACATGATCCCAAGAGGTTTGTAAACTGAGCAAGTGACAGATCTTTAACCGTGGAATTCATCAAACCTTTGAAAACTGAAATGTCTGTTTAGATTCTTGGTAAAATGAAACATTTCATGGTAAGTTTAAAATTCTCTTTATTTGCCTGTAAAGTAGGTCTGGGACACTGGCAATCCTCAAAGACCAGTTTCTAGATATGAAGGTCCTCTCAAGTGATAAGATAGTGAGAAAACAGAATGTGGCAGTGCAGATGATCACAGGTGTTTGAGTTAAAATCTTTCTTGAAGGCAGCAGACTTTGATGTGTAAGGCTCCTGCAGTGTTTTGTGATCCAGGTGTCTAGAAGGATTTCCACCTCACTCGAGTTATGGGCACTCAGAAAACAGGAAAAGCAATGACTACATTATGGATAGTCAAACAGCAGGGATGTGTGCAGCTCTGCTTTGTTGGAATGAAGGTGCTGCAGTTGGAACTAGTTTTTAAATTACATTGTTTTCAAAAACAACTATAGGATGTCAAAAATATATCTGGGCTTCTTCATAAAGTTTCGGTAGCAATGGATCTGTTACTTCAGGTGCTTGAATATTAGCTGTTGAGACTAACATAAATAGCAGGTACATTTCAAGTCTCCATGTAGATTGTGTTCACACAGTGCTTCACTGTGTATGTACAAAGAAGTTTTCCTTGAGGGATACACAGTCATTTGTTTTGCTTGTCCACTCCTGAATCATTTTACCCAGACTGTCAGCAAGGGTTTTTATAATTTAGGATTTGGTGGTGACTTGAAATATTGGACCTTTGACTGCAGGAAAATTCAGTAAAACCAAATACCTTGTTTTCTAATGTGTGCTCCACAGGTCTAGAAGGATTATATGGCTGGATCTCCAATCAGCTGCTTTAAATGAAGATGATAAAATAGACTATAGAGCTCACCAAAATTGTAGTTCTGTTGTGTCTAGATGTGCAATATCTTCAGTTTAAATTATTTTAAAGGAATGGCCACCCCAGCACTAAATTCTCATAATTCAGAGTAAGTGGAGACTTTGAGAGAAGACATGTTTGAGTAGCCACTGAAAGCAGTGCAGAAAATATAATTTGGCTACCAATGACTTTCCTGTTTCTGTGGCTACAAAAATTCACAGCCATATAATTTCTACCTTAATTCTTCAGCTATATTTAGCCTTTACAGGTTTTGCTGGTCCTATTGGAATTTATCTTGCTTCCATTCTGGGAAGCTGGGTAAATCTTTACTTAAATTTCCTCAGAACAGACCAGGATAATGGCAGATACCAAAAGTTATTGGAGCTTGTGTCCCAAAGCAGCTATACAGTTGCGCTGTTCCCTGGAGATTTTGTTGACTGAGGTAATGCTGCTTTTCTTCCTCCTCTTCTTCCCTGTCCCTGAGTGATTTTCTCCAGAGGAGTGATGCATTCCCTGGTGGCTTACCAGAAATCACTGGTCTTGGCAGCAGTTTCTTAGTTCTCATAGGAATAAGGAAAAGGTGAATAAATCTTGCGTTTATAGACCACGAAGTGAAATTACTGTCTACTTTGACTATATGCCTTCTTCACAATGCTAAACTTAATGAAAACAAAGAGTCTAAATCTATGCTTATTCCTTTATTGGGTGCAGCATAGTCTGGGGATGAGGGATTGTTTCGTTCTTTCTGTTGCCACCCAGTAATAAGGAATGTAAGTTGTGATGAAAATCGCAAGAAGAAATCAGCAGACAATTCCCTTCAAATGCTACAGTTCAAAAAGTTCAAAAGATGCCTAGTTTCATCAGATAAGTAAGAGGGCATTCAGTGTCAGAATGCAAATCTTTCTTATTTCTAATTCACAGTGGGTTTGAGACGTTTCTTGCTAGGAGCGTTTCTTTGAGCTGGCCCAAGAGGCTTTGACCTCTGTTTGTTGTATGGCAGGCTGGCTGGTTCAAGAGAGATGTTATCAGAGCACAGCAAATACAGAATAGCATTTTCACTTTTTGATAGGCTATTGTTAAATTGTTAAAAACACTTGCTGCTAGTGCCATCTCCCCTCTATCTTTCTTTTCTCCTGTTTCTAAGACCATCTTTGTACAGATGGATTGGGTTGTTACTCTCTCCTCTAGACCTTTAGAAAGTGCTTCTATTAGGTTGTCTTCCGTAGCTCGTCTTTCAGGTTTTAAGCAAATAACTTGTATCAGTACGTCCAAACCAGCTGGCTTGGTTTGGTAGTTGATAAGTCTAGCAAGAGCAGGAAAAGTTTACAGTTCGTGCACATCCTTTGTAGCAACTCTGTAGGCTCAGCCCCCAGAATGCATGTAAACCAAATGATGTTAGCAACACTTCATGTGTTATTGCAGTATCCGGTAGGCAAACACAGAGAATTTTCAACTAATACTATACATCTTACCACAGAACGTCTGAAAGAAACGAGCTGTCATGAGGTAGATAAGTGAGCATCACATGCCAGAATGCAAATCCTTTCCAGTTCTTACGTTCACCTGATTTCCTCTGCAGTCCTCCCACTGAGCCCGAAAGGTGGGAAGAGATGATAGATTCTGTCTCGGTTTAGGAATTGGCAATTTATCAGGGAGGTGGTGTGTGTTGGGTTTTTTTACAGCATTGTTGTATGAGTGATCAGGGACACTGGTTACGAAATGATCTGAGTGCAACCCTGCAAGCTTTTAGGGATGGCTCATTTGCTTGTAGCCATCCCGATGAGGATTAACATTTCTTACCTGCAAGCTACAGTACATTTAATAAACCACTGGATCAGTGGATTCTGCTGTGGAACTGTCAATGTTTGTTCTAGCAGATCTGTCTATATTGGAGTGTGCAAAGCCTCTGAGAGCACTACAGCAGGTCTGTCAGCCATGGCTCCCCTGTAGCATGCTTCTACACGCTTTTGCCTTTCATTTTGTGTTATTACCTCTTGCTGTTTTAAACTGCAGTGTCCTTTTTCCTCCTTGCTGCCCCTAAAGATAACAAGCTGACAGAGCTGACAACACGAGGAGCTGGGTGGGATGCAGGGAAACCAACCTCATAATATAAGCATGCAGCAGGGCAATTACTAGAAACCGGGATCTGCAGATGCTGCTCTCGGTGTGAGGAAACCAGTCATTTCAGCCAGCGGGCTGGAGGTGAGGGCTGCCAGTGCAGGAGGCAGTTCACGTGTTTTATGGTTAGTGCTGGCCGGTGACCAGCTTGTCCAGGCTCGAAGGAGCGCTCTCCTTAGCTAGAGATGTGATGTTTTTACATTCCTGTGATACCGCTCTTATACAGTGGGTTCATTTTTATATTTTTATGTGTCTACGTTAAGCATGGGTCATATCCCAGTCCTGTGTGTGGTTCCAGCTAGCCCTACCACCTTGGCTTTTGTAATCAGGCTGCAGATGTGCTTCATGATTGAACAACTTCTGCGCACCGCCGCTCCTTCTCCCAGAGGAGTCCAGCAGGCTTGCTTATGCAAGCTGTCATGCTGTCTTTTTTTCAAAAGCGTGTGTGGGTTTGCTTTTGTGTGTATCCGGCTGGCTGTTCGTGCCTGCATATAATAGGCTCCGTATATAAAAATGTTCCCAAGCACATGGCTGCGGAAACAGCTTCCTTAAACCCGACAAAACTGCCAGCCCTTGCAGCTCAAGCCACTATAAATTACTAGATCCCGCTCCCACCTCGCTGAAGCTGTGCCTGCTGGCAGCGCACGCACACACGCACGCTCGCTTTCCCCCTCTCGCAGTCAGAGATGATAGAAAGTCTTCTGGGGATTACTGCACATTTGTAGAGCAACAATGGAAAGCAGCACAGCACAAATATCTATTCTTCCTCACCCAGCATAACAAACGCTGCTTTGTCTCACATCTGGCCCTTTTTAATAGCTCAGAGCCAACAGCAGTAGGTATTTAGCAGCTCGTGGTAAATAAAGCTTTATTAAAACAACTTCCTTTTTCAAGTGTTTAATGATTAAAACGGCCTTTCACCTGACATTTTATGCTTTCAGTACTGTATCTAGCAGGGGAAATAAAACAGTTGTCATGGATAGATATTCAACATTTCCTAGAAAATAATCTTTTAAGAGCGTCTTGGAAAACTCTCATACTGCGAAGCAGGCTTACGGACCGTGCACCCCGTGTGAGGGCAGGGGCCTGCGTGCAGGCCTAGGTGCCGAGCTGTTGCCGCCGCCTGCCTGGGCGCCCGGAGTGCGGCCGGCGGGCCCTGGTTCCGCGGCAGGAGGGCACCGGCCCCGCTCGCAACAGAGAATTAATGCGGTGGGTGCGATAGTACTAATCGGCGTCTACGGACGGAGGCATGTTCTGATAGTTCAAGAAGCAACTTTTTGACAGATGTCAGATGTTAAGGAAAACACCAAGTGCAGTTGGGTGGGTTGTGTCCCTGGACTGCCCACATTCTCTGCCAGGGCCGGGCGCTGAGGGAGCTGGTGTGCCTGGCGTTTGCCCCGGGAGGCGGCAGGGGCCGGGGCGCTGCGGGGCCGTTCCTGACCCGTCCCCTCGGGGACCCGTGCGCCAGCGGCAGGCGAGGGCCCGGCGGCGGGCAGCGCCCCGGGGCACGGCGGCCCGCGCTCCCTCAGGGCGGTGGGCGGTGGCGCGGCCCTGCGGCGCCCTCTGCCGGCGCGGCGCAGAGCGGGCGACGCGGCCCCGTTTCCCCGCCCGGCACCGGCCCGCAGCTCCCGGCCCCGGCCCGCGGCCCCGCTGGGTGCTCCCGCCCGGCTGCGGCGGCTCGGCGCCCCCCCCGCCGCCTCGGCGCCGCCCCGCGCTCTGCCGGGGCCGTTAGTCAGCGCAGGCCTCTCCTGCCCGCGCTCTGGCTTGGCCTATTGCTTGGTCAAAGTCACTCCTTAGGTACAAACTGCCTGCCCTCGCATATGGCCCTCCGCGTGCCGGAGACATGCAGGACATTATTAGTTTTAGCCGATGGCACAGACAGTAGTAACTCATGATCTGTGAAACGGTACGAACCAGCTGGTGTGCTGGCTTGCTGGCAGAAAGATTGCTCTCTAAAAACTTGATTTTTCAAGAGATGGCAGTCTTTTGCTGCGGGGAGGGGCGGGTGGCGGTGCTTTGGCCTGGTGGGCTGTAGGGCCGGGTGGCAGGCGAGGCCTTCCCAGGGAGTGCCGCTCGCTCCTGCTTCTGCCCGCAGCGAGGGAGGAAGGCGTGCGAGGGGGAGGCAGAGCAGCAAGTGCCACGTCGAGGGTCTCTCAACCTGCAGAGAAGGTCGGGCCTGTTTCAGCTGGTGACTCGGGTCTCCCCTGGCCGGCGGCCGGCAGGTTTCCGTATCGGTTGGTCCTGGCTTGGCAGGGCTCCTGCTGCGGCCACCAGCCCTGGCTGTGGCGAGAGCCCGTCCCAGAGCAGAACCAAAACCACTCTTGCTTTCACGCTGCTGCGTGTTTGTAGATATGTCAGTGTTTTGAAGCCGTACTGAAATGTTTGATATTTTTTTAAAAAATTCTTTAAGATGCTGTTTAGGTTGCCTCAGGAACTGATAGGGACCACGTTTTACTAAATTGCTCTTCATAAATGTGTTACTGGAAGTCCAGTTTCTGATACAGTAATTGCAAACTCCTCACTTGAGCTTTCAACCAACACAGAGTATAGCAGAAGCTTGTGAAATTCTCTCTCTTACAGCATGTACATAATTTCATTCCTTTTTCAGTATTTAAGAGGGTTTTGTAGCAATGGTTTAAGAAAAAAGATTCAGTACATTTAGAGTTAAAAAAAGTCTTAACAGGTCGATGCATCTGTTCCTTTAAAAACACATTCTCCATTTTTGAGACATCATAAATATGTAAATGAGGGCTCTTTAATTACTGCCTAGGGCTATAAACTCGCAATGCTAGAGGGGAGGAAAGAAGGAAGGCAAAGAATAATTCACGTAAATTTTTTTTTGAGAGAGAGAGAGAGAAAGAGAGACATTGGGTCTTTACCTCCGAAGAGACAGCAGAAGAATGGGGCTTTTTATTGCTGACTTACCGGAAGGTGCTGGGAACACTTCTTCTTTACTTTTCTTTTTTTGGTGGGTTTTTTTTTGTTTCTGTTTATCCTTTTGGATGGAGTTAGCATATAAAGCACTAGCGTATGACCTTTCTAGCTAATGCTTGTGTACCAAACAGAGGGGGTTTGTTATGAAGCACTGGGTAAAATTCCCTTCTCTATCCCACTCTGCCAGTATCCTTAATCTTGAGCAGCAACATCCCTGCTGTCTTTTGAGCTGCTCAAAGTGCCTGAATCTTAGTGTGGTTTCCAATGCAGGTACACCAGAGGCTGGCGAGAGACCCTGCAAAGTCATTTTCGCTTGTGACCAGATAAGCGCTCAGCACTTAACCGAATAGAAGTCTACTCTTACTTGGCCTGCTGGCCTTTCTGTATCTTAAGCACCATTATGTTTGACTAAGGTGATCTCGCTGCTACTTTTAAAACAGTGTGAGATGGACAGAAAGGGTGTTTTTTAAATTTTAATTTCAGGATTTGGATGTGCACGTGGGGAACCAGACCAGTGTACAGCAGTACCTGTGTAGTACATATAGTTACTGGAAACTTAATTCTGCTGGTATTTTTTCCAGGCAAAACAGTCTGGTGTCAGAACGCTTATTCTGCCTTGGTAAAACTTCAGATCCATACGATAATTTTCAGTTTCCACGTTTAATCTTTTAATTCTTGCTGAGGCCTATGAAAGAATAATTTCCAGATAATAATGGTTTCCCACTAATGAGCTGCACATTTTTTATAGCAGAATTGACTTAGAGGCAGTATGCTTACTGAAAAAAAGTATTCTACTTGATGCTCTTATGGTGTGTATGAACGGAAGTTTAAAATGAGTCTTGGAGGCGTGAGGCAGGATATTTCAATTACGAAGCGTTGTGTGCAGTGAGGCTTCATATGTACAATTTTGGCTGTTTGATTCTTGCAAGAAATGTTTACTGCTGGGGGAGTTAGTGGACTGAGGGGCTTCTCTTGACCGGAAAAGAATAAATGAGCTTGGGCTGGTGGAAGTAGCAAACCGGCAGCAGTAAAGGGCTGTTGGGTGCCTGTCCGTGCAGTGAGGGGGGAGAGGTGGAGGGAGGCTGCCAGGGCAAAGACTGTTCTAGCCAGAGAGCAGCAGTGATGTGAGAACAAGTGGAGTTGAGGATGGAAGTGAAAATACTTCTGGCTGCTCGGGGAAGGGTGAGAGTCAGAGGGTACTTTTCAGTGGGAGCCATTGGGTGTTAAAAGCACAACTACTTTTGAGACTGAATTTGATCAGTTTATGACAGAAATTGTATGGCATGTCTGTGTACCAGAGCAGGGGACTGTGTACCCAGCCCTGTCTCCATGAGCCCCGTCAGGCTTCTGCTCAGCTGTGCAAGTTAGCTCTGCGCATTCTGCCCTCTGCTTTTCCAAACAGGCTTTGAGAAGTTATGCCATGTGGGGGAAATAACAATTTGGACAAGTACAATAGTAAGCTGTGGTTCAGGTAGCTGATAGCAACCTTAGATTTTGTTTATGATTAACTGGAAGGCAAAGAATTCGGGTGGAATTATGTGTACAGTTCTTAAATTAACATGCAGCATAGTTTGTCGGCACAAGTAACAGTACATGAATGTAAGTCATTGTCTCCGTAAAATGTCTCTGCAGTCTCCCAGCCCTTAAGTATATTGCCAGTAATGCCAGAGGCAGCTCCTGATGCCATGAGCCTGAGTGCTGGTATATCTGGCTTTACTCGAGAATAGTTTTCTGGCAGTATACAGTATGTCTATGTGTCTTTCGCTTGGGGTAGATACTCTTTTTCAGCTCTGCTCCCAGTTTCTCTCTGTGGCTGTACATCACTGAGGAGGTTAGATAGATAATGCCAAAACAGATAAAAATTGTGTTTAAAAGTCAACCAGAAATACGGTATATTTTACTTACTGGTTCATTAAGCAAAAATGTCCTGACTTCTTTTAAAATAATGAAAAAAAAAAATCAGTTTGCATTTTTCCAAAATTTTCAACGAAAATCTGTGTGCATATATGTTTGTATTTCTTTTCAGCATGCTTTTCTCCATCTGTCCTGATGTTCAATTAAAATGCAGATAATGTGTCCCAGCTTGTAAGATGGATCACTGCTGAAGTGGTGTCATGTCTGGGCTAGCTTATCTCTTGATAAATACCTCTGCTGTCCACTGAGAGATTAAACTTCATGACCACTGAGGTCTGTTTGGGGGTCTTACAGGCAGATGAGGCTGTGTTACTCACTTTTAAAAAAATACATCAATTTACATTTGCTAAAGGACCTTTGGATGGCATTTGCTGTTGAGAAGGTGGCAGTAGCATAGTCAAACAATAATACTTGTATGTGAAACTGGCTTTTCCATTTCCTAAGTATTATAATTTATCGACAGGAGTGCTTTAGTGAACCCTCTTGTGTCTAGAGGGTGGAGATGAGCAGCTTGAGCTGCTGTTATAAGACCTCATTTAGCTGTCTAGCAGAAAAGATTTCTTTCCCGGAGTCTAATCCAGCAGGAGCCATGGAAGAACATTATCAGCTAGGTACAGAAATCTCAGACGGCTTGTGTGTGTGGGACGCACGCGGATGCTGTGGTCTGGAGTCTGTCTCGCCATGACAGCCATGCCGTCAGTGCTCCTACTACGGGGAACACTCTTCTCCTGCTGGGGGTTTAATAGCCAGTGCTGGACCTGTAGAATATATAGCCAGTGCTATAACCGAAGAGATGCTGAGCCATGTGTAGTAGGTGGGGTGAGCGGCCAACTTCTCTAACTGAACAATTACCTGAAAATTTTCCTGTCTTTTATGTGTATGTAGGAAGGGGGAAAGATTTTTGTCATGGACAACTCTCTGAATAACAAACTGCTCAGTGTCACCAAAGAGGTTCCTGAAGGAGAGGTTTCTGTGTGAGTCCAGGGCCTTCCTTGTGCTAGTATAAAGTTTTACATAAATACAGCGTTTGGGTATATTTTTGAATCTGTGCCCGCTCCCTGTTTTGTCACTGTGAGGATACGACTTCTTTGACTGTACTTCTCTGTCACAGTAAAAGGATATGGGAATTTACAGGCAAAGACTGTTTTCATGTTCCAGTGCACAGTATCTATGGTTTCATTTCTGTTTTAGATGCCATGAAAGTGACTGAAACAGCAGAGTGTACCTATGTGTATGTGAAACTTCTCTGTTCCCCTGAGAAGCAAATTCTGGAAAAAAGCGCTTAAAACTACTCAGCTCATTAAGTACAGGCTGGAGGCTCATGCAGTTCTATTTAAAACATAAAGCAGAAGTCATGGTGCAAACCATTTGGTAACTTGAACTGTGGACTGAAACGGTTGATTAGCTGTTGGCTTCTGTCATTGTGGTTTGCTGTTCTGCCACTGTAGGAAGACTGTAAGGCGAGGCCAGAGAGGGGCAATGGGTGGAAGGGGCCCGGTGACGTGCAAACCATGCCCACGCCAGGAGGCTTACTTACGCTTACTATTGCTGTTAGTGCCTTGTTCTTGGTCCACATTTGAGTGGCATTTTGGCCGTTCCTGCCTTTCAGCTCAGCAGAGCTGCTTGTGCTGTGGCTAACCCCTTACCCCAAGCTGAACACAGGGATAAGAGAGAGGTAAATGGTGAATTCAGCGTGATGTGCACGTGCTGATTTAGCACCTACCGTTCCCCCCTCTTGCAGGTGGTGTTCGTGATTCCAGACACATGCCATCTTCTTGACAAAGAGCCACTTACATGTGATCATGGAGCATGATGTAAAGCATGGCTCTGAAAGAGTTGGCAAATATGGGGAACAGGGCTCATCTTGATGGCACCAGTGTGTTCGAAGCCATATCCACAAACATAACTCAGCATGACAAACGTCAGTGGTGGGCTTAGGGGACGGCGGGTTTGCTCTTTAGATCATCCTAACTTGTTGCCAGTTTTCATGTGGTGATTTTATACACCTGAATTAAAACTCCTAATACCGCTCTGAGCCTTCATTTCCATTTTCTAGAGTTTTATAAATGCACGGGAAAGTTTTAATTTGCCTTAAGTTACACAGTTTGTTAGAGATGGGCCTAAAGAGCACAGGACGTGTTTTTCCAGGACTAACAAGTCCAGCTATGGATACCTTAAAGAGCCTAATTATTCTAGACAGCAGGAACTGCTCAGTCCTTTGGTCTGAACGTCAGGCCTCTTCCCTATATGCTAAGTTGTGTCTCTGGAATTGTTAGTTATTCTGAAAATTTTGGTTAAGTTGTGAATCCCGCTTCTTCATTCACCATCATCTCAGCCGTTTCAAGGGCTGGTCAAATAGATCCGCTAGTTGGAGGAGAGTCCAAAGTACACCTGTTGCTTTTACTTTCAATACAGAAATCCAGAGTCTTCATAACAGACATTTGGTGTTATTTTTGGCCATGTAATATTCAGCCATATCTGATTCATTTAATATTTATGGGAGGTATTTTCTCTTGATGGAAGAATCCCCATGCCCTTGTCCTTGCAAAAGCCAGACCGTCATTGTTACTGAGATTGTTATTATTTTATCTCGCAGTGTGCTCAGGGGTTTCTTGCAAGTGGCTCTGCTTGGCTGTTTAGGTGGTAGAAGTTCCTGGGCTGTGCTCAGTGATCTTTACTGTCCTTTTTTCTTGCAGATCGAGGAATTTTAATGGCTTTCAGGTAGAAGAAAGTGGAGACAATCAAAATGAATTCTATGGACAGGCACATACAGCAGACCAATGACCGGCTGCAGTGCATAAAACAGGTAAGCTGAAGGTGGAGATCATTGCTGCTAGCTGAGCATTGTGTATTGTGGCAGGGCGTATTGTGTGTCATGTTGCCTGTACTTAATTAATATCGTTGCCTTTTGGAGGGGAGGAGAATGGTAGGAATGAGACTTTGTAATCTCATTGAAGAGGAGACTATCTGCTGCAAAAGCTAATGTATAAACCTCAAAAGCCAAACGTTCCCTTTCACCTTTCTAAGAAATCTGCAGCCTGGAGAGTCAGCAAATCTGTCTCAGCAGAGCGGTGCTAGTCCTGCCAGCTCTGCCCTGAGGGTGTCACAGTGGGCAGCTGTACTTGTGCCCTGAGCGCAGTAATCCAAAATTTTGATGGGCCAGTTTTGATTGTAATCTGGTATCTGACCAGAGACTTGCACTGTCTGGAGACTCAAATTTGGACAGTTGACATACCTCCAAGCGCTCGGGTTAATCAGTTTGCGCAGGGAAGTAACAACTTGTGTTTGCAAGGTAAAATTTTTAGAAGCATCTGTTTGTGAAGACGAAGGGCCCTTAAATTCCCTGAAAGGCAGTGGGATCTAAGTCTCATTTACAGACTTCCCCACTCTAACAGTGCTTGCAAGTGCTTTTATAACCAAGTGAAACAACAGAGGCAAGGATGGAGTGAGCAGATGCCATCTTTCCCTGCGTTGCCCTTCTCAGTGAGCTTCGCTCTCTGGCGTTGCAGGCAACATGTATCCTGCCCTCACATACGTTCTTCTCTGCATGCAAGAATCCTTACAGAAAATGCATAGCAGTGGTCCTTTGTGTACAGGAGGTGAGTGAGAGAACGGTTTCTCATGTTGGTTTCCTGTTTTTATCTCTAAACCAATGCATGCATGCAGCAAACAGGTGCACAAGTGCGAGCTGCACGTGGGTATTTTGAAGGTTGGTTATCCCAGCTGGATCCATGAGATGAGTTAAGTTCATCTCTTCAGAACTGGTTGAAATTTTCTGAATTACGCTGGAAAACCAGAAAGACATTATTGCATGAAATAATGTTCCCAAATCACTTTTCTTGTTGTCTCAGTGGTTTTCTCTGTCAGTTCAGGCCACAGCATGTTTAGAGGCCAGACTCCTGCTGTTTCAATTTTGTGTTTGTATCAACTAAGTTAAAAATCTACCTTTTGCTGTGGGACATGTGCATATTGCTCCTTGAGGGAGTGCAGCATTTCTCTGGTTGTAGATTTCTTTGTGTTGTATACACAAACACCCTGAATCAAAGGAACTGATAAAAAAAAAGTAACCATGGGGGTGGTACTGGATTTGTCTATGGCTTTAAACTTATTTTACTTTATTTTATTTATAACTTCCTCGAGGCAGGCAGTGGAGGGGACGGTGCTGATCTCCTCTCTCTGGTGACCAGTGAATTGATTGAACCTTAGGAACAGATACTTCACTGAGAAGAAGGTGGTTGGTCACCAGAACAGGGTTCCCAGGGAAGTGGTCACAGCGCCAAGCCTGTCAGAGTTCAAGGAGCATCTGGATGATGCTTTTAGTCATATGATTTAGTTTTAGATAGTTCTGTGAGGAGCAGGGAGTTGGACTTGATGCTCTTTATGGGTCCCTTCCAACCTGAGATATTCTGCAATCCTATGATTATCTGTTTCCATTATCTTAGTTTCAGCAGTCACCATCATTATGTTTTGTCATGTTTGCTTCATTACTAGAAGTTCTATATTCTAGAATGTGTTGTAATGCAAAGAGCAGAAAATGTGTGTTCATTTGCAAGACTGGCCATGCAGATGCTTTGGGGGATATAAAAAAAAGAGTTTATACCTAAACCAGCTGATTTTCCTCTCCATTTGCCAGGGAGGATTTCAGAATAAATCAAAGCAAGCTAGTTCGTAGGTCAAGGAGCAGAAATAGGAATCTGTCCCTGCAGAATTGCTGGTCATAATCCACCCTCAGTCTGTGGTGGCTCACTCTCTCATTCATTGCTCTGTGGTGAAAGTTAATGCATCTCATGGCCTTTTAGAGGCCTGAGGGAAGTAGGAATTTGGGGATTTCATCCCAGTTTCTTGTGAACAACTATCTGGTTCAGAAAAAAACATGCCCTTGACTGGCACAAATTGGTATCCTTTTTGGCCATCCTAGCCCACAGGATGAAGAATGAAGTGACTTGCAGAACAGTTTAACCTTCCAGCTGTAAGAACAGACCTTTAGATCAAGTGGAGACAAATGGGAGGCTGCTGCTCCGTTACTTTTTCTAGAGCTGTCAGTTTGTGTACATAGAAAATCTATATTATTTTAATCAGATAAAAGAATATCAAATTACACTTCTTACAGTATTAAAGATAGATTTTTGTCTACGTAATGGGTGCTCTGTCAGTTAAACCACTGACTTCGTTTATACATAATGCTGGTTTACATATGCAGCTAGGATATTTCTTCAGCAGTGAAGGCCTAGGGGAAGGGAGGAAGGTCAGACTTCCCAGCATTTGTGGGCAGTTCTCAGTTTTGTTTTATCTTGTCTAGAAGAAAGCACGGGGTTTTCTGGTGGGCACAGGCTTTCTTGTATAGCTGCTTTGTTCTGTCAGACAGCAAAAGGTACCTGATGAGGAGGCATCCTGCTCGGGTATGCTTGTGAATTCATGGTGCCCAAATAAGAGAATAGGCATGCTTTTGTTTTCAACTCATGAAGAAGTGTAGTTAACCAAGACAGTGACTGAACACCAAAAATACATAGCAGAAAGCTTTTTGTGGAAGTGGCCATACTTGTAGTTTTGTTGGAGAGGAACGGCTGACTTTTTGTTTGGCTTGTTTTGTTGTTGTTGAAGAACTTAGCGTAGAGACTGCTCTTTGCTTTTTCGTAGTTCCAAAATCTTGGGGAGTTACCTTTGCTGTAGTGGAGAAGGAGACAGAAACCGACTCTGACTAGCTTTTTGGAGTAGACTCACCTCTCTGCCACAGGGTCATAAATTTCCTCTTTGGAGACATTTACCTTGTTCTTTGGGACAGGCCGTTGTCTGGCAAAATTAATGTGGTGTGCAGAGTAATTTACAGTTCACCCATAGAGAACTGGACCGCACACCGTTACGCATGTGTTGGTTTTGGGAGCACAGGATTATCTTGCATGGCCATACCAATGTGTCTTCACCAGTTCTGGAGATTATCTGCAGGATCTGGTGAAAATCTGCCTGCCGTTTCTTCCCCATTCTCCAGTGTTCTGTGCTTTCTTCCGAGCCTGTGAACAGTAAGCACTGCTGTTCTCCTGAAGAGTTGTGTGCTTCTGGGGTGGTTAACACAGCAGTGGCGTGGGGAAGGTACGCTGCAACAGGGGGAGGAAAACCATCCTTCCTTGGCGCCCAGCATCTTGTATGTTTTATAGCCTTGCTGGCCGCTAGTGGCTCATGCAGCTGGACGAGAGCTTTGCCTCTCACCCCAGCCCCTGAGAAATGCTATAAATGGTAATCCATGTGCCTCTTTAACTAGATCAGGTTTCAACACAGGGTCAGGACAGGCTTCTTTCTTCCCAGCTCTGTGACTTGTGAGACACCCACGATATCCTTGCTGACTTCTGTTCCAGGATCAAGGTTATGTTTTACCTTCATCTTTTTTAGCGCTTTAAAGCTACAAACCCAAAACTTGTATATGATCAGCTAGTTAGGAAATGAAGTGTGTGTGTGAAGAAGTGTTTCAGAATAGATGAAAGGGCAAACTGAAGAGGTGGCTGTGTATTTATCCTTAAAAAAACCCCAGACTTCAGTGGAAGGCTGGAACAGCTTGTGTGGTCTCTTTGTAGCTGATTCCCTCAGTATTTGTAAGTGTATGTGCTTTAAAATCAAACATAGTTTTTTTTGATGTACAGTGGAAAAAGCCAAAGTAACAGGCTTCCCTTAACACATGCAATTAGTTTGTCATGACACAGAAGACTCTTCAGGGTACGTTGAAGGAGGCTGGATCTTCAGGGTGCAGCCTCTTTTTTCTTTATTTCTTTGTCCATACAAATAGAAACACAAAATGATTTTGTGCGCAGTGAAGGTCTGATAGCCCCTGAGAACTGCCTTGTTCAAGGCTGCAGTAATAATCTGTTTACCTGCCGAGTACTCATGGCTCAGGTGGCTCTGATGCACCATCCACCGTGGAGCTCCAGGGCAGCAGGAGCGGGCTGGGGCTAGCACAGAGCTGAGTTCGAGGGCCTCCCCGGTCCTGTGGCCCAGGCACAGACTTCTGAAGGAGCCAGCTTGGCTCCCACCACATAGGAAGTCCTGACAGAGAATTAACTAGTTTTCTTAAACCATTCTTCATAATAGACCAGAGGTATGGCTTTAATCAAACGTTTTCCTTATGTGATAGGTGCAAATACCAGGCGAAATCAGTAGGTTGCATGACATCTCTCTGGCTCTCACCCTTGACAGGTCCACTTAAAGCCATTTTAAATCTAGGGACCTCTACCATCTGTTGTCTCTGCTGTTTGTTTGTAAGATTTCTATACATCTCTTCTGAAATTCTTGAAAGGAGAAAGATGGAGAAAATCTTTCTATATTTAAGTTCCAGGGAAGCTGCCCCTTTCAGAATAGGTGCGTGGGTGCCTTCCTGCCACGCTGGGGAGGATTGTCAGGGTATATCCTAAAGCTGTGCTGAAATTTTAGAAGCAGGTTGAAGGGAAGTATGGAAAGGCTCTTTGTTGTCAGAAGTATTTGGTTGTGGTGGGAACAGAGAAGGTTGTTTCTGCTGCTTGTGTCGTGGTACATCAGGACAACACTGAGCAACGTCGTCAAATGATGCTGACTTGCTCAGGGAATCCACTTAATTGGCAGCACACATCATGTAGCTGATTTATAGAAACAGATTAGCATTTCTTCCCTCTTCCCTTCAAGAAAGCTTGCAGAATTGCTGCAGTTGCGATGCTTTATAATGCCTACACAGCTATTCAGAGAGAGATGCTAAAAGTTGTAATTGCTCTGTGGGTTTGTTGATATTTTCCTGCTCAAATAGGAAACAAGCAGGCCCATTTCTTTCATCATTCAGCAACTGGGTTTTTGGTTGCTTGCAATTCAGAGAAAAACAATTCTTTGTGTATTTACATAACTGTTAGTATTTAAGCTCTCAAATATCTGAACTAATTCTTCAGCTCTTCAGTGTTACTGTTGCAGACTCATGTAAATGCTCAGCAGCCCTAAGCAGGTCATCTTTAATATATTTAGGACTGGTTAATATGGACTGGTATGAAATTACTGCTGAAAAAGTTTTAATAAAGCTTCATGAAAATTTCATTCTTTGAAGAACTTTGAAAATGAGAAGTATTCTTATGAAGGGTGCATTTATTTAGAATACATTGTTTTTTGATTGTAGCTCATATAAGCGTTACAGGTTTTTCTAGCTGCTAAATATGAAATAACACATAGCAGTCAGGCTAATGGTGAAAACGACCTTTCCTTTCCATAAAAAGACCTTCAGTGGCCTCAAGTGCTGGTTGAATGGTCCATCAAAGCTGTCTTAGAGGCTATATTTTTCCTTTTTTTTTCTTTTTTATTTTTTTTTTCCCCTGAGACCCATAGCTGTAAATTCTTTGTCTGTTTTTGTGCTCAGTCTGTTGGAATATTCCTCTGCTGGAGTTAAGTATGTTTAGGAAAAACTGACAGCAGACCAGCTTTCCTGGCTCCTCTAGTCCACTTAGAGACTTGTCAATCAACATTCCTGGCCTGTTAGATCCTGTATCCTGGTCAGGACTGCTCTCGCTTAGGCGTCAAAGCCACAAGGAAAGAGCAAAGAGGCAAAGTGCTAGAAGCACTTCTGGAGGCGAGGGGGGAAAAAACCACCTTCTCGATGTTTGCAGTATTTGGGTGGTTTGTTTATCTGACAAGACTCCAGTGGGTGGAATAAAACCCTTCATCTTTTGAGGCGGGCTGGTAAAGTCAGTGTGGGTAGACTTCTCTCCTTCCCAATTTGGCTGCTTGTTTCACTGCAGTACCTGACCTCAAGGGCTGGGACGTTAGTATTGTTAACCATTTTCAAAAAAGAAAATATATATATTTTAAACTTACACTTAGAACTTCTAGTACCCATAGTATTTAGAATAATTTTATTCTTTTTCTGTGCAACTAACTAATCTGACCTATTACTTAAAATTGCTGATTGGTAAATAAAGGATGAACATTTGAAAATTCTCAATCTGTAAGTTGGATCCATCATGTCACCTCAGTGTCAGAGGAACATGGGAAGTCCTTTACATCGGGTCAAACTCCGCAGTGAACACGTGTCATAAATGGCAACATGTCTCCAGCTTCTGTCATGCCATTTCTGGCTTTCCCTTCATGCCTACACTTGCTCACTAGAGTTCTTTCCGTTGTGTGCATTAGTGCAACAGCAAATCCATAACAAAGGCATGACTTACACAGCATTTGTGCGTAAGGACCGTTGTACCTGTTTGTAAAAGCAGAAGGTGTTTTTAAAAAGTTGTTTGAAGTGGTGATAGTACAGTTCATACCAAAAGCCTTCAGCTGTGCAGACCTCTACCATCATCTGAAGGAAAAGTCTCCTCAGTGGTGGTGTTCACTCCTTATTGCTTCTGTGTACTATGAAGAGCCATTAACATTGTACATAGGCAGGTCACAAAGCGCGTGCTGCAGGCAGTTTTGTAAGCACATGCAAATAAAAAAGAGGTATGGGGAAGCATTTTTCCTTTTGACTTTGAAATATCTCAGTAATGTCTAGCTGTCTGGTAGGACCCATGAGAACAGGTCACGTGAATTCTACATCTTCCACAGTGGTATCAGTTCATGTAGTGGTCATTTGAAATAGTCACCTTGAGATTTTATGTCTGCGTAGATTAAGAGATTAAAATAATAAAGATTAAGCCAGTTGATTAAAAGTGCTATAAAAAGCACAGTCAGTGACTAAGTAAATTACTCAAATGCGTCAAAAAAATTAATTGGAAAACAAAATGTATCAAACAAATGTCCTGCTGTTTGAGTGTATGAAGACTTTTGGTTATTTTTCAAAATCATTGCATTTATTCTCCTGAAATTTAGAAAATCAATAGATGTATTTATTTTATTATTTTTTTTAAATTGGTTCAGTATATAAGTCAGCAGAGTTTGAGTCAGTGCTTTTGTGCCTTCCCCCTCTCCCCTTACCACCAACTCACTTTATACTCTTGGGTAGCATTACTTCTTTTTAAAGGATACACTGCTGACAATCATCTTCCAGTAAAGGGATGTTGTAATATATCATCATTGTGTTTAAAACACCTTGATATGGTAAGAACTGCATGAAAAAAATTACTGACCCAAACTTTTCAAAACTCTGTGAGATACACCTCAAATTATTAAGTGGTTCATAACACAGAATTATTTACATAGATGCCTCACTTTGCCTGTATCCTTCCCTTTGTCTTCTACTAAAAGACATTGTGAAGATAGAATATGTAGATATACGTATTTTTAAGAAGGCAGGTAAAAAGTCTGGAACAAATAAGCCTATTTTAATTAATAAAAACCATTAACAATTTAAGTAAATATTTAGATCAGTGTTCTAATAGTTAATAGTATTCTAGAGGAAAGAGCATGGCCACTGCTTTGGGAAGATTAACTCCCTGGTATGTTGAGATATTTAGGACTAAAACTACGGGCTGAAAATCATAAGGACATTAAGAAAGCTTCTGTATCATTGCATTGTCTGGTGGAACGATAAAGCTAGAGAAGCCTCAGCATCATTGCTTAGTCACATCTGTAGACACATCTTACGCTAGCATGGTGGGATCAGGATATACTAATGGAAAATGGCTTGTTACAGTTGCCAAGTAGAGTGAGTGAACTGGTTAGGCAAACTGATTCCATAATTCAGTTGAGTTGTAGTTGCAAATTTAAAGATAGATTGGAACCTTGCATCACTGGGCATGGCCTTAGAGAAAGAACAAACAATTGTACCTTTGTTTCTTGACTTTTTTTTCTGGTAAAATCACTGTGAGTGATTAAGGACATATAATTCAGAGCCCTCTGATTATTTTGAGTCTTTGGTAAACCATGCTGTTCTCAGTGCTCTCAGCTGGCATGACAGTAGTTCGGGCGCTGGTGGCAAGAAGGGTACAAAGATTGAACTGGCCACTGTTGTACAAACTATCAAGAGATTAACCAAAAGACATACGGCCACCAGCGTGCCCAGTTCCATCTTCACTCAGGTCTGGATCACAGCCTTTAGACCCCTAAGTCACAGTTTCCTCTTGGGCAGGGGAGAGTGGGGTGGAACAGCAGTAAATGGGTTTATGACAAAAGATGTTCGATTTGCTGTGTGTTCCCTGATACACCACAAAGTTATAGCAAAGTATATCATAAATGTACTGCAGTTAAGTGTGTATGAAAGGTACAGAGCAGGAAAGCAGTGATGTAATTCCATCAGAAGAGCTAGGGAGTGATTCTTATTTTAACTCTTCTAGCTTCTGTGTATGGTGCTTGAGAATCAGGATGTTGAATTAATCTCCTGACGCTTTTGTAAAACTAACGGACAAGCCAAGGTTGCAATATCTTCCCTTTCCTCTAGCACGTGCAGATAGATGTGTGATCATCCTCACAGAGCTCATGGTATAGGACAGGGGTCCTCAAACTTTTTAACCAGGGGGCCAGCGTGTGGATGAAGTGGCAGGCAGCCATCTGCGTCTGCTTGGTTCCCCCCCCCCCCCGCAATCCCTGGCGGGGGTGGGGTGATTCTGTAAATACCGGGGGCCGGACTGAGGACCCTGGGGGGGCCGTATCCAGCCCGCGGGCCGTAGTTTGAGGACCCCTGGTATAGGAGGTCCAGGCAGCAGAACAAGGCTGTTCAATTACCAGGCATTCACCTTTTCTGAAACCAGTACTGATTTATACACACATGTTAATTTTACTAAAAGTATATGAGAACGGCATCTATGGAAATCTGCATTAGTACAGGTTTTGTTCCCATGCAGCTCACAACTGGGCAGCTTGCTTGGCTGGTAGTTCAGTAATGCTTCTGGGGCTTATTTGTTCTTTTTCTCACTTGTTTAGCATGTGATCTTCTCTCTTTAGTGTTGACTCCCCTGCTCATCTTACCTGGTATTTTCATGTAGTTAGAACATCTGATAAAGAGGTGTGCTGGTCTTTGCTCAGTATTTACTGTTTTCCTTTGAAAAAGAAGCTGTAGTGGACAAATGGGGCAAAGGTGACTCCCTTTCATTCTCTCTTTCCTAAGTAGGCATGGCCAACATGGTTTTAATCTCTCTCTCAGTGTATCTAGTGCTTCTCAAAATGTGAGCTTAATAAAATATTTATAAAGCCTCCGATGGAATGAGCCATGTAAGTGCAAGATAATTCTATTAATTAGGAATCTCTCAATCTCGCAAACACTAAATTGGGGGGGGGGGGGGATTATCTGAATACAAAATGCACAGCTTGAGCCTTTTAATTTTTTGATAAATAAAACAATCTTTGATATTGAAGGGGACTGTAGAGGATTGAACTATAAATAACCATATCAGATAAATAAAAATCACACTCCCAAAAGACAGAAAATAGCTCAATACTCCCCTCTATGCTCTTGAAAAAGGAAAAGACCATTTGTTTTGAATCTTCATTGGCGATGAGGTTTTAATGTACTGAGTATGGCTGCTTGTGGATAAGATCTTTGTATAATCACACTTGACTCTAAAAAAAAAAAAAATCAAAATGGAGAAACCACCTATTTCAGGTTACGGCATTTTCTGTATTTAAGCATATCCTTGGATGATGCCAGGGAGAGAGAGCATTCTTGGTGGGTGGGGATGTGAAGAGGCCTGTGCATAGAAGAGGCAAAGAGGCTCCTGGTTGGGCTCACTCATGGAGCCTGCTCAGGTTTTAAATAAAGGCCCTATTAATGTATGACAGCAAATGACCGTCTATGCAGGTCCTCTACCGCTTGCTTATGGTGCTGAGTGAGCTATCAAATTTAGGTCTAGTGGGAACATACTTTTGCACTGAGTAATACCCAGGGACCAGCCTTGTCTCCCCATGGTTACACTGTGTCAAGGGTGTCTGACCAGGAATCTTGTTTACATTCTTTAGATAGGTGATTAGTTTTCCTTTGGGAGCTGAACGCCCTTTGCCCAAGATGCAGGACCACAGTAATTCCACTCCTGGGTTGTTTCAGTTGAAGGGCACCTAATCTCTTTCTGTTCTCTATGTCCAGTCCCTTTCCAGCTCCCTTTCTTGCCTACTCTCCTCTTTGCCCCCCTTCAAATAAGCAGTGCATTTTCATTATGTGTGATTGCAGGCATGTCTGGATGAATATTAAGATAGAAAAAAAAAAAAAAAAAAAGTCTGACTTGCCTGGCAAAATCTGCCAAAATCACCTGGACACCATATCCTGTGTCTCAAGGGTCAGAGCAGGTATGCATCACGGTTAGAAAAGCCATGTAGGCCTGGAAAAGTGGGTCAGCTCCTTCCTCAACCGGTATCAGTTGGTTTAGTTCCAACGCAACTGCGGTTTCTGCATTAGTAGTTTTGAACGTCCTTTCTTTTATATATAAAGTTTGATAACTGCTGTATGTTTTGGTTTGCTTATAAATTCCTAGATTTTACAACCATGTGAGAATTTTAACTTCCGTTGTTATAGAGAAAGGTTTGAAAACCTGCATGCCAGCAGCTGCAAATAGCAAGCAGATCATGGGAACCTTCAGAGTTGTATACGTGTATTTCGGATGTCATGAGGTCTACACAAAACTTACGGCATGCTGAGTATCTGGCTCATCATTTGGAAAAGATGGGTTTGGTACTGGGTTTTTATATCACTTGAGAGTCTGAACCTGTTGCAAGGTTTTGCAGAATGCATAGATGAACCTGTTGTCTAAAACAGCAATAAATTGGCTGGAGTCTGGGGATTAACCCCAGAGTAAATATACACAAGATCAGAACACTAAAAATCATTATTCCCTTTTGGCATCTCTCTCGGTAGGCATTGTGTTTTATGGAGAATAATGGGGAATATTAATAACAAATGCTTCTCTAGGTTGAAATAATTGAAGTACCATTACTTTAAAAAAGAGGAGGGGTGTTGTGAGGCAGGAGGAGTATTTATACTGTGAACTTAACTTTGTCTTCCTCTTATATTGATAGTATAGCTCCACCTTCGGGAGAAATTTCGTGATGCATTTAATCCAAAGTGTGGGCTTCCGAGAGCAGAGTCCTGAACCTTCCCAGCCCACCTTTAGTTTGCTGCCACTGTCTTTGAGTCAGGTCTAATGATTGTGTGGTCACATGGGGAATCTCACTGTAAGTGATGACTGAAAATCAGTGTGTGGGAGATTATTAGTTCATGGGCAGAACAGCAAGTGTGGAAGTAGGTGGCTTGGGGAAGAAGCTCTCGGGTGCAGCCTGCCATAAAAGTAAGCATATAAAAAAAAGTACATTTAGTTTTAGGTCAACTTCAGTCCAGTATTGGCATGAAAAGATGACGTGCTATAACCTGTGACCGTTCCCATGAGCTCCTGAGTGGCCTGCCACTGGTGGCACTCACTGCTTCTATCCCCCTGTTAGTGCGAAGGTTCAAGGAGCTGCACCACATGCTGTTTCGGAGAGCCAATGCAACTGAAATAACTGGTGTTGGAATGAGACTAGTTCACCATGCAGCCGCGTGTCCTCCTGTGCCGTGGAGGAAAGCAGGCAGGAGAAGGCAAAGCCGTGGGAGGTGGGAGCCTTTCAGGGCTGGCAGCCGCAGGTGCTTGCATTAGCTGGCAGTGCTTCTGGAACAGCAGCCATAGCTTTCTGTCCTGCAGAAAAGCAGCTGCCCCCTGGATTTAATCTCCCCAATTGGAGTACCAGAAGTTTTGCCAAGCATGCAACCCTGCCACACGGTGTGTAGGAACGGGTTAATTTCAGAGTGAAGAAAAGGCTACCTACCATCTAGCTGTATTTTCTTTTTCTGTGCAGTCAACAGCTCCTTGTGTTGCTAGTGTATTCTGTTGCTAATGTGAAATTCCCAGACTCGTTGATTAGTGAAGCTAGACAGTAGACAGGGTCCAAGTGGCTAACCATGTGAGAAATTCAGTGACTGTAGGCTACTGTTAATTAACCTAGAATCTAGCAACATGGCATAGTGTCTGTGTGATAAGTTATATTATCTTCAGCAGCTCAATTAAATCAAGGAGTGAGACACAGAGCAGACGTAACTCGGCAAAATAAACAGACAACTTGAGTCAGCCTTCATAATTTGGTGCGACATCACGTAAATAAATGCAATAACTTGTTTAGCATAGTTAAGCAGTTTGCTGCTCAAAAACTTATTTGCATGACATCTCATTTTGAATAGGTTAAATCGTGGCAGATTAGGTCTGTGCCTTCAGTCTGATGTATTCTGCAGAAAAGAGAGAAAAAAACCCTCCACTGGAGATGTGTTATTTGTAAATTGAAATTCTGCATTTGTTTTCTATAGCAAAAAAACTGGAACATATGGATTCCATGTTTAAATGATTCATTTTCCATAGCATTGCTGTCATGTTAGGATTTCTTGATGTGTGTGTGTGAGATAACGTTAACCTTCTGTAATTGCTCTTAATTTTGACTGTTATTCTTCCGTTATTCTACTAGACTGTTCTAAGATACATCAGTGTACATCTGGGTTGCAGCCTTTTCTATTTAGAGGAGATAAAGGCTGTTGTCCTTGCCGTGCTCCAGTGTGGGTAATTGGTTTCTGCCTCTGAAATCATATTGAGTCTTTGGTGGCAGGAAGTGGTTTGCGCCCACTTTGGTGTGGGTGTGTAGACTGAAAGTACTCAATTGTGCTTTAGTATCCTTTAAAAAATAAGATCTTTATTACATATGCCTATTTTAGTCGCAGGGGCCTGAATTCTTATGTGGGATGGAGCTTATACTTTTGAGCCTATTGCAGAGTTTTATTATATATCAAGACTTTTTGATCACTGTTTAACTGGAAGGGACTAACAGTTTCAAGAAGTCGCTATATTTTGAAATGCTTACACCAAAAAAATTGCACATATCGGCTGTTGTGCATAACTCCCCATGGGAACGTTGTTCCCCCCACCCAGGCAACTGTACAGCAGCAAACCATGGAACAGGCACACAGACAGTTGCTGTGAAACCTAACGAACTCGGGTCATAGTGTACCTGCATCCTCTGCCCATCTGTCCACTCTAATTGACAAAGTTGGTCTGTTCTTTATGTAAATAAAACATTTAAGCTGGAGGTGGTCACGAACTGCAGAGATGTTCCTGCCTTCCCTGGAATCCAGCCCAGATGTCAGCCCAGCACTCAGAAAGGGGCTTTGCTGCTACGATTCACTCTTGTTGGACGTAGTAAAGGGAGAGCAAAGTGCTTTGCTATTTTCTTCACCCCCCTGCACCAGACTATGAATTGAAGAGCTACAAAGATCACAGGATTCCTTCCAAGACCAAAAATAAGTTACTCTGAGAGACTGTCTCTTCAAAGCACCACCTGGTGATGCCTGCAATAGTTATACCCTCACATGCATCGAGTATTTGTGTGATTTCTGTTCCATTCAGACTAAGGAAATATTAGGATTTTGAAGTTCTAAATTATTACACTGAAAATTTTCTTAGGTTTTGAAATAATAGACATTGTCATGTTTCACTAACAGCCTTCTAAAAAGCAGAAAAAACACCAAAAGCAGTCTGGTAAATAACCACTTAATTCAGTTCATGGCCTTAGTTCATCTCTGCTTCAGATTTTATTCATACAAATCCACTTGTTGAAAACACGATTGCTTGCAAGCATGGTGGGTTAGGTGGCCCTTCACTAGCAGCTTTGAAGATACACCAGGGTGTGTCATAGCCAGATCTGGTTCACTGTCACTATCTTCTAAATCATCTAACGAGGTGATTTTGATTTTTTTTTTTCCTTGTTCACATGAAGAGCAGTTTCGGACTAGACTTTTCGGGCACATGCCTTGCTTCTGTCAAAATGCTGCCAATAATTTCAGCTGAAAAGGATGAAGCCATGCATGGGAAATGCTTCACAACAAAGCTGATGGATGGATCTGGCATAAGCTTTGTTTTGTACTTGTTCTTGGATCAAGAGTCAAGAAAAATCTCTTTAATTTCATGTTCAATGACTATAGTAGCTGTAATATTCCTCCCAAGCAGGCTTTTTGTTGTGAAGATGTGAATGACGTTGGGGCTTTTTGCCCTGGGTACAGTGTTGACGCTGTCAATAAATGAAAAAAATCACAGTAGGCATTTGGAACATCTTCTTGCCTAACTGAGGGAAGGAACTGCACCTGCCTTAATGCTTTGGTTCATGCTGGATCTTCTCTTTGTTTTCCACAAAAAGTGACTTTGCCCTCTGTAATCTGAAAAATAAAAATTGGAGGAGACTCTTACTTAAAATTTAAATATAATTTTAAAATATTAAGGAAGTCAGAAAGCTGTGAGTATGTCCCAGACAGAACTGTGTGTGACATTGCAAGAAGTGTCCCCACAAGCCCAGCTTTTCTCACCTCCCAGAAACTACTCAAATCCACTCCACAGAGATGGAAACCACTGGTATTCTGACAACTTTTTCTTAGGGTTTGTTCAGGGCTTTTTAGCCTGTAATGGAACTAATAAAATTGCTGTTCTTGACCACCAAGTTTCTCAGCTAGTTTCAGTTGTGTAGTTGCATTTAAGAAGTCCAGATTTCACGATTCCCCTCTGTATTTAAGAAGGGGGTTATGATAGTGTGCCTCAGTACTTGGTCACGATACAGTGAAATAACTTGATGGAGTGTTACAGTACAAACAGTTAAGTCACTGAGGTCATCGACACGGGCAAGTCGAAGGAGCCTTTTCTTCCACAGGGAAGTGCAATTTTAATGTATGTTGGACCTTTACTCTAGGAAAGGGATACTGTTTTTCAGTGGTGCCATGGTAAGTAGAAATGTGGTGCTAAACTGAAAATTAAGCATATGGCTAAGGTCCTGTGCTGCTTTTTATTTGTTAGCTTAAACTTATTAAAATTGTTCTGATTCAAGTATAATGGCTGTTTCTCAATGGGGAGATTTCATTGTAAGTGTTAGTGGAAGATGTTATGTGCGTAGCTGGCAAGTGGCAACACTGGTGAAAATAAATAGTATCTAGCTCTTATTTAGGGCTTTTCATCAGCGGATATCAATTCACTTCACAAGGAGGGAAGGATTATTAAAGGCTATTTAAAGTACAGAACTGAGTAGCTTTCAATGATTTTTTTCCTTATGTTGTTTCTGTGTGGAAGGGGTTTTTGATTTGGGGTTATTTTCCCTACGGAGACAGGTCCCTATGGTGACCTGTGTCCTACCAGTGCAGTATGTGTTCAGCATGGTGCAATTTGTTCACCAGTTTACACACCTGCCTTGCCTTCTGGAAATTGTATATTTGGTAGTAGCAGAGCTTACATGTGCCGTTGTAGAGGGGGTTGAACCAAGTTCTGTTTCCCCTGCAGATGACAGTGTTGTGTGGAAGGAGCAGTATACACTAAGAGATTTGGTGTCAGGCAGTCACTTCTTTGGAGGATTAAATTAAGCCTTCAAAAAGGCATTCTTTGCCACTTTGCTTAGAAGATTCATAACCCAAATTGCTGGCTCTTTTCATGGGACGCTTCTTATGTTTATTTACTTGAATTCTTCTAACAGCGTGACTCCTCCAGCAACTAGATGTTCAGCTAGCAAAGAAATGTTGTTGGGAAATGCAGCCTAGGTAAAGCTATCAAACTGGATGGTAGCAAGAGCTGTAGTCCATGTTTGTAGAGCAGAGGAAGAAAGCCACATTGCACAATGCCTGTCTGCTTTTTCAAATTCTATTGTTTTAAAAATCTGCCTCACATGTCAGTCATCTCTTGTTAAAACACGGCCTCTGACCAAGAGCCTTCATTGAATACGTATTACAGTAATGTGATCCAAAAGCTTACAGACTGGGAACTCCTCAAAACCTGGCATGGGAGGAATTTTTCTTCCCTTCATTTGTGGTAGAGTTAATATTTGCAGCTACTCGTGGGTGAGGGGCCGAGAGGAAAAAAAATAGGTTGTGAATATTATTGTTAATCCAGATGCTTAGAAACGAGCAGTTATGTTTTCCCAAATTATGCAACTGATTCAAAAATAATGATGTATTTTTAAAATTATGCCTTTGGGGTTTGTGCCTTTCAGATTAAATGCTCATCTCGTTTTCGTGTTTTTCTCAGCAATCCCAATAATTATAAAACAATTAATTAAAAAGATACCCACAATTCCTGAATACACTCTTCTTGTTTCTGGAGTTTTCATTGAAACATGTAGCATCACCAGAACTGGAGAATTTAGTAGCAGTATTATTCATGTAAACTGAATTTCTTCTTTCCTGTCTCTCCCTCTGCTCTTGCGAAAATGTTGGAATATTTTGGCAGTGTAACACGGTGAGGTATGGCATTATGAATAATAGTACCAGCTAAGTTTGCTAAATGCCTCTAAAAACAGGACTACAGGTTCTTCAGGCCAAAGGCGGAGATGAATGTAACAGTATTAAAATTGCTTTGCCCGTGCAAATTTCAAAACAAAACCAGATTTTTCTCTCAAAATTGTACCAACCTCTTTAAAAGAAGTAGGATTCCACCCTGAAATTTCTATGTGTTTTCTGTGCATGTGAAAACATTTTTGGTCATGGCAGTATCCCACCACACTTCAGTCAAGAAATAATCCTCCATTCCTCATCATCCAGAACTTAATCATCCAAATTGCTCATGATGATGCATCATGATGAACAGGAACCAAAACTCCTAGAAAGGATCAGTATAGTAAGCGTGCTTTGCTCTGTCACTGGTGTTTTCTGAGCCTGTTTGCCTCCTGGCTGGCGCACAGAGGTGAAAGTCTTGATTGTTGGAAGGCATGGCTGAGCTGGCATGTCCTGACAATGGGGCATAAGCCCAAGGCAAAGACTTTGAGAGGAAGACTGAGATTTCCATCAATTTGGACTCAGGCACTTCTGATTTCCAAGTAGAATCTGTTACGATTTGCATGTGGGAAAGGTAATGTTATGGAGGAAGGAATTCAGGGAAGTTCTGGTATTTCAGCTACAGCTTGCCTCTAACTGATGAGTTCATATCAAAAAATTAGAAAATCTGCGTAAGTATTAATAAAAATGAGGCAGGATTTTCTTTGTTCACTGTACAGTTTAAGGTCTTGCTTCCAAATTATATGCTTTTCCTAGTTTCCAAACTTTGCATTAATGTGATGAAGGAAAGGCTATGTCAGCCCTTCTGTATGTTACTTACCACATGGCTTCACCTTCCTTTTCCAGCACTTACAGAACCCTGCAAACTTCCATAATGCGGCAACAGAGCTCCTGGACTGGTGTGGAGACCCCAGAGCCTTCCAGAGACCATTTGAGCAGAGTCTGATGGGTTGTTTGACGGTATGTACGTTCCCTCCGTGGCAGTGCTTCCTGCCCTCTGTGTTGCCTTGTATGCAGTCTGTTGTGGCCAAGTGACTTCCAGAGTCAACATTTTGGTGGTGGGGGATCATTTTAACTTAAACACGTGAAGCCAGATCCGAACAACTATTTACTTGACTCTGTTACTTAACAGAAAGCAAAATGAAGTAACAAGAAGTGAAATCATAAAACGGAAAAATATTTATAGTTAGATTACTTACAAATGCACAGGCTAGGTTACTTGATGTGCACATACAGTATTTATTTTCGTGATTTGAAATTGCAAAGCGAGCTGTGTTCTTATGGAGTTAATGGACTTTTCAGGCATTTATTTTCCGTTGCTCATTTTTGGTGGGAGTGGAGAACTACTTGTATTCTATCCTAAATATGCTGTGCTTTCAGTTAAACAGTGTTTCTGACATGCCTGTTCAGCTTACTTTATTATATATATTGACTGCAGGTCTAATCCTGACATACCAATTCCAACACTTTTATTGACTTCAGTGCTTTTCTTTCCATTGACTTTTTCTTAAGACCACTGTAGTTCCTAAAGCGATTTCATTATAATGCGTTGAAAATATATTTTAGCATGTATACAACAGTAGTTTTTGTTCTCAAACAGGATCCAGTCCAAAATTGTTGTGTGGAGTCAAGACTTTAGAAAAAATAAGCATTTAAAAGCTTCACTGCAATTCGCAGAACAAGTTGATATAAATAAATAGTCACAAAGGAGATAGAAAATTTAAAATTATTAATGAGGAGACCACCATTGTATTTGTAGGGGGTGCAGAAGTGCGTGGATTATTTTCATGCACTATGTAGCTTATATATATAAAACAGGCACCAAGACTGAGATTTAGTTGCCAGAAACCCAAATGTTAAGGAATGGCTCCATCTTAATGTGCTCAAGTGTATAGCATCCCTCAGATTTCTGTGTCAAAAAGCTAAAATAAATCCAATTATATAAGGAGGTGCCTATCATTCTTGCAATCAGGGAAAAAAAATTGAAGAAAGTTAGAAATGTTAGTAGAGCCTAAAGATAAGGTATTTAACAGTTCTGTTTGAAGTAAAAGTTACCTATAACCTCATGTTATGTACAACATCATGAGAAAATGTATAAAGAGTATGATATGAGCATAAATACGTTTTATTCATACTCTTTTAAAACTTTGCTAGTATTTTCTGGTTAGCATTTGGGAAAGGAGACATTCAGCTCAAATATGCGTAGGCAGCCTGTGCACAGTATTTCTCTGCGGACCTCTGCATACACACAGTAAATCTGACCTGCGACTTCCTTGCTGTTTCAATCTTTTCTTTCTACATAAGCAGATCTGCAGCCCTGCCCAAGTGCAGGGTCAGAATAAGGTCTGACGGCTAGTGAGTCACTGTCTTGACAGAGCATAGGAAAAGTGAGAAGAAAATGCTCCATGAAAAATTGTGAGGTAAAATACACAGTACCTGGTTTATCAGAGTTTCTTGAAAAGAAAATACCGTCTTTCTTCTGACAAGAAAAGAAAGAAAGAAAGAAAGAAAATAATTCCTTATTATCTAAATACTGTTGAGATTTGAGCAGCATGTATTGGTTTGCTTTGTACTCCTCCCTGAAATCTGAACAGGGTGGCATGAAATCCCCCTTTCCCAAGCCTGTTACGGGAGAGCACTGTCTGCAGTGTAGGACTGACTGGCAGCAGCATCTTTATCACATGTTGTGATCTCATTATATTCCTAAGAAGGAAAAAGCACAGGAACTTAACCAGTTGGCTTGTTTTGTGTTAGATAAATACACAGGATTTGCAGAATGCATATAAACTGCAATGAATATGCATTTCTTGTTCCTAACTTTAAAATCCCTCCAAAGTAGGTATTTAATTTCTCACTGCATGCATGGTTGTACCCCAAGGGCTTGATACTTCCTGTATCTTCCTAATACATAGCAGTACAGTGGGCAAGGTCTCCTCTTATTTTTTTTTCTCCTTACAGAAATGCTCTCTATCTGAACTTGCTCATGTGTAACTTCTTTCTAAATCATATTTTCTTATTCAAAATTTAGCAAAGTGGATGTTGAGGCTTGTTGTCTTCTTACAGGAAAAGTTGTTTATCTACCTTTATTTAGCAAACATGACAGAACTTAAGTCTCTTTCTAGAGAAATTATTCAGGAAGTTGCAAAGAAGTGAATGGCAGCTGAAACGCTGAAATATCACGAGTAATTTTAACATTAGCTTGCTTAGCTGCATGTTCTGTACTATCGGGAGCCAATTCTTCTTCATGCTGACAAAGTTCATCATTGTTCTTTGTGAGGATTATGCTAAAAGAAAAATGAAAAATCACTATGAAAGTCTGTTCAACCACTAAAACAGGATTATTGTTTTATTTTGCCAGTCTTTAAAATGACCTTGAAAAACAAAGTCCCTTAAAACTTCCGTATTTTTTGTATGTTTTTTAAAGCGACTAGTCTCTAACAATGTTTGAACTGTGTGGGTTCCTAAAGGCAAGTGCATTTAATCCAGAAATTCTACAAACACTAAAAACGCTTGCTTGTTTGCTTGCTTGTAAGGTTCCTGCTGTATAGTATACAGAAGGATTTTTTTCTTTTATAACATTCTGTTCTGTAAACTCTGACTGTGGAAAAAGTGGTGTACTAAACTGTTCTGGAACCATCAAGGGATATGAAATCGTCATATCCTGCTAGTGGATAGCATGGTCTATACTAATCCAAATTGAAACATATTAATATGTCATGACTGTGGAAGGACAGGCTCACTCAGGAATGACCAAACCATCCATTCATACATTGCAAAGTTTAAATGTATCAGGTGCGACGACAGAGCATCCAAACATCTCTTGTATTATGAATAGCCAATGTAATAGTACCTCAGGTATAACAGCTTCTTTGTATCCTTTAAGGCTGATCTATAATAGTTTTGCAAAAATCAAATAATTGAATTTAATCCTGTTAATAAAAAGGAAAAAAAATATGCTCATAATTTTGAAATTGTGCTTTAATTTAAGAAGTGGTTCTTGTAGTCCTGTTTATCCTACACACCGTTGTCATGTGGACACTGCCAGTAATACCTGCACTTTGGGATGAGATTATGTTATGGTAAGGCTAATATTCTTGTTAAATTTAAGAGTGTCATTCTCTAAAACGTGTACTTTATATGACATTACCTTACTGTCTTCTGAAAGAAACACCTTAGGTTACCACACAGCAGTTACAAATTTAACCCTAGTTTGGTTGGACAAGGTTGTCTCACTCTTTTCTGCCTTTTCTCAGATCCACTCTAGTCTGATCCCATAGGTTTGCCCTTGCCAGGCAGTTTAACATGTAACTGTTCTTACTGAGGGCATTGGCTATCTTTTATGTTGGCACTGCAGCAAAAATGGAAATGAGGGGACAGCTGAGAGCAAAATGGACAGATTTACAGACTTGTGTTCAGCGAAGGCTGATAAAGGCACTGCTTTGTTCTCTTACTGCGCTTCAGCATTACAAGGTGCCAAGTTCATAATTCTTCAGGGCTTTTCAGTTTGTCCCAAAAAGAAATAAAAGGGCGAGAGACACAGTTACTCTCTAAGTGTACCTAGAGGCTTAGTCTAAGAAATTAAAATCTAGCTCCACAATGGTTTTGGACAGTTGGAGGAATTTAGGTAAGCGGGGTGTGCTTACCTGAGCTGGCTCCTGGCCAAAGCACTGAATGTAACAGAGCTCCAATGAACACTGGGGTCTCTGACCACTGTGCTTAGGACCTGGGTCTTCTTTCCATCCAAAAGACACTACTTTCTACCCCAGTATGTCTGCAAAAAGCTATGCTGAAATAGTCAATAAAAATGCCTTTCCCCCCCCACTATCTTGATGTTCTACATTTCCTCTCCAAATGTTAGGTCTAGGTCCACCTTGGTCATCAGATGTGGGAAACTCACACATGTTTGTTTAAGAAATGTTTCTCTTTAAATTAAAAGAATAACAACACGCAAAGCTGTAGTCCTAGCTGTACTCTATCTGAAGATTTTGGGTTTCACTTAAATCTCTGTGCTGCTTCTAGCTCTTGCTACATATCTGTACTGCTGAAGGGAGTTGCTGACATAACAAGCATTGGTGTTAAACTGATGGAATTATATGTTGTATGTTCGTGTTTCAGTGATACTGATACATGGTACAGTAACCTTTTGAATTGCATTTCTCTTTGGAAAATCCTGGAATTGAGACTGTTGAAATTTTAAAGGTAATTTTAAGGAAGAAAAAAAAAAAAAAAAGCCACTCAGTGTCATGATAAATCTATTTTGGCTTATCCAATACGTAATGAAAAATTTAATTGATTAATATATATATATATATAAAAAGACAAGAACGTTATTTTGGAATAATGTCAAGTTTCTACAACAGGGTGCCTCAGACAGTAAAAACAACAAAGTCGAGCTAATACTAATGTGTTCACAAGGTATCTGCTGCTACATCAGCTTCACACCTGGCTGGGTTCATTAATGCAGAGACATATGTAATCAAAAATCAAAGACATATGACACTCAAAAAATCAGATTTCAAATCAAGTTAGGATCTGAATGTATTTACAGATAGAAGAGTTGGTTCAGCATATCTATACCCAGAAAATGGCAGGATGCAGCTGCCCATTAGAGCCTTAGTAATGTTGCATTGAGTTTTTGTATCCGAGACTTCCAGAGCAAAGAGTTCATGTGAAAGAAATTCTGCTTCCATCATCTTCTCCATGCATTTGTTAAGCACAGTTTATGTGTTTGCAGTGCGTCACGGCACTCCAGGGCTGTGTACGTGCTGTACCATCAGAGTACAGCCAGCAGGCACAGAACACTCTGCTTCAGAGCAGCTTGTAATGCTACCAAATAACTCAGTATGACCTCATGGTGTCCTAAAGCCCTTTTTTTAACTTACTTTCGTTAGTCAAGGCATGGGTTATTTTACAGCTTTAAAACATTTGTTTGAGATGTGTTGCTGTCCAAATTAAAATGCTTTTGGAATTCCTTTATTAGTTTCTTCATATGATGGCTGTATGTTTCATCCCTATCATTGTTCAAAGTCTGCCAGGACTCAGGTGGCAACACTATTGCAGTGACCCAGTGATCAGCTGGCTTAATTAAAGCAAAATCCCTGCATCTTTCCCTCTGGGAGAAAATTTCAGATGGAGAGCGTTGAGCATAGCGACCTTTTCTTCTATGTTTATGGTTGTTAGAGACGTGCAAAGGAGAGGAAGAGGATGCAAAGGAGGAGATATCCTTATTCTGCATGGTTTACCTCACTGTCGCAGGAAGCGTCAAGAAAAGTAGTAGATGGCAGGGATACTGGTTTATTTTATTTTGAGAATATGGTCCTTATCCACCTAATGGGGTGGGAAATAAATTTTAAGAGGACTCTAGCTTGAATACAAGGGCTCTGTAGAGTCTCTTACGTTTGCAGAACCTGCTTGATATCTGTTTTCAAGCATCAAAAGTAAGAAACTGGTTAATGATATGTAGCTTTACTCACCTGCTTTGATTGTCTGTATTGTTGAGGCGGCCCTTCTGCAACTGGAGTGTAGAGAGTCTCATCAGGCCAGGACTTGAGATCACAAAGATTTCTTCCTTCCCCCCTTCTCGCCTTTTTTTTTTCTGTTTGAGGCAGATCACTGTATTCATGTTTCAAAATTCCTCAATTTGCTTCCTGTTTATCTGATCTTTGTGTGTTACTGAGGGGGAAAAATTACCATCTACATTGCAGAATTCTAATTACAAAATTTCTGCTGTAGTCTTCAAACTGCATTCAGATAATTTCAAGTATGCACAAGTGGCTGAACACGTTGCTGTCTGAACTAGCAATCAGCTGGCATTTTTAGTTTTGAGCAGCCAGCAAATTGAATTGGTAAAATTCATTCTGATGCCAGCAGGGGGGGGTGCTCTTGACTGCTGGTAGTTAAGAGATTCATTGAAAGTGCAACATAATGGGAAGGGAGTTTTGTAATAAGCAGTCATATAGCTCTCTTGATTAACAGGCCTGTTAGGTTAAGAGGTACATTGTTCCAGTACTTGGTGTGATGACAAGAAGGGCAGGGAGCGGAGCTTTGCCATGGTGTAGCTCCTTAGCCTTGCTAAAGGAGAAAGGAGAAAAAAAGAGAAGGGGGAAAGTATTGCTGTTAAATTCAGCAGAGGAAAAGAAGTTGGTGGCTGAATTTTGCTGCTCTTCTTGTTACTAAAACCTCTCTCTCATCGTTTTGCCCTCACTGTCAGTGCCCCTGAGAGTTCAAGCATCTGGAACTCTGCAGAGCTGTGTCACAGGCAGTGAATGCAATGTCTCTGTTATGAATGCAATATTATTTGGACTAAAGATTTCAAAGGTTTGGGGTGACCAGATTTTCTTATTGGCAGTTAATGTTATGATTAGGGTTACGCTTTGTTTGCAAATAAGGTGTATGTTCCGTTAAAGACACAGCTTGGAATAGTCGTCAGCACCGTATCTTAGCTAAAATAAAAGCTTAGTGTTGCAAGTGCATGTAGCTTTTATAAGATCTAACTGTCTCAACTGTTATTTTGAAATAACATAGACAAATATTAAGTGTTGAACCTTGGGCTGGCCAAGCACGCCTTTCAACCACGATAAAGGATGATGATCTTAATTTATGATTGTGGTATTACTGGCAACTGTCTCTCTCTCTCCTTTTTTTTTTTTTTTTTTTTTTTTTTTTATAAACGCACTACTTTTCAGTGGAATTTTATGGCATGTATGCTTAGGTCAACTAAGATACATGGTTACAGCTTTGCAGAATGAAGCCATAGTTGAACATGGTGCTGCCTGCATGTTGTCTGAATGTTTGCCGATGTGCTCAACTTGAATTAGCAGTTAGAGAAGGCCCGAGTATGTTTGCAAGTGGTATCTTACCGCTTAGCCATAACATAGAATGGATAATTGAAACTGTGTTGACTCGATCGCATCTGATGAGCATTGTTACCTGAATAAGGTCGAAATCACGGGAGGTTTCAAACTTGGGAGAGTTCCTGGAACAGGGTTCAGGCTGAGCTGGATAGCTCCCATCAGCAGCAGGTGTCTGGAATCACTGAGATTTGGCTTGGGATGGACCTAAGGGAGCATGGGCTCTACTCTTTTTCTCTAAGCTGGGATGTCATATAGATATTATCTGGTGTACTGTAAATCCCCTTACCCCCCCCAACTCCAGGGATTGATAGGTAGCCTGTTCCAGTGCTTGATGATCTCAATACCTGGAACATTTTCCAGGATTTATCTTTAGCCGCTTGTACAGTGAGCAGATGAGTCCTGGTGTGTGTTTCTAATTTTCTATTTGGACATTTTGTTTTTCTTTCCCATCTATAGTATTTCATATGTGTCTTTGGCCTGGGTTTTGGAACATTTTTCCAGTTCATAAAGATTATTTTAAATTCTTATCCTGTCCTCTTAGTTGTTTGCAGACTCTTCTGCCTGTTATCATCTAGAAGTTTTGCTGTTTACTCTGTCTCATTGTCCAAGTCATGACTGAATACATAGAAATGACCTGTATCCAGGACAAATTATGATTTGACAGAGGACTATTAATTAACAATCTGAGTAAAATTTATACTACTATCATCTGGGCTATGTTCCTCTGTTATGACAATGTCATACAGGGCAACGTCAAAAAGTATATTAGAGTTGTGATACATTACATCCACTATCTTCCTTATGCTTACAAGACGAGTTAACTTGTCCGAGAAGGAAACTGCACTGTGCTGATGGATTCATGATGATGTTCCGTATTACTCACCTAATATTTTTTTAGTAATTTATTTTGTTGTCTGTCTGGGTACCTGTAATGTCTGAGACTCACCTTTTTACCGTCTTAAAACCAGAGATTTGGTGTCTCCAAGGTCTCTGTCTTGAATGAATTCCTGAAGGCAGCCATTAGCAGCTGCAAGGTTTGCCCAGGCTAGTTCCCTTGAGGTACTCAAAGGTAAATTTCAGCAGGGTCTGCTGATTTGAATATATTAAACTTACCAAATGTCTTGTAGTTAGTTCTTTGCGTTTTCTGGATCATACTCCTATGACACATTTGCCGTCTTGTTTCTGAGAAATCTCAGTGTTTATTTAAAAGGCCAGGAGGTGCCTTGCATACAGGTTCACTGGAGGAGAGCCTTCCAAGTGCCAAGTGAGCAGTGTCTGCCTTCCGTTGTAGGCAACCTGGAACACGGTCTTTGGAGGGTATATGACCTGTTCTGTTTGACTTTCATTTTGAAGTAGAAGGAAATCTTTAGTTGTCACAACTGAAAGAAAAACTTTTAAGTACTGTTAATGCAAAAATTCATAAGCATGTGAAGAAACTGAAAATAAAAAGTGAACCGCTCTATTCATGTTGACCAAGGGGATTGCTGAGGAGTGGTGTATAAAAGCCAAGAGCTGGGGGAGAAAGGCCCAGAAAAAGCCCTTTTGAGTACTGTTTGACCAGTTTGTTTTACAGAGCCTCTTTCTGCATTCAGCAGAGTGCACAAAAGAAAAATTTTAAAAGAAGATTACTCTCGGCAAAATAGAAATTTTATTAGAAATGTCTGTTTCCTATTACGTAACAGAGGAATTTTTAACAGGAAAAAGGATTTTTTTTCTGCAGTTTGTTAGCAGAAGCACTTCCTATCAAATTTAGATATTTATTTTTTTTTTTAGCTGAACTGTATTTGCAGTTCATTTTCCCTCACATTTTTCATGAAAACCTTAAGCAATAAGTAATAGTTTGACTGGCTGACTTCTCTGGACTCAGAAGTTCAGGTTCTGCCTTCTCACACTTCATCATCTGCCTGCAGCGTTGCTAAGGTGTAGCTTCACTCGCTTTCAGGTGGGCTTCAGCAGGATGGTGCCATGACCATTGGGGCTGTGCACCCTGGCATCCAGAAGCTCTACTTTTGGCCGCAGTGAGGTACAGATCAGTGCTTTCTCTAGTGAAGGAAATTTTAAAAAGGCAACTGAGATATCAAATGAGAGTGTGAGAGATTAGGATTTGGACTGACCCAGGCTTCGCACTCTATTCAGCCAAGACATTGCAATCATAGACTGGCTTTTATGGCCTCAGGATTTTTCAAGTCTCTGTTTTTGCTGAGTTACCTTGTAGAATTCTTCCTGTAATTAGTAAAGTGTTGCTTTTGAGAGTAGTGAGTTGGCCTCTGGCCAGCAGGGTCTCAGTATTTCATAGAATCAAAGAATGGTTTGGGTTGGAAGGGACCTCAAAGACCATCTAGTTCCAGCCCCCTGCCACGGGCAGGGACACCCTCCACCAGCCCAGGTTGCCCAAAGCCCCGTCCAGCCTGGCCTTGAGCACTGCCAGGGATGGGGCACCCCCAGCTGCTCTGGGCAGCCTGGGCCAGCGCCTCGCCGCCCTCACGGGGAACAATTTCTGCCTTATCTCTCATCTCAGTCTACCCTCTTTCAGACATAGGGAGGACAGCTGCCTTTAGGAGGGTGTTTGTAGCTTCATGTTTTAAAATGAACCAAGCATATAAGCAGGCAATGTACTTCTTAATTACCGTGCATTCACTGGTGAGCAGGTGTATCTGCCTTCATTCCTGTCCAGTTTAAAAATAAATAATTCAGTGAAAATGTGCTTTTGCGAAACAGAAAATTGGAGGGCACTTTCTCCTTTATTTTACAGACCTTATTAGCACTCTGAAAAGCATTCCTCTGTGATGGTACAGTAGATGATACCTAAAGGAGTTTAAATAATGTTTACACTTTAATGAGACATTGCCCTCAGGAGCCTTTAACAAGATGGGGTTTTTACAGGAGCTTTCTGACTACTTCTTACTGATCCCTTCCCTAACGTCTGCCTGTCAGTGGCTGAACTGCAGTGATACTGGAAGTAGGAAAGGGGAACAGTTAGATTTCCAGGTCTATAAGTGTCTTCTAGATTTCATAGCAGCCCACCAGTCTTCACTCTTATTGCTAACCTAGCATGAAATATGAGAGATCTTGTTCTGCTGTTGTTCTTTCGCTTGTGGTTTTTTTTTTTTTTTAAATTTTACCTTATTGTTGCAAGTTTGGACCCAGGGTCTTAGCCAGAATATTAGCAACAATCAAACTTCGAAGTGTAAAGGTTAAAGGCTGATGTACCAAGTTGGAAATGTTTTTTGATTTATTAGAAATAATGGCATACTTTCTCACAATTTTTTTCTTCTTTCCTATCTAAAACTTACAATTGTAATTGTAAAGAGAAACAGGAGATAAAACAGTAGGTGTGTTCTAGGGTTCTGTATTACTGTACCGGTTATCCCAAATTCTTATTTCATTTTCCTGAAGCTCTCTACTCAATTTTGAGATCAGGAGGGTTAAAAAACATTTAGTGGGGCGACACTCCCACCTAGTAAGTCATGTGAATTCGTAATTTCTAAATTAATAGGAAAAACAAAACCAACAAAAATCTCCCCAGAACTTTATCCATGCTAATTCTTTCTTAAGAAAGGAATTTGGTTCTTAATTGTTGATTAGGAAAAGTAGATATTGGGAAAAGGTCAGCATAGTAAGATTCATGTAATAGCGTTGAGTAGGTAGGGCAGAACAGTGCATTTGTTTACCATCTGCAGGTTGTCACTTATGTTGGTTCTTCACTCTATGCTATACTGTTGCTTTTTGCAGGGAACCAGTCCGAGACACAGATAATTGCAGTGTCATTAATTTAGAAAGAAGCTTTTAAATGGAGGTAGGGGTGGGAAAAGGGTATTTTTTGGTACTGTAACCTGTCTAGGTTAGGGACTTCGTTTTGCTTCACACAAGGAAATGGTGTCCTGTTTCTTGTGGAGTTCCTTGTTTCAATGCAAAGCAGTAATGGCAATGGTAAGAATAATCTGGTTTATCTATGCCTCTGAGTCTGAAGTCATCCTGTGCCACTAGAAGGGAATATAAAAGCTTTGCTGTGTATGACTGTAGCATAGTTTGCCAGAATGACCACAGTATTGTGTTTATACTGTGCACATTTTCACAAGGATATGTTCTTAGCTGGTAGCTTGGTTGCTAGCCTGGAGAAATAGTTGACTGCTTTTCATCCTTAACGCCAGTCTTTGGTTTGCCTATTTTTGCTAGTCCTTCTAGATCAGTACCCAAAAAAAAAAAAAAAAAAAAGAAAGAAAAAAAAATCTTCTTTCTTTGTTTAATGTGTTTGGCAAATACTTCTTGCACAGGCCTGTTTATTCTAAAAGGTAAATATGCTTCCCAATACAGTATTGTTGAAATACAGCAGCTGTGACACTGATCACAGCATAGAACACTGCCCAGCAGCGTGGAGGGCATTTTAACCTGAAGGACCTGGGCCCAGCTCTTGGGAACAGGGCCAGGAACTGCTTGTAACACAGAGACAGAGACTTAGGGACTTCTCATCCTGGAGTCTCAAGTAGAGTAAATTGTATTCTGTACAATATTTGCATAATTTCTTCTGGAAAAGCTTTGTCTCTCCAACTTTCATAGAACTACCAGGCTTTTCTTCTGGCAAGTGGTCAAATAATTCGGTCACCAGAAGACTCCTGTTCAGTTTGTTGTGCTTGCACTGGAAACTACTGGAGAACAATGCCTCATAACGTTTTTGTGCTGTGGCTTTTGCAGCAGATTCAGTTGCCTAACATTGGCGCTGATAAGCAGGTCGATGTAACTGTGCGAAGAGCTCGAGTAACCCCTAATGAAGCTTTCTCTCTTTCCCTTTGCAGGTGGTTAGTCGAGTGGCAGCTCAGCAAGGATTTGACTTGGATCTTGGATACAGGCTACTGGCAGTATGCGCAGCCAACAGAGACAAATTCACTCCAAAATCAGCTGGTAGGAAAAGCCTTTTTTTTGTGTATTACTGATTCTTGGGTGGTCATATTCTGAATAAATGTGACGGTCTTGCATTGTTCAAAAAACAAAACCGAAACCGAACACTTATTTGGTGGTAATAGTGCTGCTGCTTTTAGCATTTCAGTGGCATGCTTTTCTGAGGATACATAACTTTGGAAATTCGTATTTTCTCCAGCTAGTGCTGTTTGTGGCCTTGTTTGATCTTATGGATGAAATGTTACTTCCAGAAGCATGGATGTTCAGTAATTTCATGGTGGGAATGAACACACTCAGGCCCCTCTGTCTTGGTAAACCGTTGATTTTCTGTCATGTGTCAATCTCTAAATCTTTCACTCTCATTCTGCACTCCCTGATAAATCTATTGCCAAACTTTTATTCCTTGACTGCATATGTCTGTGCAAACAAGTGCCATGTTTTCTCATACATCTAGTCATTAGCTTTAGAATTTTGAGCTAAGAGTAGGTGGCAGTGCGATTGATACAGTATCATGTAGCCATTTTTTTCACTGTTTTACAGCAAAAATCTGTTACAGAGCTCTGATCAAATAGCAATATTTGATTGTGATGTATTGCCACTGCTTCTCTGTATAGTAAAAGTAGAAAATGCACTTCAGGGTCTTTTCTGCTTCTCACGTGTTTGATTTAACTGGAGCATTTAATTCTGATTCTCCTTTTCTTAGCTGATGAATGTCAACATAATGTGCACTGGCTTGGAAAACAGGAAGATAATTGTTCCCTTCCAAACTGAGCATGGATAACTTTTCTGCTCAGCATTAAACTGGTATGCAGTCCCCATTTTAGAACATCCGAAAAGGTTACCTTCTCCCAAAACATTAGTTTGTAGTCAACTGATTGGGTGTTAATATTTCTTTTCATGTTCAGTTTTTATCAGCCCCAAGCTTTACTCATGGCTACCTTCTGTCCTTAGTGCTCTAAATAGTTCCTGGTGCAAAAGCAGCTTTCACGTCAAGGCATATTCACTGGACTTAATGTTTTATTTTTTTGTGTGGAAAGGGATCATTAATTTTACTGAATGTCAAATTAGCTATCTTCCTGTCATCCAGGAAGATTGTGTATAAGCTAAAACATTCAGTTGACCAGCCACAATCTGCCTTTTTTTCTGAATTTCTAAGAAGTTTCTCCAAAAGTTAGCTATTGCATCTCTTCCTGATTTTTTTTTAAAACAAGCTTGTCAAAGGAGGATTTCCAGCTAAGACTGTATTAAGTGAGAGATTAAAACTTTATTTCCTTTGAAAATATACCTTTTAAAAATAGTCATACCCCCTCTTTCACCAGTTCTTCCTGAGGTGTGTGTCTGTCAGTGTGTTAGTGAAGGAGAGGTTGTGAGTCTTTGGATCTTGGCATGTTGTAGTCCTTGTCCTTTAGGGCTTAGGTGAGGGTTTTGAAAACCACTGGTCAGGTCAGTCGGTCATGTCCTAAAAAAGCTCCGTGTCGGTGTTTGATTTCAGCAAGTAATTCCTTCTTGAGAATATATGCTTTTTTTTTTTTTTCCCAACTCATTACCCTAGCAATCTGTAAAGATTTCAGTCTTTCCATTCTTAATTGATACGATGCTGGGAAAGCTGGTAATGGAATCATGTGCTTTTCTTTCAGTGTATTCTAAAAACCTTCTCAGTCCTTCGCTTTGCTTCCTGTTTCCCAGTTTGCATATACAACTAATTTGTTTCCAATGACCTTAAATATTTGGTTTCACAACTGCTTTAGTTTTAACCTGCATATAATTGTTTCGCCAGTTATTCCAGGGATTTCATCGTGCCCGTGTACATTATGGTTTTTAGTGCTCTTATTGTCTCTCTTGAGTACTCATATTTTGGGACATACCATAACATATTTTGTGAAGTGTCACATATGGCCGCTACTGTAAGGATGTCACATTGACATACAGTCTGTGAGAGCTACATCATTGAAGGGGCATTGAAAGACTGAGAGGCTTTGATGTGAGGTCGTTTCAGACCATCCTGACTCTTTTGAAAGGGTTAATTTCCACATCTAAGTGCACTCACGTTTTCTGATTTTTAAAGCAGCAGTGGCTCTATTCCCTCATTCAGTTTTTGTAAAAATGTTGCGATTGTCCTTTGCTTTTTTTGTAAACAGTGTGCATCATTGAAAGCTGCCTTTCATGATTTGCTGAATTTGTTGTCAAGGGTGCTTGCACGCTGTTTTGAGTAACTCTTTTTTTTTTTTCTGCTACATCTATTGGAAGACACCTTCAACACTTTTTCCAGTCACTTTCCTACAGAAGTCCCCGATGTAAATATCAAATGGCATTACGTTTAATGAATAAGCATTTGTTTTTCCCTTCCTCCAGGCTTAAGGGGAATTTTTGGATTCACAATGGTTTGAATTCATTCCTCCCAAGTATGAATTTAATGCTGCCAAAGGGATCACTCTGGAAATGTTTTTAATCCGTATTGTTTAGGGTCTGACATTCTGAAATGTAGGAAGAAAAGAACATTTTCTAATTAAAACACATTTGAGTAGGTGAACACTAGGGAGAATGTTTGCACCAAATCCTTCCAAGGGCCATCCACTATTAGTACCGCTTTACAGCTTAGGACAAGGCTCCACTGACTGTTGGTCCTGCAGGCTGGGATGCCGGACTGGCCTGCCAGTGGTGGCTGGCGGGCTTTGCAGCTCTGCTGTATGGAGCAGGTGGACCACCCCAGCCTGATGTCCCTCGGGTCTGCTGGTGTGCAGAGGCAGCCAAACCAGTGCAACCGGTAGTCCTGCTCCTGTTCTCCAGCAATTCCCAGCCTGAGATTGCTCAGGGACCTCTGATGGCAGAAGAGCTTTTGCTGCTACGGCTTATTTTCTGTTTGGCTGGCTCTCTGCAGGGCCCCAGGAGAGTGAGGGTCCCCGAGGTAGTGCCCTGGTTCTCTGTTATCCCTGAGGAAAGAGGGCTGGAGCCTGAGGCGAGAGGGCAGAGCAGGCAGCTGCCAGACTGGCTCAGCTCTGTGGGAAGCCCACACCCGGGCTCATGCAAGTGGCCCCACGCTGTTCCATCCCCGTTGATTTAAGCCGTTTTGGTGGTAGCTCCCTGCTAAGCTGAAGAGGTTGAGGAGTGATTACTGGAGCTGCAGATGGCAGCTCAGAGTACGGGCAAGCATGGGGGGAAGCAGGGAGAGATGAGGTGCTGGAGCCAGGTGGGACAGCAACCTTCTCAGGTGGCACAGCCTCAGCTGGGGAGGAAGGCAGGGAAGAGACCTAGAGCTGTCAGCATCTTAGAATTTCCCATCCAGGACCATTTGGTGTTGCTGAGACGGTGTTTGACGTTGTGCTTTTTTGTCTTGTTTACTTGGCCATTGAGATTTTTAACAATTAGCTACTACAAATTGGTTTAGAGAACGCCTTGAGGGGAGACCTGTGTAGCATGAAAAGTATTAAAAAAGTTGTCATGTGTGCTTTTAAATAGTAATGATGATTTAATGACTGTGCCTTTTGTCTCTGCTTTCTGGTGTCTCTACCTGAAATAATAGCTGTGCCTCCTTTTATTCTTCTAGCCCAAGCTGCTGCATCTGGGCTGCTGCCTCAGTAGGAGGTCAAATACAGCACTTCCGACCCTGAAGACAAATGACAAAGCCTTTAAAAATATATGTCTCTCTTTTGGTGATAGCTGCTCCCCAAACCTTCCATGACAAGTTCCTTTGCTTTGTTGTGACACCTACAGGGAATGGCCCAGCAGGTTAGCTCTGCTCATTTGCTTTCAAACTTCAGCAGCCTCCGTCTCTCTTAGTATTTGAGTGCATGGGTGTTTGCGTATTCCAGTTTTTCTTCCTTAAGCCTGAAGAAGACCTCTTTCTGAGTCGTGCTTGCTTGGACCTTTGCTGAGCATGATATCTGCTTCTTTTGTCCTTACTGTAGAAGATTTTTAAGTGATTTGGTACCTTTATTTTAAGGTCTTCTATTGAAGTGAAGCAGAGCTCACCGATCAGTGTGTTTCAGGTTAAAAAAAAAAAAAAAAAAAGAAAGAAAGAAAACAAAAGAAAAGGAATAATTTTCTGTTCTGAAATATTTTTTTTAAAAAAATACTTTATGGAGCTACTGGACTTCGTTGCTCTTGTAGCTACATTTGCTTTTGTCAGGAGGCCAAGCTGAGGCCAGACAAGGGGACGACAGGATGAGATCATACAGGGAGCTTTGTCAGAAAAGGACAGTGCTCAGTATCTCTGCACAGAGAGAGGGAAGGAGCCTGAGGGCAGGACTGGGGGGGGGGGGGGAGGGGAAAGGTACTTTAGCAATCGCCGAGAAGCCACAGCAAACAAATGCTGTGATAGCTTGGATGGGCAGATAAGTGTTAGATGTTTGATAGCAGAGATAGCAGCCTCTTTTTGATACTGCTTTGTTTTCAGTCCTCTAGGCTCTGCCTGGTGTGCTTTTGATTTTACTTTTCAAGAGCTGTATTACTTCATAATCTGTATTTTATATGAAGCATAAACTAAAAATTTATTATATTTGAGGGTTTTACATGTTTTATTTATTTAGCTTTGATCATTGTAATGTAACTTTAAAATAATAGGGCTGTTCTAAGTGGATATGATACCAAAGCTGTGAATAAATTGGACCCCGGGTTAATGAAGGTATTTGCAGTGAGAGTACTGGCAAATGGTGGTGGTAAAACATCACTGGACAAGATACTGAGACCTAAGGTATGTCCTGATCAGAGTGTATCAACTAACATGTTTTACTGCCTTGTTTCAAAGCAACAGTATGGATTGGGCAAAGTGTATTTTGGTGTATTACCAAATCAAGCTTACAGAAATGACAGAAAAGTAGAGAAAAAATGAGGCTGCAGTATGAATAAGGAAAAGGTAGAAAGTATAACCTCTAGATTATGGGGACCATAAGGCTAGATGAACACTTTGCCTAAGTTTCCAATACTAATACTCATATTATCTGTGGAGACAAGGCAAAGCGAGGCAGCTAAAAGGATTACAAGTATAGAATGGAAATTACTACAGCCAAGGCTGATGGCATCCCTCCAGCTTGAAGGTACCAAATGATTGACGTGCCTGCATTTGGAAAGAAATAGCATATGAATTGTCAGTCTCATGCCTCACACCGAAGATTTTCAGCAAATCAGTCAAGTCAAAATGGTCTCATATGACTGGAGAAGAAATACAAAAGCTGTACCTGTACTTAGGAAAGTGGCTGATAAGAAGAATGAGTAGTCAGCTTTGAGAGCAGAGCAGAAGAGCTTGGCTTGGTTTGTTCATGAAATGAAAGCTGAGCAGAGTTATGAAATGCATGTAAATACTAACAAATAACTTAAAACAAGAAGAGCAATGAAGCTACAGGACAGCGTTGGCACAAAAACATACAGGTGTAAATTGAATACATTATTGGAATAAAGGGGGAATTCTGAACTATTAGGCAGTTGCATTTGGAAGAGGTTTTCAGTTAGAGTGACAGCAGGGAGGGAGGGAGCAGAGGAAAGGAAAATGGAAAAATCAAGACTGCCCTTTTAAAGATAAAACTCGGTAAACATATTGAACTGACCATATAATGTGGTTCTTGATGTAGTTGGAAGCTGGTTAAGAACTTTCTATCTGTGTAGTCTGAAATTCTTGCTACATTTCCACGCAGCTGTCTGATCCTTTGGTGCTTATGTCCTAAAACCGTCCACTTGACACTCTTCATTAAAATAAAGGTATCATTTCCTTTCAGCTGTTACCTTCTGAAACAGCTTTTGATACAGAAAACTGACTACATTTCAGGTGATCTTCTAGGTTCACTTCCCAGCTCTTCACACAGACTCTCACTGTCTTGGCTGCTTTGCTCTCTGTTTTGTAGTGTTATGTATTTGAAGCAAGGATAATAATACACCTTCTGTCTCGCTTTTATTTGTTTACTCAGAACAGAACTCTAATAAAAGATCTGCAGTTTGCTGTATCTTTAGCCTCTGTCAGGTGGGCTTGGCATGCAGCAGACTTGTCAGGAGTCAGTTCTCAAACGTCTCGATGGAGCATCTGAAGAACCCACAGAATGAAAGATGCTCTTCCCCACTGGGCCTTACTTGATCAAGCTGTTCTTGTTCCCTTCCTCTGAGGTGTCTGCTACTTGATGCATTTATTTGGTCTTCCTTCTACTCTTGGAAGAAACACATTCATACTTATGTCAGACTTTTATCCTTGGGTTGGCAATTCCTCTTCATTTTAGTGTGAATTTTAGGGCCTCATGACATATCTGTGTAGATAGATATTATTTTGCTGGAATGGAAATTCACTTCCTTCTTGGCATTCACTGCTCTGTTGTGCACTGGAACACCAATGTTTATAACGGAGGTCGCATGGCTGAGATGCTGCCGCCTCTTTATTTTGGTTAGTCAAAATATGAGGTGGTTTATCTGGCCTGTTCTTTTTGACATTTGACAGGTCCTTGTTCCCGTAGTACCAGTTGTGACTTTGAGAGATGTAGCAGTAAAAGTCAGTTGCCAGGTTGGAACATTTTTGCACTAATGCCTTTCCTGTAGCACTTAGGAAAACTGCAGAGACTCAACTATAGCAACGAGCCAGCTCTGCTGTTTTCCTAGTCTGTGCCTTAGATTTTCACGAGGCTGGTAGTTACCTGAATGCTCACTTTGCTGTTGATTTGAAGTGTGTAGAGAATTAGTTCATCATGTGATTGATTCCTGGACAGTATATTTTCCTAGTGTGCGCAACACACTTTCACTTGGACTGGAACTGGCATTCTCCAGAGAAGATTTCTGTTGATTTCTATCACTGTTTTCTGTCTTCTGCTTCAGGGATCCCATATGTGCTGAGAGCAACTGAAAATATGGTGATAGAGACAGACTAGGGCTTAGTCTTAGTGTGAATTTAGATGTTTTATTTTCTGTTGTTGTTTTGAGTAACATATCTGTCCCTCTGAACATGAGGTAAGTCACAAATGGAAAGTAAGAAGGGAGGCAGCTGTGAAAACATACATATATTCATGGAGAGAAGAAAGCAAACTCTTCCGAATGGCATTTGCCCTTTACAAGTTACCTTTTCTCAGCTTACAGCATGCAGTCCTGAACGTGTTCTCTTTTGAGCTGCAGTGCGTCCAAATGTACCTCACTGCCAGTGCTCTTTTATCAACCTGTGTGTCTTGGAGGCATTCAAAGAAATTCATGAGGAGTCCAGCGATGAGAACAGTAACATAGCACTTCCACGGGGGTTGGTAGCATTTTTGCTGCTGGAGGGCTGAACAACCGAAAGCATGAACTGTGCAAACAGACCAGATCATCAAGCTCCAGGACAGCAAATTCGTTTCCTAAATACAATTGGGGTTCCACTGGTCAAAATTTCAAAACCATTCCCAATTTCTGCAGGTTTGTCTGCAGCATGTAGCTAGCCTGTTAAGACAAGTTCTTGCTCTGAATACTCCGGAGATGACACTCTGTGAAACATGTTGCTTACTAGACAAGATGTCATATGTAGTATTTCTCTTTAAAAAGAGAGATTTCTATACAGAGGAGTCCTACTGAATAAGTGTTTTAGTGTTTCATCTTTTCTAACGCTCATGTTCAAGTATACCTGCTAAAGTATGCTGATAGCAAGGTATTTACATAAGTGCTATGTGTATAATACATTATTTAAATACATTATTTAAATTTCAGTTAAAGAATAATCAAAGAATCATCAGGATTCGTCATCATAGATTGTTCTAATTTGTATTAGTCTGTGTCTCTTCATGAGAGGGAATTCAAGGATAAAGATCACAGAATAACAGAAAATTGATTTGAAGAGTGCTCTTAAGTAATATATTCCCAAAACAAATGCAGTATTGTTCCTTATAACGTGTGCTATTTTTCTGAGAAGTTCAGTAGAGGTTAGTATGTTCATGTTTGATAAGGCTCCTATATAATTTCCATTTTGTGGATTCTTTTTGTCTCAACTTACTTAAGTTTCAATAACATGTGAGGGAAAAAAACACCTGATTGGCTTTCCTCCACAGGTTTTCTGGATGCCGAGGTAAATACTCCCTTTTTATTTTTTTTATAATCTGATTATAACTGCAAGGCTATTTGTGTCTCGTTGTGAACTTTCATGAATATCCTAATAAATCCATACTTTATTTATTTATTCCTGACAGATCTGTATATGTTAAATCATACTTTGTAGCAGTTACCAATAACACCTGACTTGAGGAATAAGTGGAATAAATAAGATTTCATTAACAAACAAAAAAAGTCATGAAGGTTAGTAGCTTCATAATAATAAAACCTAAATAGTGTGAATCAAAAACTAGAAACTGGGGAAGACAAAACCATAACTCTAGATGCCATGTCCTCCCCTTCCTCCTTCTTTCCCTAGATTTACATGTTGAGCACGATGCCGTATATTATGGGATATCCTTTCCATCGGTCAGGGTCAGCTGTCCTGGCTGTGTCCCCGCTTGACTTCTTGTGCCCCCCAGCCCACTCACTGGTGGGGCAGTGAGGGGAGTAGAAAAGGTCTTGGCTCCCTGTGAGCACTGCTCAGCAACAATGAAAACACCCTGTGTTGTCAACCCTGTTTTGAGCACAAATCCAAAACATAGCCCCATACTAGCTAGCGTGAAGAAAATTAACTGTATCCCAGCCAAAAGCAGCCCAGAAACTGACGTACTTTTGACTCTTACTTTTGTAACTTAAACCAGGCTTTTAGGAAAGTCTGGATGTGAAGTCCAAAACGGGTCTATGGTGGTGAATGTGTCTCTGCTCCTGTAAGATGTAAGATGTAGTTGATGTTGGGGCTGGGGCTTGTAGATAGCATTTCGTAATGCACTGGAAAGAAAAAATTATCAAGCATCGAGATGCGTGGGTATTCTGCAGTCCTCAGAAAATCTCTTTGGCTCTTTTATCTGTCTGTATAATAGATACCTCAGTTGTACCTATGCTTTGTTGTTGTGAATTTGTATTTATTGCATGTGCTGTTGCAAAGAACCAGTGGTTTTCTGTTTTGTATGAACTGAGTATCTGCTTTACTTCAGAGATTTGCTCTCAGCAAAACTTGCAGTAGTAGCATTTCATACAGAAAGTTAGCTTCTATGAAAGATGTGATCAAACTTAATGGTTAAATGCAATCTCCTTCGATATATTCCTTATTTTTTTGAGGAATGTCTACATTTAAAGTATGTTGGCGTTACTAATTTTAATGGACAGAACAAGTTACAGATTTTTAAATTGTGCCTGCCTGTGCTGTCGTTTCCCAAAGCCCTGTTTAGGGCTCTGTAGGTCTGAACCTGCAGCTACAGACACCGATCCCTAGTTTCAGTTTCACAGACTGGTTTAAAATGAGCATCTTCTAAAGCAAGCTCTCACAGGAAACATAAATTTAAACATTTTTAAATGCAAATATTACTGACTGGGCTTTGAACTCAACAATAGAAAGCTGAACAAGGGCTGCTCCTGAGGAGATAAATTGAACACTGAACATCTGCGTACAAAGCAGGGTATTTGTTTCTTGTCTGATAGTCTCCCCTATGATTGTCTGGTCAGACCCAGGTGACATTAATCTTGCTCACTCTGGAAGATATTGTCTTTCCATCATAGAAGAAAAACAAATGAAATTACTTAGTGTATTTACTACAGAAGCAATTTCAATTAAGGCAAAGAACCAGAGAGGCCTCTAGGTTCTCAGTGTGAAAAATGACTCACTGCTGGTCTAAAATGAGATTGGGAGATGTAAATTGTTGGAAATTTATAACAGTTGCCATCTCCCACTGGGAATGTTGGAGTGGTCCTAGTGGTCCTTGAAAAGCCAGGTGCCATTGGAAGCAGTAAGGGGGTTTTGCTTTAGAGATGTTCTTGTATTACAGCTAAATGTGTGTGTTTGAAATAATTAGCTCTAACTACAGTAACTGTGACTTGACCACAGGAAAAGCAACAAGGTACTGGAGTTGTGTCACTGTTGTGCTGTCTTGAGAGTGAAAGCAAAGACTTCAGGAAGATTTTTGTTAGAACCAAAACTGTGTAAACCTTCTTTCTCTGTTCTGTTACAAGATTTAGCATGCTTTACAGGACAGTAAATGGTTTTTAAACTGTGATTTGAATTTTTACTTGATTTAGCTAAATACAACTGATACCTAGGATGAGCATCACTGTGAGCTGGAGAAGGGCTAGACTGACATTGTGGTCTAGCAGCTGTCAGAATGGAAGAAAGAAAACATGTTCTTCCAAAAGAGAGGGATTCTTTTTTTCTTCTTTCTGTGTGTGGAAAAAATAATAGGTAAAGACAAAGTCTTTGGTTGGAGCAAATTCTCTGTTCGTTTAATCATTCCAGCCAGTTATCGCTCCCAACTTGCAGTGACAAAGAAGGCAGAAGCTCCTCTGCCCAGGCAGTGGCAGGCACAGTATGATGGCTGCCACCTATGCAGTTCCTGCCTCGGTGCCACTCTTGGTTATATCAAAACAATTGTGCAAAGCTGCGTGCTTCGTATTTTAGAGTCTTGATAGAGGGGTGGAAAGAAGTGGTGTGTTGCCTGTTTTGTGTAAGTGGGATCAACCCCCTCCACAGAATCATCCGGTGCCTCCCAAGGGACAGAGAGCTGTGACAAGAAACAGGAAAAATGTCTGAAAGCCAAGTCCTTAAGCCTGTGACACAAAGTTTGGTGGATCATCAAACAAACCACTGCTGGAGGCTCAATGGTCTCCTGTAGTTACTGATTACGATGCCTCTGACACACACCAACATTCAAACAGTCCAAACTGAGTGAATGCGTTTCTATATGAGACCCCAAACCACATGTCAGGGCAAAGAAGCCAGCTGAGCGGAGTTCAGCAGCCAGTCTTCCTGCGGAGTCCTGGCTGGGAGCTAGGCTTCAGACAGACCTCAGTCCCTGTGAGGGACAGCAGAGTGGGTTTCAGCATCCCTTTAGAACAGCTACGTAGGCAGAACGTTTCAGCATTTTACTTTTTTGTTGTTGCTGATCATAATGTCTGGCATAGCAAACAGTGAAGGTGATGTTAGAAAAACAGAGGGGAAATCTGAAGCGCTGTGTCTGGAACAGTCCCTTGAGTTCAGTCAGCTCTACAGACTGCCTGGCTTCTGCAGTTGAAAGTATGTTCTGTGTTCCTCGTGTTTTCTCGATCTGGTAGAATTCACATCTTCGTACATCAGTGACAAATGTATGCTTTCAGTCAAAAAGAGTGGAAGAGCCAGAGTCTCCAGCTCAAGGGAGTTCTGTTTTCAGTCAAGGGAGGATGGGAAATATACTGGCCCCATACTGAATTACATCCTAACTGGTCAATCAGATAATCTTAAACTCTATAGAAGGATGATGGTGACCTCTAAGGATAGCCTTCAAAAAGTTAACACTGATACATGGGTGACAGTCTTTGCATGATACAAATCATTCTGGAGGGCAATATTATAGAGAAGCAAATAAAACTAAACTGAGGATCTGGAAGGAATATGAGCATATATATGCATCTGTTGTGAAGTAAATATATTTGGACTGAGGCTTGAAAACATACTGGAAACTTGGAATAGTCAGATAGTAATTGCATACCTTGCCCCATGAAAGGACACCATTTATTCTGCAGGTGCCATTTAGTCTACAAAGGCAGAAAAAAAAAAAGCATGTAAAGGATCATTGTTCTATGGTTGTTTTTATTTGCATAGGTGATGTCTTTATCTGCCTTTCATCTCTCCATCCAAAACTCTTTACTTATCGTGAGGTCAATAAAGCTATAAAGGTCACAGAGAGATTGAAAATATACAACTCTGCTTGAGAAAGCTCATGTATGCAGAAATAGCTTTCTTCTATAGCCATGTTGGAATTATTTTTTAAGGTTCAATGTCTAGAAGCATTGTTTGTTAGTAATGCCTTTTCTGAACTCTTAACGTCTGCCCTTCTCTGGTGAGAAACCCTTGATTGCTGGCTGCACGGGAGGGTGAGAAATTGTAGATTCAGTGTTTTCAGTGTGCCCAGACCAAACATCTGTCCTGCACATTAAACAGTGTCCATTCTTTTGGCAGTTGTTTGGAAGTTTTTAAAGCAGTAAAAGAATAGAGATGACAGAGTTGAAATAGGTCTGTGCCTTTTCCTGATGCAGCAAAAAGATACGGAGCAAAGAAGGGAGAGGTCACAATATGGGAGCAGAGGAAAAGGACAGCGTATGCCTGCTCTGCCTGCAAAGCTGGCAAATTCTAGACAGACGAGTTAGTGTCGGAGAGCCTGAGCCTTAGGGTAAAAAGAGAAATTTCAGGATGAAAGATCTAGATGTGTCCGGGGAAACCCAACGATAGGGTCATGCAAAATCCAAAGTAATGGGAATGGGATAATGAAGGTTTATGAGATCTGCAGGTAATAATGTGGCTCTCATTATAGCCTGTGCAAGTTAATAAGCAAATAATACCCCCATAACTAAAATTACTAGCTAAATTATTTTTTTCCTACGTCTCCTTCAACCCCAATACATCAACCTATCTTAACAAACTAAATGGCTTTGAAAGAATTGTATTAGTTTTGTCACTTATTGCTTTAATAATCCAACCTGGTATCATCTTATTCTGTTCTTGTGTCTCCAGATGCACTCATGAAGTAGATGGATAGGTTATTTCTTTATATCATCAGCTTTCTTTTCAGTGTAACTTGAGGCTGGACCTTTTTAAACTGTTTTCCTGTGTTCTTTTGAAAGCAGAATGTTAGGTATGTGCCAACAGGTTTTGAGTAAATGAAGGACCAGCCATATCACTACATGCACACAGTTGTAAGGGATTTCTGAAAAATCACAGAATCAATGGGATTTCTGACGGATATCTTTCAAAGACCTGTTGGTGTTTTACTTGGTGTATTTACCAGTGTAATTAGTGCAAACTGCATAACAAACCCTGTGCTGTTGCAGTTGCTGGGCACAGCTCAGGCACCTGACAGCGGTTCTGTTAGCGGTGCACCCAGTGCAGGGCAGTTGTCCCACGCTCTGTTGCAGCATCTTGGTGCCACAGGCTTAGGGAACCCCGCAGTGAGCTGTGTAGGTGAGGATTGTGATAGACAGCAGAGTCTTAATAAGTACTCTTTGGGGTTCCTTGTTTATGTTGACTATGTTGAGTCTTTCTGTAGTGTTTTTCCATAGCAAACACACTTCTTGGTTTTCATTGTATTTTCCTCTTTCCTCTTCCCCCTCCAGTGCGGTATCCTTCCAAATCCACCTTTACTGGTAGCCCTGCAGTTAATAATGGCTGTGACGTATTCCAGGTTTTAAAAGGCCATAAACGCAGAATGGGCTGAAGTATTGGAGTTAAAAGGCTTGTTCAAGATGCTATCTGTGTGCTGAATACAATTGCATGGGCATGTTAAAAGACATCAGATTTTCCTCTAGAGGTGTTTAGCAGAACAGCCTGGCAGGAGTTGGAGCTTTGATCTGGCTGCTTTGTTCTGGTGTGTGTGCTATGGAGGCACCTAGCTGTCTCTTGACCTCTGGGACTTGAACTGTTTTTTCTGTTGTCTGGATGAGTGGTGTTCATGTTCTCAGCATTCTTCATGCAGTTTTCTTTTTTTAGTTATTTTTTTAAATTTAATTCTGTATTATTTAGTGTTTGTTTTTATGCAGCCTTAACATATCTCATGTATTGGGACTTGAAGCCATCATTCAAATGAACAATAAGGCATTTACAGCAGGCTCCTCCACACTGCAAGAACTAATAGTGAAAAAGGATTAATGTATAAATTAATTTCTCTATGAAGTAGCTGCTTACTCAGGCACTTCCATTTATAGGATGTGGAGCAGAACTTTTTATTCTTTACATACAGAAATGGAAAAGATTTTCTGTCTTTAAAAAAACACAATTGGACTTACAAAAGGAAAGACTGGGCTACCCAACTTACAGTATGAGTGAAATATCTCTCCCCTCTCATCATTCTTCAATCATGACATTGTCATCATTCAGGAAAGCACTTAGGTCTGTGCTTATTTTTTGAGACATGCTTAGCTTCTTTTCGCATGTTTGAGCGAAGATGAGTTGTTTAAGTGCATTCCTGAATCAGAACCTTAGCACTAATCCTTCAGTCACTGCAAAGAATAAATGAGGGGCAAAGACAAAGGGCCAAATTAAAATCAACGAGATTCTATTCAGATGGGCTCTGCTTCAGCAAGCACATATCTAATTATAAGCACACAAGTAGGCTTACTGACGTCAAAGTTAATTAAACTGCTTAAATTTAGGCACATGCTTAAATTCTTTGCTGAATCAGTATTTTTGAGCCAACAAATAATAGGACAGTATTGCTGGTCCAAAGCATGATTTTGTGGATGGGGAGGAGTTTAAACTCCCCCTTTCTTCCATCAGTTCTTCTGAGGTCTGCCTGCTGGCATTTTATTTGAGTCACAATGGTGAAGGCATGTGTTAATATGTTAAAGTTTCTTAAAGAGTGTTTGCTAACAATACTTCAAACATTGCAGTTGGGTCTGTGATACTCTTAAGGCACCCTTCCTCTGTGCAGTATGCTATGCTGTGTGGCAGGACCGTGCCTGATCCAGTAATCTTTTTCAATTTCATTTTTCCTGATGCCACTCTTACAAAATGAATCCCTTTGTCCAGTCTCTGAAAGCCAAATTATTAACTTACTGTCATAACAAAAACAGAAATCAAGAAAGCATGCAGACAGAAGTGTTATATGAAGAACATGTGTCATAGGGAAGAAGGTTTGATTCCTTTGGTTTCATGTGTTATTTTAATTTATGATGTCCTAAATAACTAACCTAAATAAATAACATAATTTGTTGGCCTTGAATCATTAAGGGCCTAGTAAGAATTTCCCCTGTAGGAATGCAAAAGACAATATGATACTTCTTACACTGAAAACACACATATGGGAATTCCAGCCATGTTTCATAAATGAGCTGGTGGGGCTGGCTGTGAGCTTTTAACTATGCTCCCTGCCTCAATAACACAGTAAAGTTGCCCTGATGTACTAGCAAGGGATTAATCAGGGAGGTGCACTGCAAAAGATCAGGTTTCTTCCACTTGGTAAAACTCATGCCATGGGGACTTTGGGGCTGCAAAGGAAGTTAATAAAGTTATCAACGGCAGTAAGTTCAAAAAAGAAAAGCAAGTAAGAGAGCTAAATAAATCTAGACTTGTGTTTTAAAAGGTACTCAACATTTTGTGCATGCATATGTTATCTACTGATCACTATTTCCTGGTAGTTGCTCAAGTCTAAAGCTTACAACTTAATCATCTTGCTTTAGATACCAGAAAATTACATGTATTCATATCTTTGTGGTTTCAGTAAATAAATAAATAAATGGAATGCCTTCCCTCATGATGACTTCTGCATCAGTTTCACCAGTAGTGACTGAAAGCTGTTGCTTTTGGAAAAGTGCTCAGTTACCAGTGCAGGCTGCCTTGATGGAGAACGGGTAACCTTGTAGTCAGTATTTGTCTGTGTCGTGTAATTTATTTCATGCCAATTATAGTCACAGTCTGGCGAGCATGGTCTAACAGGTGGCTTGGAAGTCAATTCAGAGCTTCAGTTTGACTTGGTTCCCTTTGCTAGGTAAGGAGAGAGGGAACACTTGTTTGAACAGTGGATGAGAGACCATTCTCTAACGAGAGGGATGGGCTACTGTCAGTGACAAAGCAGCAGCTTTCCTCTCCTGGGTGTCTCCCACGTTATCCTCCTCTCTCCTGTAGCAGCTCCAGGTCGAAAGTATAACCTGTCGAGAGTCAGGGCAGCTACTGCAACTGCTGAAGTCGTGTGCACGGAGTGAGAGGAAGGAAGCAGCTCGTCGTGCAAGCAGCTTTCTCATAAATATGCTATGAATTGTCTGTTTTGCTGGATGTCATCTCAGCCAGCAAAGTAGAAGAAAAACTCCATCTTTTTTGTAGGGTATTCCTTGGCTGCATCTCATGTGTCTCCCTAAGATGATGATGTAATTGATTTAAACCAGGATATTCCTTTACCAATTTTCTTAGATTTTTGGGTTTTGGTCATATCTCCATATTTTGTATACTAAACAGGATTTAAACTGTCAGACTATATCTGAAACACTTATAATGATAACGGAAGGATCAAAGTGGGGCACAGTCATTTTATATGTAGAAGTTGTCTAAATGGTTAACAGGTTACTGTACAACCTGTAATAAAATCACTGAAGTGGGCAGATTTACTTATCCTTAGAGCATGCTACCTGGGGTCTTGAGTTCCAGCTGGGGCTTCATTATAGGCTTGTCTCTCTTTTGTTCACAGGCAGGTATCTGGATTTCCATTCTCGGTTACCCTGGGTGCTTCAGAGGGATGGTGGGTGGCTGTTAGAGCCATCATGCAGTCTCTTCTTTGCATGAGGATTTTGAAATTTTTGTTTGGAAGTATCTCAAACATAAATGTTAGAGATTGTATAAAAACAATCAGTCGAAAAGAAGAAAACAGACTTTTGCTGACCACTAGAGAGAGTTCTGTGAGGAGCAAATCCGTTTCCCACTCTTCATTCTTTCCCTTTTATTACCTTTCTTTTTCTGGGGCTGCTGTTAAGGGACAGTTAAGAACAAGTGGTACGATCTGTCTTTTATACTCACAGTGCAGAGGGCAAGTGCATGAGGCATTCCGTGGACTCTTAAGAAAAGCAATGTAAATCTCTTAAATGCTTGTGGCAAACACCCATCCAAAGTGTACGCATATGCGGGGTCTGTGCAGTCTGAAGCATTCCGGCTATCGGCAAATAACTTTCTCGTTCAAAAGGCTAATCGCACGTTCTTATTAGGGAAGCTAAAGTGGACCATCTCCAGAAAGCGTTGCTTTCTGACCTTTAAAGCTGTTACCTCCAGGGCAGAGTGAAGCAGGATATGTGCCTCACTATTGACTGTGACATTTCTGTCCTAAAAATAGATCACTACAATCCCTTTCTGGTTCAGACCGGCACCCTCTACGGGTATGTAATACTCAACTGTGGTCCTGATTTTCAGAGGTTTTGAGTAGCTGGATATGCCAGATGGAATGCTAAAGCCCCCAAATCGGGCCAATAAGGTGAAAAAAGAGGAAGGAGACTACCTCACTGTGTTCTTATTTGCTGCAGCACGGAAAATGTTTCCTGTGGAAATCTTTAGCTTAATCTGAGTGTGCTGAGATCTGAGATGATTAATCCACTTAGCGGATCCTTCAGTGATGGAAAGTGGTGTACAAATCTATGTAAAAACAAGGGATCTTTTCCACCTCCTTGATTTACATAGCTGGGAGTTACTACGTTCTTAGCTACAAGCATAGGGGTTTATTCTGCATCATAACAAATGTTGTAGCTTAATAGCACTTACTATGAGTATTTTAATCATATAAAATAGATACTCAGACTGCTTATATTCTTTGGATGTCTTTTATACTCTAGACAAACTGTTGATTATATTTAGCTTTTTATTTTTGCGCATGCTTTTTTGATATGCAAAAATCAAGCATTTTTTATGAATACATTCTATTTCCTGCTAGTTTTGGTGACTGTAAAAGGTGCTAAATGTGAATTTACACTGGACTGGTTGAAAGATGTTAACAAAAGTGAAAAATTTCATACCACATTTTATTTATTTGTTTTCCAACCAATGCTCTTAGTCATCCAAGGCCAGGCAAACAAACATACCAATCCTGTTTAGCCAAATTTGTGCTGACCTTCATGTAGCTGACTTGCTCCTTTGATATCAGTATTAAATTCTAACATATGGCAGTTATTGATCATGGGAACACAGAGAATTAATCTTTGCAGCAAAAAAGTTTTCCGGTGGGACATTCAGCTTGGGCAAGCTGACATGGCGAGACAGAAATGAAGTTCCCTGTCACGGAATCTGTTTGCTTACCTACATCTTAGTCAGATCACAGGCTAAAACACTGGAGATCCTGATAAGTCTTTCAGTGTTTTGAAGATGACTACATGGGCCTCGGATGTTGTGGAAGACATATTTCCCTTCAGTGCCCTGGGAAAGAACGGGCATGCCATTTCAGCTGAGAGCGGCACAGAGAGCTGTCTGATCCCCTTAGAAGCACTAAGAAGACACAGCGGGAAACGGAAACCATTAACAGTCCAGTTCCTCGGGGAAGATGAAGATGGTGTAGGGAAATAGTCATTTGTATCGCTCAGGCAGGTAAACACCAGTGTTTGTGTTGATCCACCAGTTACCTGCATGGAGAACACTTTTAGCTGAAGATCTATTAGAATTAGCTGTGGGACTCACCTTTCCTGTTTGCTTGTCATCTGAGAGAACTGTTTGCTCTTCTTTTGGGGATGGAGAAGGGAGGAGAAATCACTGTGTTACAGACAAGATAGCGCTTATCGCTTCAAACCCACCTACTACTGCTACCTTTGCTGATCGTGCACTACAAGAAAGTCATGGAAAGTCTGTAGCTTTTAAGCTGAGGAAACGCATTCTTCACATTAATAAGCAGCTTCCCACAACAAAGAGCAATGGGAACTTTTGGGTTCTTGCATCGAAAAGAATGATACTAATTGTTTTGCCATATTAAAGTGGCTAATAGGAACTCCTTCCCCACATCCCCCTTTTTGCAGGTCAGTGTGGCACATTCCAGTTTGTGTTTGCTTCAAGGCACAGGAGGAATCCCTCATAGAGGGGGAGGGTTGTTATATCACGCTCGAGCGCACAAGCAGTAAGCCTTTTGCTTTCTTCAAATACCCCGGTTGCAGAGTAGTTAGGAGGATTCTGGATTTCCCCCCACGCGTTCCAAAAATGCAGCATTCTTTGTTTTTCCACCACAAATGAGCTGAAACCCATAATCTCTGTACTGAGCAGAAGTGATTAAAATAGTGTGGAACAGATGGTTTAAAAGCTGCCAAAGATTGAATATTTTGCTATTTTGTTTCTTGAAACAACTGCATTAGTTCCTGAGTCAGCTTTGACTGGGCTATCATAACTCATCGGAGACCAAAGAGCGCATGGTCATTAATAACAATTAATTCAGGTTTTGTTTTGGTTGGGTTTTTTTTTTTCCACTGTTTAAGAAGATCTGTATGTGCTACACATTGAGGGAACCCATCATTTTCATGCAGGACAAAAATGGAAATTTTCTACAGAGCTTTTAACAGTATTTTTTTTCTTGGAAATTTTGCTGCTTGGGTTTGGGTTTGTTCCCTGGAAGGAAAGGCCATGTTCCAGTTAATACTACTTAGAGAATAAAGATACCACAGTACTTTGAAATGGTATGTGTTTTTGATGCTCAGGATGTGCAAGTTTGGCAATCTTTACAGATCAGTTTGTACAGAGAAGTTTCTAGACAGTGTTATGTTCCAGGGACCTGTTATAAAGCTGTCGGCATCAGGTGTGCTCCGCCTGCCATTCCAAAGGAGCAGATGCCTTCCGTAGAGGTCTTAAAACCAGGGGACTTGCAAACAGCATGGAGTCTTACCCTCCCCAATGCATCTTGCGAAACAGCATCTTCCTCTTTTGAGCTACCTTGGGGTTTTGGTTGGTTTTCTTTTTTAAAGCCATAGTCTTAGTGTAGATCAAAGGAAGATTCTTACTATCAAGCCAAAGCGTGTCAGCTATACGAGTGAATGTATGACAGCGCCATACTGGCCTCTAGGCTTCCACTTCTGCCATGGAGCCGCTCCAGCAGCTGTGTAAGGCTGCAGGTTCTGACAAGTTCTTTTGATATGCCTAGGTACCAATAGCTTACAAGTGCTGATTACGCTGCATCTTACATATCAGCTCTCTGCTCTCAGAGAGTAGATCAAAAGGTTTGGCATCCCCTTGAGGAACATTTTTAGAGATTGATTTTTGTGGACTTAGAAGAATATTTATTGGTCGCTTAGAATTTTTGTGAGACCTTGTCATTTTCCTCTTGTTGTACAAACCTTGCATGAGCTGAGCCATTACTGTTTTGATGTGTTGATCCTAATTAAATTTAAAGTTTTCAAACAGTAAACTTCCTAGTGAAGTAGCATTTATTTTCACATATTTGCTAATGCAAAAAAGCCATGACTTTCACATTCAGGTTGGGAAATGGAATGCTACCTGTGTGTAGCACACTAATAAATGACTTCTAAAAAGGGCAGTAGCAAAACCAAGCTGCGTTCGTATTTTTATTTAAACATGTTCTTAATTTTGTTAAGGTTTGTAGTTTTAAATCAAATTTTAGAAATTTAGTAACTCTCTGATTGCTGTAGATGACGCTCTGTTTAAGCAAAGCAATTTTGAAAAAATACAAGTCTCACAAAATGATCACTGGGACTGAATCTCACGGCCACCTCCCCTCATGTTCATGGGAACCAATCTGTTTGGCCATGTCATTTTCTGGTTTCCACTGCAGCAGCTACCCAAGTAGAAAAGAGCTTCACTGAACACCTGTGAAGTAAAGAACCTGGCTTCTGAAAGCTGTAACTAGAAATAAGGAGGCAGCTCAGTTACTCGGGTCTGGGGGGTACGTTGCCAGTTAGAGACTTGGATTCTGGAGAGACAGTCACCTGGCTCTTCTCGGTGGAAGACTTCTGCTGTTGTGTATGCTGCAGTTGTATTCACTAAACCTGAGTTACTGCAATACACCTGAGACCCACTTGGACTGAGTAATGCTTCGTCTTGGACATATTTACTCTGTTTTGCTTTGTTTTCCTAAGGGATTAAAGGCTTCATACCTAATTGGTTTTCATTCCCTGCTTTTTTCCTTCAGGGGATTCAGTGTCACTTGTTGGTCAAACCTTGGTTACTCAGTTAATGGGCTTTATATCTCTTGAAGTACTAATTTTTTTCTAAGACAGAGGAATGCAAATGAGGGGAGAGGAAGGATTTTGAAGGTTCTCTGTTGAAACTTCTGGTTTTGTTTATTTTTTTAATTCTCCTAAATACACAGTCTAGGAAGTGACATAATTGCATACACTTTTAATTTCCTCCAGGCTCTGTGTGGTCTTCATCCAGCTTCTCAGATGTTGGCTACAGATGTTTAGAATCGCTTCCTCCCAATTAAACATCTGCTGTGAAGTGACAAAGTGTAAGACCGCATATGTCTGAAAGGCCAATGTATGCACAAACAGTTTTTGCTGGTAGATGTAACGAAAACTTTTTCCCTTGCCTCGGTTTTTAATGCACAGACGGTGAGAAATTGCTCTGCTTATTGAACTCCATGGGGGAGACTGAGTGCCTGTTTTAAGTACATGTTTAAAAATGTGCTGCTTCTTGTTGATCTTCAGTGTAAATCTTTTGGATGTCTCTTAATCAAGAATGTCACTTGCTTTACTATCTAAGGGTTATTTGCTGTCCCACTTGGGATCTTTTGAGATCCAAAGTAGTGATGTGAACTGGTCTGGTGACTTTACAATTTAGTTGGAGGGAATATAAAAAAAAAAAAATCTAGTTTTTTAAGCTCGGTGCTGTATGGCTGTCGTACCAAGTGGGGATTCATATAGCCGTTCTCATTCTTTGATCGCTCAGTGCCTAGTGGTCTTTGCCTGGAATGGCAGCAGAGTAGGTGTATGCAAGAAGAAAACCGACTATGAATAAATGGTAATAACAGTATTACATCTGGGAGAAGAATGGAGAAGATGGTAGCATTTTTTTTTCTTTTTTTGGTTGACAGAGGTAGAATATTGACTGTTGATGATGTTAGGTAGAGATAACAAAAGACTAAAATAAATGAGTTTCTGAAGATATCAGAGAAATGCCTTGGGTTTATTCCATGGGGGAGAAACCAAGAAAAAGCAAACAGTGGCAACAAAAAACCTTTGTTGATGGAAATTCAGCAATTTTAGTTAGAATTAAAACATGTATAGCAAATTAACTTGAATTAAAACATGTATGGGTAGAGTTTTTGTGTGTATGTTGTTGACACACTGTGATGTTAGATAAGAATATTCAATAGTGTGTTATTTCTTTTGTTACATCTTAGTCTGCAGAAGTGCAAATGGATTGTGAAAGCAAGATGTGCTTTGCTGTGTCAGTCCTGCTAATTAACGATTTTAAGGATTTTTAGTGGGGGGAAAAAGTACTAAATGAGAAACATTCCAAATTACAGGTGAAGGATAATGTTTCAAGGATGCAGCCTACTGATTAAGAGCTTATTAAGCATTAGATGACATGTAAAATGAAATGTTTTCAAAAAAATGTAGAATCCCTAAGTGTGAAATTGTCTTCAACTGTGGACAGTTGTAACACGAGCAAAAGATGAGCAAACTTTCAAAAGTAATTTGGATCTGAACAAATTACCCTGGCAATATCTGTTTTAAGTCCTTTACTTCTTGATCAAAGAGATTTCTAGGAGGCTGAATTCAAGGTAACAAATTTGGTGATGTAGGCATGTGAGCTGAACTGTGAGCAGTGTGCTCATTTTTTATATGCTTCTGAACAACTGCTGATGGTAACAAGATAACCCAGGCCATATCACAACCTAAACCATAGCAAAAGGCCTCTTAACCAAGTTAACGAAGTCTGGAACTCCGGTGTTACAGTCACATCCTCGATTATAATGATACATCTTTTTTTTTTTTTTTTTTTTTAAGGAGAAAACCACATCACTCCTGGCCTTCTTAACTGTATAATGTTTCCTTTTTAAAAAAGTTATTAAACCCCTTAGTTCTTGCCTTCATCTGTTCATTAGATAGCTAAATATTTATTTTTCAAAGTACTCTCTGTCCTAAGAAGGTAACCTCATCTGCTGCAGTCACACAAAAGGAAGTGCAAAACTTTTCAAAGGGTCTGTGTATGGGTTTTCAGGTGCCCCGATGCAGTGTTGCTTGGTGATGGTGGGGGTGTTACTGGCTGGTGCTCTCAAAGGTCCCGTATGACATCAAGGCCACTTGCGCTCAGAAACTCTGCACGCCGTTTGAAGTTCTTTTCTTTGAAGAACTTGTAACCAAGGTAGACAGGAAAGAGGGTGAAGGAAGGCAAGGGTTGGAGAGCAAGACGTGGGAACTGAGTTAACCCTGTCAGCTAACTGGGAACTGCTGTCTTGAGTCGCCCAACTGCCTTCATCACACAGTCGTTTTTCTGCTACCGCCATTTGGGAGAGAGAGGGTAAAGAATTTATGGTAGTCATGAGTTTTCCTCCTGGATTTTACATCATCTTCTTAGAAGTGATGAACCTCCTCTGGAAACAAACAGTGTTAAATCAATTACAAGGGCTTTTGGACTAATTGCAATTTACCACTGTGAGTTGTTGTCTGGAAGCAGTCGGAAATCTGATTTAACCAAACATCTCGGTTTAAGGATTGTGGGTTTATGAAACCTGGTTCAGGGCAATGCAGTTAGTGGCAGAAAGGAGCAAGTCTTGCTACAGGGGACTGAGGGCTCTGTATTTGTACCCAACACCGTGCCCCTCAGAGCAAGGTGACCTCCTCATCTCCACCTGTGGGTTATACCAACAGTTTATTCCCTGAAGCAAGGATAGCAGACAAGCAGTGGATTTGCTGTTATGCACTAGTGTAATCGCTTATGTTAATGTGTTGAATTCCTCCCAAACAGAGCTCAAATGGCAACACAGTGACTTCTTTCCTTTTTCTTCCCTTTGTAAATGTAACCAGTTGTATTGGGGGCTGGGTACTGTTTTTATGTTGTGAGTTTCTGGGCGAAAGTGCCTTCTTTTCTATGTCTCTGTTCTTTTCATTTACAAATGCAGAATGAAAAGCGTGCCAAGTTCCTTGAGAGAATTTGGTGTCATTTGCAGGAATCATCAGTATGGCTGCTCCCCAAAGCACACCTGAATCTTGAAAGCTTTTCCTTCCCTATGCTGCCGCCTCCCAGCTCTGCCCTCCTGGAAGGCAGCAGCAGGCAGTGGCTGTTTCCCCTTAGTTGCTCCTTCCAAGGGCACCACTTGCTGCTCTGGCAGTTAAATGCAAGAGTTAAAAGAATGTATGGATTTTCCTTCAGATTTGCGGTCTGTGAGCTTATTTGCTAGCTTGCGTTACAGTTGATTGACACAGTCATCCTCAGTAATGTTAACCACAGTACTGTTGTTTTGCCACATCTTTTTTCGTACCTTTGCATTCCTCTGCCTGCTGGATGACTACCTTCAAAAAGCATTGTTACAGCTCTTTAATCTGATGTAATTATTTAGAGAATGTTTTCATGTTTTTGACGAAATCAGATATCTCAGTCAATACTTTGTCTGAAAGTAACATAAATATTTTATAAGAATCATGTAAATTATGTTCCACATTTTAGTAGGTTTAGGGCTATTACTTGCCTTCCTGTGGCGTTCTGTAGGGATTCGTGCCTTTTTTTCCCCCCCTTGCTGAATGCACATAAATCATTTTTGCTGTTATATGAGGCAGTGTCAAAGTCCTAAGAATTTAGTTGTATTTTTAAAGCTAAAAGTTAATAAATAGTACTGATCATTTCTTTTATGATGATATTCTAATTCTTCTTGGGTCTCTGGGCAATACTGTAGCTCCAGTGATTAGTCATAGGAATGTTGATTTCATTGGACCCATACATTTTCAGCCTAGCTAATGTCTCCCTGTGGCAGTTGTGATACTTAAGACAAAACAAAATGTTGATTTGATCAGTGTTCTTTTTTTTTTTTTTTCCCCCTCATCATAAATTGATGGGATTTGCATGCTTACTCCTGGGGTGCAGAAACCAGTAGTATGGGCTTTTTCTTCTTTTGTTTTTACTTAACTCCAAATTTAAAGGCGTTTCATTTTTTTTCCCTGATTGATCTGTTAACTTTATTTTGGGAAAAAACCAAGAATGTATGTGTGTATGTGTCAGGATTTTTTCATACTGAGGCTGGTAGAGAGAGCATAGGTCAACAGAGCTGAACTGGGTTAGAAGTGTTATCATACGTGATTTCCCTGGGGAGCCAATAAAAAACTGAAGCAGGAGTCGTCACCTACTCACAATCTTTTCCGTAGAGGAATTGCTACCAAAAATGAGGCAAAACTGAAGTAAATGCTGGTTGCTTTCATGGAGAACCCAAGAAAAAGTGTGTTCTCCTCCTGTGGAAAAAGAAAATTGTGCTGTGGACTCGAAATAGTTTGCTCATAGTGTACCAGGAGATGGCTTGCACTCAGTGGCATGTGTTTAGCATGGGACTAGGAGCACAGAAGTGATATATTGAGGGTTACGGAGAAACTAGGATTCTTTCTCTCCCGTCTGTCTCTTTCTAGCAATGTAAAAACTAAGTGAGTGACCAACTTTGTATTTCCCTCCATCTTTCTCCCCCTTACTCCCGGGAGCGTGAGAAGATTTCCAAGAGTGTTAGGAGATATATAAGTCTTTCTCAGATTGCTGAGCAGTCATTTCTCTCTTCTAAATGATGAAGCTGTTGAGGAGCAGTATTGAAGGGTACTCATTAACTTCTCTGTTCCGGTTTTGTAAAGCTGGCTTCTGTTTCCCCCTCTCTAATTTTGATACAGGAGTTTATGGCAGACCCCTTTTATTCCGTTCTGATCGAAGTGAGGAGTTAGTTCATTGAACTTCGCTCCTTCAGCAGAGATAAGAGCTACCATTAAATCCCAGAAAGAGATGGCAGATGAGAGTGGAGATAGTACTAGAATATAAACCCTAATTTTGTCAAGGCTATAAATATTAAAATTATAGGTCTTTACCCAGAAGACTGTCTTCAAAGACTGTAATGGTGATTCAAAGCTAGAGAAAGGCAATTTGGAGAGGACATCCTATGCATGAGAAAACAGAAATGGTTTTGACGAGATCTGAGGCACTGTAGGATCTTTGCCTTTCCTTCTTGGAAGTACCTGCCTCCTGAAGGTTTAGTGTCTCTAATCCCTCGTGACAGAAACTGTCTTTAAGCATAAAGCAGATTCTTATTTCCGTTAGCGTATATTTCTGTAAATATGTCTACTATTCCCTTTCCCAAAGTAAAAAGAGATTTAACTTTTGTAACTTTTTTTCTCCTACCTTTGGTAAAAGCAAATTGCTTTGAATCTACTGATTTTTCTTTGCAGGGATGAAAGCATATTACATGTTTTTTTTAGGAAAGATTTGATGTGAGTCATTTTAAAGAACTGCACAGCATTTTCCAGGCAGCAGTCCTCTGGGCCAAGATAAGTGGCCTGCAGAGTAACACTAACATGTATTAAACCTCATTTAAATAACCTGCCAGTACTTTTTAATTTAAAATGTTGGTGATAAAAGGTGCAATAGTCAGTAAAAAGTTCGAAGAGCTGACAGTGACTGACTGGTTGAAAGTTAAGAGCTGTGGTGGTACAGGCCACAATTCCCAAAGCAGAGTAATGACCTGTGGTTCCTCAGTTCTTGGAAATACACGTTAAAGATGTTTAACTTTTAGCTGAAGGAGATGTAGGACTTCTAGAAAATCAGACCCCAATTATGCCCTCTTAAGTCAAAGTATCCAAAATTTTAATTTCTTTTGAGGGTCTTCTCCAGATTGTATTTTCTCATTTAAGTCAGTCCCGCTACACCTGAACTTTCACTTTAGCTTTTGTAGCTAAAGGGGAGATTCTTCAGTGTGTATTCTCTAAGTACTTTAAGAAATTAAAAGAAATTAAGTGAATAAAAATAGTTGTCTGATTAAGCTTCCAGAGAATGTGTTCAGCTCTAATGTTTACTTACCAGCGGATTTAAATATGAAACAAAAAGCAAAACCACATTTACAGCTTAAGGGAACACACAGAATCCTTCTGGTTTTAATTTGAAGACTTCATTAAAGATGGGTCATCATCAAACCTCCCATCCTAAAGCTTTTGTCTTAAGCTGTTAAATTCTCAATGTTCAGTCCTTTGGCTGTGGACAGTCAGCCTACCAAGGTGATGTGTTGTATATATTAGACAGAAATACTAACCTGATGCACATTGATTTATTTAAAAATCAAACAAGCAAACAAACAAAAAAAGACAGTTCCTGTCATTCACAGTGGAAAGGGAAAGGTTCTGGACTTGATCAAGCTATTTCAAAGTGTCTCTTATGGACAAGATTCCTTTCTGGTGCCTGTACATCGTTAAAGCACTACTTTTGTGAAACTCTCCATGCAGTGTTGCGGGAGAGAAGTAAGAAATGCTGTTTAATACTGATGGATAGTTTCCAGGTTATAGAAAAGTATATTTTCATAGCTATAGTATTGCTGCATATTCTAACAGAATGTAAATTATTTAACAGATGGATGAGTTATTAAAAAGTCTTGACGTGCGAATGTTGCAAGGTGTAGACTTGCTCTTAGTCTCAAAGTAGACTAGATCTGTGCTAGAAACCCTCCAGTGAAATAAGAAGTGTTTATATACGTGCCAGAAGCTCTCTTTTAGTGAGATCACATAATCCCTTGATTGTAAACTTAATTTCAATGGGAAGCCAATAAAGGCAATATAAGACATAGCACCTTGCCAGTATGAACTGTGTCTGTGCTTCATATCGGCTGCCAGTATAGCTCTCTTCTGTGGCTGTACTGCTAAACGCTTCTCAGAGCAGAGTAGGTCTAAAAGACTTTAAGCCTCTGTTAAAGAAATACGTGTACTGCTTTAAACAGAATTATGTAGAATTAAGATGATAAAAAGAAAAAATCCAAAATGTATGTGTAGTGTTTTGGTAGGCATGTGCTGGACGTTTATCAGCTTGAGAGATACCTTTCTGTCATGTGGCAATAATGTGTTCTGGTAACTTCATGTTCTGCTACTCACAGCTTCTTTAACCCACAAGCTATGATGCTTTAAAATGAGTCACAGTTTAAGAAGAATTAAAAGCTCTTCATGACTCTATCTATATATAGCTATAGATACATGGTTATCTATAATGCATGCCCTTGTATTTTGTTCTGAGCTATTGTATTTTCATAATTTTATTTGAGAAGATGTAACTGCTATCTGTATAAGGAAGGTGCTTCTTAAATTTAAGAGGTAGGTGGTGAAGGGTTAAAAATCTGAGGGCCTATTAATGTAGGGAAATGCTGACACAAGTTCTTCAGTCCTTTTCCTGACAGAACACCCATCTTTAATTTGCTCGTCTCTGTACCCATATAACATTGTACATCTGTCCTTGAAAACGGCTCTTGCAGCGTGAGCGTAGCCAGTGGAGTCAATTTAGCAAAGGTTGCTGTCTGTGTCCTAGTGATGCAGGCAGACAGCCTGGAGCTACGACTTATAATCAGCTAAACAGGTATATGAATAATTACTAAAGATAGAAGCCTGTGTTAATTGCTGTTTTTAATCTTGTTCTCATAAATTGCTACAGAATTATCCCTCCCCACCCCCCCCCCACCCCCACCTTATGTCAAAACGCGTAGTTTTCTCATATTCTAAGTAATCCAGTGGATTTTGGAACATTTTTAGTTTTAAGAAGATCCTTGCTGATATATAAGCATCCATGTGCTCCTTGAGAGTCCTTTATATCCACTTTAAAGCTTTGTTCCACTGCCAGCATGGTGGAAGGAAACATGGCACTGAAAAAGCACGAGGCCTGAAGCATTTGGAGTTGACCGAGACTGGAGTTCACCAATTTCTGAAAGCAAAAACTGACGTTAAGCTGCTGTTTCTCTTAAAATGATTGTCTACTGAAATGTTTCCTTGCAAATCTGAACAAAACTACTTTCTTTTCAGACCATTTCCTTTCTTCTGCAATCACTGTATGTTTGATTATCAAAACAGACAAAACAATAAAGAATCCCCCTAGTTCTGTCTTGTTACTAATGCAGTAATCATCCACAGTACATGGGAAAAATTAAGGGATGCTCTTAGAGTTTGATTAGTGTATGGGGAGAAGAGTGACAGTGACTGCATTTGGTCTTCACCAAGAACATTTTGCCTTATTAGGCTACTTTGCAAGCTAAACTGTACTTTATCTCACAGTCTGCTAAAAATAACTCTGTATGGCTTTCTGGCAGATTGATATAAAAAGTGTATGATGATGGTACATGGATTTGTTTAAATACAAAGCTAGAAGCATGAGCTGGCCTCCAAATAATGAATGCCTTTGTATTGCAGAATGGAAGCTTTCCAAGACAGTGATGCGTGGCCACCAATTTTTAACTCCTTTTAATTTGTAACTTTGGACTTTTATCTATTTTTTTATTTATATAACCATTCATAGGTTAGATATGGCATCATTAAACATCTATATGCACTTTTGATGGTTTTCTAGAATCCGCAGTTGTCTTGAAGCAAGTGACGTTCAGTGTTGATTTCACAGATTTATTTCTTTTAATATAAAAAAGAATACTGCATCTCAACTTTCTCATTTGAATGCTCTTACCATTCACTCATAGCACAGAAAAAGGGCACTCATTAACTTTCCTATGTATAGAGTGTAAATGCTGTGGCTGATGAAGGACATATCTTCTCTTTACATCTTTTCTTATTCCGTTTATGTCCCGCTCAGGATGTTTGTGTCACACGTTCCTTCTCATTACTGATACTTTCCATATTTTAGTGGATTGGTTTTAAAAAGTAATAATTAAAAAAAGGATATAAGCAATTAGCCTGGGTTTCCTCTCAAACCCATTTTTGGATTAGGGGCAGCTCAGTAAAATGGGGCCAACAGGATTATGCAGAGGGGAGGGTGGCTCAAATTGAGCCAGTCCCCAGAAAGCCTGAGCAGCGCACAGCACCGCTTCAAGGATGGGACTGGAATAGGAAGCGTCAACTGGAGATGAATGCATGTATAACCTAGGAGGAAAAATTAATCTAGGCACTGGGATTGACTGTTTTCAAGAAGGGCGTATTCTTTTGAGATCTTAATGAGGAATATTCAGCACAAACAGGGTTTACAATGCCAAGGAAAGTCCAGGAGCCCTAGCAGGGCTTCTACTTTCCAAGCTTCAGTTTAATTTACTCTTTTGCATCCCTTTACTCTTTCACAGCCTCACAAGCTGCTGTTCTGATACTTCTCTGCCTTCTTCCAGTGAGAGCTGATTAGGTTGCTGTCTTCAGAGCTGCCTCCTTATCCCCTTGAACAACTGTTCAGCAGGGAGAGAGGAAGCTTAACTAATTAACCCACAGCTTGCCAGAGGTGGGGCTTCGGCTAAGAATGGCTACACATTCAATTGCAACAAATATTTCGACTGAGAATATAATCTTGAGCCTCTCAAAAAGCAGCAGAAAAATATGTTTTATTAATGTGCACAGTGAAACTTTCTAAGAAAGAGAGGTAGCAATCCTCATTGCATTTGAAAGCCTTGCGTCATGTATGACAGTTTTTAGTCCTTTGACGAACATATGAATGCTAAAAGATTAGTTGGAAATCTAAAGAAACATTTGATCAGATACTCCCCCAACGTGGTAGCAGCCTAAAAATTTATAAACTATATGAACAAAATTGGACAATTTGCAAGATGTGGTGTAAAAGTATTGAAGGAAAATTTAGTGAAAAATATGGATGTTTTAGAAATCCACTTGGTCATGCTGAAAAATGTGATTTAGAACGGAAAGGGCTTAAGTTAATTTCTATTTCTGTCTGATTTTCTAGAGGAGATGTCATGAACTCTAGCCCAGGTGCCAAAAGAGGCACTGAAAGTAGAGATGAGCATTGAAGACATTTGTGCCATGCTCCAGTTTACCAAGGAGTTTGAATGGAAGTATCTAGAAGTTGACATCTTAAAAATTTGGAAAAAGAATAAAGCTCCCATGTCACAAAAAGCAGTTTGTAAAACATTCATTAGTATTTGTAGCAAATTAGGTAAAGTGAAAGGAGGGCAAAGCATCTCAGGTGGGGTATGTTCCATCTGTCTTTAGAACTGCCTAATTGACAAGTTGGGGTAGAAGAGGGCAGCTGCAGTAGCTCTGCTGCAGGTGAAACAGTGCTGGAGACAGCTCTGAACTGATGCTGTCACTGTACAGTGATTTTTTAGTGATTTGTTATTTTATTTTATTTTGTTTAAAAGTCCTGTAAAGCCTCTCTTCTGGCTGTCATCCTACATTACAGATGTGATTTTTCCTTAGTGTACTTTATTCTTTGTTTCTGCATGGTTTGGTTACTTTTGCTTCTCAGTTTTCTTCAAAAGTATAGCTCTGAAGAGAACCAAAGTTATGAACAAGATGAATGTGGCTTCAGTCTGTAATTCTGGGGGGGGGGGGGGGGGCTCTCCCCCATATTTCATTGTAATTTTATAGAACTTTTTGTTTTCCTGCGCATGGTAAAGACATTTAATCAAAAGAAGGAAGGAAGGAAATAGAAATTAGAAAATTGCAACATTGCATCTTATAAGACGGATTTAAGGTAGATCTCCTTTTCCAAAGATTGTGGCAATTGACAGAGGTGTTTTTCATCGCAGTGCCTACAGCTCTATCCAGAGCCTCTGCATAGGTTCGAAGGAACAATTTTTCATAATGGGCCAACAAGAACACGAGCATTTCTGTGGTCTTGAAAGTTAAATAGGGTATAAGTCTCTTTCAGAAGGTTTTGAGAGTTTTGGTCCAATTGTTGTGTGCACCCAAACCAACAGCACTTGCTGTTTCCAGGTGCGTAGTTCAGATCAGAGGGTCTGTCAAAACGTGTAGCTGCCAGGGGTGCAAGCAAGCAGTGGTCATGGGCAGCAGCAGGAGAAATGAAATGCTGTGTTGTCCTATTTTGCAACTTTCCTACCTTTGTTATAAAGCTTGACAAAGAAGGGGGGACCAAGGGGTAAGTACTTTAGCCACAAGTAATCTCTGCAATGTAGTAATCTTTGCCTTAAACAAGACAGGACTAAACCACGTTAAAAAGTCTTTTTTACTTTGCTTTTTACACTGGGTTTTCCTCTCACGCCTCTCTCTGGATGGGGTTGGTTTGAGTCTGGAAAAATGGGTTATGCATGAAAGACACTTGACGCAGAGTCAAAGGATTTTTCTTTTTTTTTTTTTCTTTTTTTTTTTTTCTTTTTTTTTCCCCAAGTACATGGTTGGTTTCTGACTGGGATGCAGCCCTGTGATTTCTAACAGCTTCAACTGACTCAACCTACTGTGAAACATTAGGGAAAATCCACAAGGCCACTGATCCATGTATTCTATGTATTTCAACTATGTAATTGTAAGCCTTCTAAAGAGTTTTTTTGAATCCCTTGAATCAATAGTAAAATATATACATATCCAGGGAACTAATTCTTGGGCAAATAACCTGCTCTACACAAGTGTTGTAAGGAGCTACCCTGCTGTGTTCAGCAGTGCGGCAAGACTCTGATGAATAAAGATTGGTCCCCAAGATAAACCTTTAAATCTTTGGTCATAGAAAATTTGCATTGCTAAAGGGTTATATTATGACTCAGTGGCCAATAACTGGTATTACAGCTACTTGAAGAGAATTTCCTTACCCTTTATGTTTTCTTTCTCTAAATAACTTTCCTGCTTTTTCCTCTGCACACCTGTCATAATGAAGTTACGGTAAAACATGATGATGTCCTCCTTGTGCAGTCTACTTGATACTGAAGCATCCAAGCGGGAGATTTGATCTCCACCCCTCTGCAGCCTTTCCTTCTTTTCCTCTTGTTGGTCTGCGTCTTTATCACAGGTGTTCATGTATTTGGTTCATTTTTTGCAGTATCACCAAAGAGGGGCAAGGAGGGAGAGAAGTGAGGATTGCACCCAAAGGCTACCTCGCTTGAGCTAGTTGAAGATAAGCATCATGCTATTTATGTTGAGCAAAGGCACCTGAACATACAAATCTATCCACATGATTATTTTGTTCACCATAAAAATCTGTTGCACCAGCATGACTTAAAGATGGACTTCTGACTTCTTAAAAATATGCTTCTCCAGAGAGAAGCATCTTGGCATGGAGAGCAAAGAGCAAGTGCCTTATGGATGTGCTGCTGGTGATTTGTTTGTGCCAAGTGGTGACTGACAGGATTGAGATTTGGGAGGATTCTGATCAGTAATATTGCTTGGCACTGACAACATACATTAAATGGCCAAACGCTGCCTCTTGTTTTGAGGTAAATGGAACATCTTTGAAAAAATCTTCCAACTCTTCTCCTTAATCGGCTAGAGGTGGCCCAAATAAACATCTTTCTCCCTGGTAGGACTGAACGATGCCCCGACCCCCTGTCTCCCCTCCCCTGTGAGGCTGAGCATCTCGCTGGCCCCATGGGAGAGCAGCCGCTCAGGACGTGAGCGGCCAGGCACACCACCAGACCCGCAGCAGAGCCAAGGAGTCTGCTCTCCCACCCCTGCATTTAGAAGGTGCTTCCCAGTACGGTCCCAGTAGTAGATGTCTTCGGTGAGGCTTGTTATCACTGCCTGAGATAACCTTCCCTGTGATGTAATTTGACATACTGCTGTCAGTGGGGCTTAAACATAGTAATCTTTAAAAATGATTGGGAATTTGCCCTAGAGAAAAAACTGTTATGATTAATTTTTACAAATGATAAACCACTCCTTCTTCAAAATACTGCATGCTATGAAGTGTGATTTAATCCATTTAACTACAGAGCCTGATGCTTCTGACAACTGTGACTCAAATGTCATCACAGAAAGTGATATTTCAAGTGGCAGGGTGGGATTAGAAACCTGCTGAAGATTTGTCAAAGGAGAAGTAAGTACATAATTTTTAGATAAGTGATTTGTCTACTCTAAACCACTTCCGCTGAAAAGACAGGCAGCTTAAAAGAGAAACTTACACTGTTACACGAGAAAGAACATTTAATTGCAGAGGGGGGGAAAAGGCAATCCTCTTACTTATGATGGTAGTTAGAGAGAAAAAAATAGGTTACTGGGGAGTATGGGTTTTCTATACAGAAATAGTAAAAGTATTTTTTCCCCTCAGAAAGTAAGATTTCATTGAGGCTTGTATGAGGAAGGAGCCAGTCTCGATATTTGGGACCTTGCAACTGCCTGATACCTTCTTGTCGTCGTTGATTTGTGTGTTTTTTGGAAATACGAAATGAGACTGTGATAGTTTACAAACCATGTGAAAATGTTGGAAATACAGTAAAATTTGAAACGAGCACAAAAATGCATGTTCCATGTCTGTGTTATTGTCAATTACAAATTTTGTTCGCATCCTCCAAGTCTGAACTCAGTGCAGTTACGTTAGCAGGGATTTTGGTCCTTGGTTTGGGATTATTGACGTACTTCTCTTGCTTTGCCAGATCTCTAAAATTCATGCTTGCTATTATCTATTGCGCCAGCCTAGCTGTATACTTTACAGCTCCTTAAAGCATCTGTCCACTCTGAAAGGCAATAAAAAACCAGTGGTATGAGGTTCTCTCCTTTCCTTTTGTGTGACTGACTCTAAAATTTGATCAACTCCAATGGAAACTACATTTTGTGTAAGAGCTTGTTCCAGCAGCCCCGTGGGTCCTCCTGGATCTCTGTGGACCTCGCTGGAGGTTTGCCTGCGCCATAACGGTCTGTGCGCTGTGGATAGCGGACCGGTGCTGTGTTTTGTACCACCTGTAGCAGCCATGTCATTAAGAAGTGTTCCTTCGGTTGGGCTTGTGCAGCTCTGAGATTGCAGAATTGAGGGTTTGGTTCACAGTACTGCTCAGTCTGGTGGCTGAGGGGAAGCAATAACCCCGTCTGACAGGCTGACCTTGAGCTCCTGTGTCAGCAGTGGAAGTTGGGCGAAGAGCCACACGTACCTTTTACTTGTTTGAAGCGGATTCCGGGGCGGGGGGAGGGGGAAGAGGACATGAAATCTGACAATGCTTTTTTGTGGAATCATTTTTCAGAGAAGAGCTTCTCTTTGATATCTGTGATAGTTTGCTGCTCCGATCTGTCATGTCGCAGACTTTCTGCGCGCTAAGGTGTTTACAAAGCACGGGTAAGTGACCGTAAGCACGGCAAGGAAAGCTGAGGCCGTTCCGTTCGCCGAAAGGAATTTTTGCTGGAGAGCCAGGATATTTTTGATGAAGTCTTGCTATTTTTTGCTGTTTCTCTTTCGCTCGGTTGGCCGCTGCTGGCTTCCCTGCAGCAGGGCCGGGAGCGCTTTAAGAGGTGGCGGTGCCTTTGCGCAGGTTGCGCCGGGGAAGGAAGCGGCTCGGCACCGCAGGAGCCTGGCAGGAAGAGGCCGGTGCTCGCCGGCCACAACTGAAACGGCCAGTTTTCCCTCGGAGAGCGACCAGAGAGCTTGTCACATGAGCTGCCTGGTTGGTTTGGTTTGTTGGTTTTTTTTTTTTTTTTTTTTTTTTTCTTCTTTGACACTGTCAATTGAAACTCTGGCCGCTCGAGGCTGCGTCGTGCCACAGTTCGATACGTGAAACTTGTGTTAAAAAGTCTTCCGGGTGGGCAGCGCGGAGCTGGGAGCGGCGTGGGAAGGGGCCGCGCCGCCAGGAGCAGCGGGCGGCCGGTGGGGGTGGAGCACTGAACCCTCAGAGCAATAAATAAATAAATAACTTGAAGCCGCCCCCCCCCCCCCCCCCCCCCCAAGCAAACAGCCCACGCAAGGCTGCCCCGCTGGTGGCGGCGATTCTAGCCGGCAGCACCCCCGCCCGCCGCCTGCGTGCCTCAGTTTCCCCTGGGCAGCGCTGGCGCCTGTCGCTCCGCCAGCCGGGGCACCGCGCTGGCCGCCGCCGTGCCCCTCCCCCCCCCCCCCCCCCCCGGCGCCGCTGCCCTCGGCTGGCGGGCCGACCCCCCCCCGGGCTGCCCCCCGGGCCCGCCGGTATCTGCAGCCGCGGCGCGGGGCGGCGGCCGGTCCGGAAGGAAACTCCCGGCCGCGGGGGCCGCCCGACCCGGGCGCTGCTCCGCCGCCGGGGCTGCTCTGGACGCTAATTAGCATGACTAGTTTGATGGATTTAGTCAACAGCATTCAGCAAACTGGGTAGGGGGGAAACAAGTGGATGAGGTTTCCCAAATCTAAAGACTTTGTGGCCCCAGTGCCCTTAATGGTTTGTTACGCGGACTCGAACAAGTGTTGCTTCCAATTAATTGATCGAGGGGATTTATTTTAGTATTTTGGCTGGGTGCCAGAGACGGAGGCTTTGTCCTAGCGTTTTAAGCACCACCCCTCCTTGCAAGTTTGAAATGTGAGCTGCCTGGGTGGTGTTTTTTTTTTTTTTTTTCTTCTCCCCCCCCCCCCTCCCCTTCCCCCCCCCCCCCCCCCTCTTTCTCTCTCTCTCTCTTCCTTCTGGCAAAGTGGCTGTGGCTGCGTGTGTGTGTGTGTGTGTGCGTGCGTGTGCGTGCATGGGTATGAGAGCAGGAGGGAGAGGTGTAATGGGAAAGCAAGAGATGGATCACTAGAGACAGAAAAGAAAACCATCAATATCAGTAACATGCAGCTGAGGTGAGATTTTTCTGAGTGTTTGATTTTCTTAAAACCCTTTCAGAAGATTTAAAGCAGCCTTCTGCCATGCTGTATGCTGAAGACGTACTCCTAAGCAATGTCATAGGGATGCTTACATGTATATTGCCGTTTTAGGTCTGTTCGCGTACGTGTGAAGTTTTAAAGCTTAACCTGATTCTCTTTATTGTCTCTAGAGGGTTGTAGCTTGAGCACAAATAGCCTGTTGGCAAGTACGGCATGAGCCCATTAGCAAGACTCCATCTGTGATTGGTTTTGCCTGGAAACCGGGAGACAAGCAATGAATAATTGATGTGTGTTGTGCAGTAGCTGGACAGGCAAAGAGGAGAGAGAGAGGGAGAAACAGAGCAGGGTGCCCTCAGAGGGGGGAGAGCGAACAAGCTTGAAAATAGCTACTGGCTGCCTTGTGCTGAGATGAAGGCAACCCCGGCTGCCTTTGTTCTGCACTGGCTGCTTTCTGCCTAGAAGTGTTTGCAGACATATGTGGCCTTTTTCTGCAGCAGGAGAGAGGCAGGCGAGCAGAGGAGGGGGAGCAGAGGAAGACTGTAGGCTTTCTGAATGACAGAGAACTTGTGGGTAAGTTGGTTGCTTTGGGGGGAGAGGGGCCGGCCGTGTGGAAGTGGGGGCGCGCGTGTGTGTGTGCGCGCGCGCGTGTGTGTGTGTGTTAGCGCTCAGCCTGCCTGGGAGCATGTGTGTGTGTGTGTGTGTGTGTGTGTGTGCGCGCGCGTGTGTGTGTGTGCGTGTGTGTGCCAGCGAGGGTGCATTGTGGGTAAGGCACTGCTGCATGTTGTCAGAGGGGATGGCAGGCAGGCAGGCGCCACCGGGAAACTGGGACGGGCTCGCCTACAGCCACCCTTCCTTCTGCTTGCTCCTGGAGGCGTTTAGGGATGCAGGAAGGAGGTGCGCGGCTGGCTGATTTAGCTGGACGTTCCCGTATTTTTAATTTAGGGGGCGAACCGTTTAAATTTTACAAGCAGCTTTGCTCATTGTATCTGCAATCGTAAAGCCAAAAGGCAGTTGTCGGTGGTGTTTTCTCCAACTTCAGCCTGGCTCGCACTGTCAAAACGTGACAAGCTGTTTTGCGAACAGCAATGATGATACTGCTGCCACCATTTCATTTTAGCTGTCTTTATAAAGCCCGTGCCATGCAGAACTCACATCTGTGGCAAGTGGTTTCCAAGAAGGTCCCAAAGAGGCGTTTGTGTCAATGGCAGTCTCGGGTATTCAAGTTGACAAGTTTTTTGCCCCTGGTGTTGAGTAGTAACAAGTGGCTTGCTTATCTCTTTGCCTGTGTAAAAAATGTAGGTTTTTAATTCACAGATTATTTAATTTGCATGTAATTTATGGAGTTTTAAGAAAGTTTCAAACTAGTGCTGCCAGACTGGGATTCAGGATGTTGGTTTCTTTCTTGGTTTAGTTACTTGCATTAAAGCAAATAATAAGTTGAAACTGAATAAAATGGCATATATATTAGTGCACAACAAAAAACAAAACGCAAGGAATTATACAGCTTCAGTGTTTGCAACTCAGACATTGACAGCATGGTCTGCTAGGGGAAAAGACTTGCTATTGTAGATAGCAGCTCTTTGATCAATCATATCACTGCATAAGGTGAAATAAGCTTTGCCTGCAGTAGTGTCAGTGATCCTGTGGCCAATGAAGTCACTGTCAAAACAAATGTTGACTTCGGTCATACGTACTTCTTCTGACTTCAGGTGAGCCCACGATAAGATCTGGCTGAAAACCCCCTTGTATCTGTCAGCTCTGGATGAAATAAATGCTCTCTGTCTGGCCAATTTGAACCCCCATGGATGACAACAACTTATCTTGGCTCATGAAACTACAGAAAATTATGTCTGTTCTGCAAATCTGTAGATTGTGAACAGAAAAGTTAATGGGGAGGCAGTTTCTTTCAAGTAGTCATGTCTCAAGTCAGGCAAGGCTAACCAGATCGTTAAGCTGGGATGACCTAAGAGAAACAATTAGCATGGCTGGAACACTACTTGGAAATGGAAGTACATCAAATTAAGATACAACTGAAATTACCTTGTTACCTAATATTTCCTTCAGTTTTTCTTCAGGTTAGGACTTCATTGTATTTATAATGGTGAGGACAGTAATTACCAGCAGCTAGCCATGCATAAAAGTAGAAGCTCTTCTTAGCTGAACAAAAGCATGTTTCCTCCGTGCTGTCACTGATCTGCTTAGTAGAATTTTGTTCCTCTTTTTTGCTTAGCACTTAAATCAAGATGGCAGCTTAAATGCAGTAGAACTTGCAAACAAAAGTTTGGGTTCATGTAAAATTACTTGAGAAGAACTCAGTCAGTCACGCTTCGGTTTGAGTTTAAGCCAACAGAAGAGTGTTACCAAAGACTCAGTTTTGAAATTATGATTAAAGTTGTGATTTAAAAAAATACTTAACATTAATTTGATTCCCACCCATCCCACTTTCATCCCTTTCTGGAGGAACCATCAGAAGAACTCTTGGGAAATATGTCTGCAAATGCAGTGAAATTCCACTTAGTAAAGAAGTCATTTGAACGTGCAAGGTACAGTGTCATTGAAAATTGATCATAAGAGGTTTAAACGTAGTCTTAAACCTTTCATCTTGCGTAGCTTGAAGTGGAATGGGCACGTATGTCAAACCTGTGCGAGTCTGTGTCTCAGTGGTCCTGGCAGGAATGCTGCCATGTTCATACTTTAGCAAAACACATGTGTTCTTACTGGCATTACTGGTGCTAAAAGTAGCATTTAGTCCTGGAACCCTTAAGCTGGACACTGCAGGAACACCCAAGAAAGCTTGTCCCCGTGTAGCACACAGGGGACAGCTGCTGGTTACAAAGTGAAGAAGAGCAGCATGCAAACTAATAATGAGAGAATAATACAGGATACTTTGGGCTCAATTAATGAACAGTTTGTTGTTGTAGTAACAGGTACTGTATTAATTACAGTGAGATCATTTAAACAGAATGTTCTGGCAAAACAGGCCTTCTGTTGTTGTAAAGGTTAGTATAGCAATTAGATTAAGAGTCCTTGAATCCAGTCCCCTAACCCCCCCACCCCCCCCACCCAGTTACACGATGCGTAACTAAGACAAGAGAATAGTGTTTTGCTGTGTCACAAGGTAAGCTGAGGACACAGAAGTTCCCATGTTATCCTCAGTTGTCACTGGGGCTGTGACAATGCAAGGCTGCTTTCTCGTGACCAGGACACCAGCAAAAGGGATGTTACTGATCATCAGCAACGAAAAATCTTACTAGAGTGCAGCCAGCAGGAAACTGTCACTCTATGGGATTTTACAATTGTAATTTTTTTCTCTCACAAGAAAAGACAGAACATTATATTAAAAAGTAAAACAGCTAATAGGGAAGGAGCTAACTGGGGGAGTGTAAATAAAACCCAAACCTTACCGTGTGGAACATTGCTAAAATGACATTCCAGAGATCTTCATGATGGTCTCTGGTTTTGTTCCTCTCAGTTTGAGCACAGAGACTGCCACAGGAAATACCTTCCTCTGAGGCTGCTCTTGCAAGTGGAACTTTGCTCTGTTTTGAGTGGAACAAGCAGAAGAAGCTGCTGTTAAGAGACCGCCATGAAACTGCTTGTAAGCAGCTGGACAGCAAGGCTTTTTTGCTCAAGAAAAAAAACCCAACTAAACAAACAAAGTGGGTAAAAGTGGCTTCCTCCCCGTGCTGCTCAACTATTGCTGCATTGGAGTACAGAGCTATCCGAACTGGAGCTGGGTGATCTGATCTGAGCATCATAAGCCTAGCTGGGCCGTGTGGGTAGTTGTGCAGGCCGAGCGGATGGTGTGCTACCTGCAATACCTTGCAGGGTACAGCATACAGTGCAGCATAGCCATGCCCTGGGGGGGTTAAAAATATTGTTGTATCAGAGGACAGGCAGTGGGGTCATTTAAATTTCCTGGAGTTTGCTTTGGTGGTTTTCCCTGTACTGCCTTTCCAGATGAAACAAGAATGTTCCATGAAAAAATACTGGATGTGGCGTCTGTTTCACTGTAGTGTGGAGTTACTGATCGTTTCTTTGGAGTGACCAAAACAAACACATCCTTACAAAAATAGCTAAAAGTTAACACTCTGGAAAAAATACATCAATAGCGCTTGACCCTTCTGATGGCAGGGTAGGGACAAAAATACCACCAGGTATACCTGCTTCTGAAATGGCTTTAGCAAAAGGTTGTTTAGGTATATAGAGCAGTTGTTCAAGAAGTAACTGAAAATCGACTCGTTCAGTGTCGGCACAATTTGAAGTTACTGAACAAAACCTTTTAACCCAAAATGTAAAAGGATGAGCTAGCCTTCACCTGAAATGGATGTTGCAATAATTATCAGAGGTACACCAATGCACAATAAAGCAAAGCAGTAATAGCTTTTAGGGCATGGTGAAGAGTGTGTATCCGTTTGTCATCAATGAGAAAGCAGCCAGCCAGTCTGGCACGTACATATGCTCTTTCACCGAGGATTCAGTCAGGAGACTAAAGTAGCCCAGAAAGAACACAGACGGGTTATTTCCCCCGTTTTTAATTGAAAGTTCCCTGAAGAATTTTCTTCTTAAAAATCAAGACGAGGGATAGTTATAAAATAAGATGAGTGACACTGGGACAATAATTACTTCAGCAGTGTTTAAGGCTGCCACTCAGCCTACCTGTAATAAATACTGTACATTTCTCTGTTTCTTGACCTGGATCATTCTCAAATGTCTGGCATTCTCTGGAGTGTGTTACTAATCCTGATTCCTAGCTTGTGGGGGCTCATTCTGTTGACAGTAATCTAGTGTGACCAATGACAATTTTACCTATACTAGGAAAAAAAAAAAAAAAGGTTAATTTTGTTCTCAGTTCTCTGTATTAGTACCAAAATGTTCAAGACACCCGGTTAAGCTCCTGACTCCTGTTGTTTGTTGTAACTGAAGTACAGCTCTCACCAACTTGATGAATAACCTTTAGGATTTGTTTATCAGCTTCTAATCCTCTACCTGAATTTTCTTGTTAGTAGTTGGTGTTCTTTTTACCTCCTCAGTGCCCCTTACATCTCTTAAAACCCTTAAAATCAGGAGGTAGGAAAGCTGGACTCCTGTTGTCAACTCTGTGTTGACAATCCTGGGAGCAGATGAAACCCCACGGTTGTTGGTAAATCTGAGCTCATTAGAATGCTATTTGATTATAATGTTATAGTACTTGGATGGGTTCCTTCTTAGGCGTGCTTATTGTTAAAACTATTTGTACTGGCTATTCGAAACCATTCTGATCTAACGTAGTTACAAAAGAAGTGAGTAGGGCTTCAGCAGAAGCAGAACTAGGGCAACCTGGGATGCTTATTAAAAAAAACCCTCACTCCTTATTCTTGGGTATCTTTTCTTACTCAAGCCCAAGACGGTAACAGACTAACAGGAGATTGTCATATGAGTCTCTTCAGTATGCAGTTAGCTCTGCTAAGCAGCTTTACTGGCCTGTTCTTTGTTTTAGTGATTTTAACACATCTAACATTTTACCAAGAGCCTTATTTCTGCATTAGTGAGTAGCAGGAAAAGAAAAAAACACCGTGTCATTTTTTTTTGCCACTTACTTATCCATATTGTAGCCTGACTTCAAAGAACGGTGTTAACAGTACTTTTGGTGTCTTATCTACTGACACTATCCAACTGTTTTAAGAAAGTTGAGTTTTTCAAGCATTGGCCTAACACCATGGCTTTCAGAGGAGCCTGTCATGATTTACTTATTCATACAGATTGCAGTGGCTTATGTAGTCTTGATCCTGCTTGATCTGCCAGCAGTATTTGCTTCTATTGATCACAGGCTGTTACTTGACTGCCGTGAGCAGCTTGTAGGTCTCCCTGGTTCTGTTAATGGGGTCTACTATGGATACTTCTCAACGTTCTCGTTTTGTTGCCGTCAATAGTTTTAACTCCAGCCTTCCCGCTCAGACAGACACTCCCCACAGGGTTGTGTCGCACCCTTTGTGTTTTTTGATAAGTTTGGTAATATCTTAGTGAACTTTGACACTATAACTGGGGTTCTGTCCAGATTTGGCTGTAAGCTCTGATTTATAATACGTGTTTGGCAGTGTGCCTGGCTGTCATGTTTGCTTGTGTGTAGAAGCTCTTCCTATCCTAGGTGTAATAAATTGACATATTTTTGGAAGTAAGCACCAGTCCTTTATGTTCCTACGTACTTTAAAAAAGGTACATATGCCTCCCTACTGTTTTTCTAGCAGTAGGGCAACTGGGAGGTTAGGCTGGAGGTAACATCTAAACCAGGTCGTTGTCTTGCACATAGACAAGCACTGATAAATTGTCCTGTTCCAGTCAGCTTTCTTAATGACTATGTGTGTTTTCTAACTATTCCTCCAGGTGGAAATACTGAAATTCCTTAATCGGCTGATTAACCTGGAAAGTCCTTAAAGTGACTATCTAAATTGTGGCTGTCAAGTAATAAGCTTCATAAGACACAAGTTGCATTAAAATCAAGTTAAAACCAGAAACGTTCATGTAAACTTTAATATGGCCTTAGTCCATTAGAAACCAGAGATTTTTAACCTTTTTACTAAATGAGTTTATGGCTTCCAAATACGCTTTTAAGGCCTTTGAAAAATAGAAGCATAGATGGTCCTTGTGTATTTGTGTTTCTGGTTTTAATATGAGGATGACCTTCTTTTGAACATGCAATTAAGCTTGTGTCTGTTATTATTTGTGGCTCCTTATGTAATTTTCTTTGAAAAATGGCCCAGCAGATGGTGTTTAAGCAGAAAGAGGAGATAGCCAGTGGCTAGCTTTTTGAAGAAATTTTTGAGATGGAGAATTATGAAGACCAAGTGATTATACTTGTAAGGAACACGTTCAATACACAATGGTGCACTGGTTTCACCCTTCCACCATATAGATGCTTTTACATGTAGTAAGACTAGGATGATGGCTTTCTGGGTGGCCTGACATTGAGCAAACTGCTGCCTTATCTCTGAATCTACAAAAAATACTAGGGGCAGGCATTTGTTTTCTCACAGAGAGAGTTTTGGACTTGGAGAGTTCATTGATCATTAGTGTGTAATACCGTATAATCTTGGATTATGTATTTTGCAATAAACAGAACAGAAGTTACAGTTTATAATTTCTGCTAAGTTCAGAGTAGGTTATAAGAGATCTGAAAAAGGAAGTTTTAAAGTCCCATCTTAAGCGTTGACTTAAAATGGCTCGCTTGAAGCACTCACGAATCACGTTGGCAAAGGCAAAAGTGTCCTTCTTGTTAAATGACTGTAATCTAAAATGTTAGACGGAGCTAAATGATTTATTGATGTCTATTTCTGAGGCATTTACCTGCACCTGTAGCCAGCCCATTCCATTTATTTTGGCTTGCTGACAAATTAGCAAGCTATTTGTATGTCAGATTTGGTCAGTAGTCATCTCCCTCCCTGTTACATATTGAACAGCTTTTAATTTAATTGTTTGTGGTGTTGGTGATTTATTATCCAGATAGATGTCACTCAGTGGAGCTCTTTTTAAAAAAGAAAAGAAAAAACCAGAGATTTCTTTGTGAATATTCTCATAGTGACTTACAGAAGAGAGTATGCAGAGCAGCTTTCAAGCCTCTTCCACACAGAGAGGCAGTTATTTGTGTGATGCCTTCCTTTCTGTTAAATAGTTTGGAATGTGAAATACTAGGTTTTATATTTAATGACTGGAATAAGATTAACTCTGTGATTATGGCCGTTGTCATCGTATCTAGACACCTTGAAGGAATGAGCGATCAGAATGACGTGTCAGAGTTCCAGCCACGTAAATGTGTTACAGAAATACTCTCAGGCGGGTTTAAAGTGTGCGTTGCCACCCGCAGTGATTACATCTCTTGAATAAGTTTTGCGGGGAATTCAAGGCAAAATTACTGTGTCTTGCTAAATTGTTTTAACTGTTGCCTTAGATCCGCGGCAGGGTGAGGATCAGAGCGCTGCTGTTCAAAGGCCGACTGCTGTAGTGCTAGAGAGAGGTGATGGCCAGACCTCAGTGCCGGGAGGTCTCCTGCCTTGCTGCTGTGGCAGAGCAGCTGCCCCTGCTTCCCGGCTGAAGTGCACTAGTGAAATCTGTTGTTATGGGTATGTTTTCTTAACCGTAATTAGTCCAATCTTGCACTTTATGAATTTTAAGTAACGTTTGAAATTTGGGCTTTGATACAGCAAAGAGGATTGCCCTGTCAGGTGAGCATGGCTGGTGCTGGCCATCCTGGCCACCTGGTTGTGCTGCGGCTCCCTGGGCCTGCAGTTGGTGGAAAGACCCAACAAATTTTTTCTCCTCTCAAACAGCACCATGGTTGCTACTTAACATCGTTGTCACTGTACAGCTTGAAATGTTTTATGGTCTTACATCTGCTTAACCTTTAATGTTTTCTGTCAACATCTGTCATGACCTGGTGGCCTGTGGTTAGTAAAATGTGCCCTCGCAGGCTGCCAGATACTGTAATGGAATTAGGCCTTTAAAATTATCAGACCTGTCAAAAGGTCTTATAATCCTGTGAGAGCTTTAAGTGGTTTCTTACCTCCACTTGAACACACATTTGACCTGGTTGAAGTGGTTTTTCTTGCTTGTTTTGTTTTTACTTCCCATTAATACTTGTAATTAAGGGGGGAGGGGAGAGTTTGGTTTTTGGCATCATCGAGGAGCCTCCTCAGTTCTCTCTCAGATGTCTTTTTTTGCCTTTTCTCTTTCTTGCGCTTATAGATTAAGCTCTGCAGATATTTCAGTAGGAATTTGTTCCCTCAGGTAGGGGAGGAAGGACACTTCAATGTGCATTAGTTGGTCACTGTGCTGAGGGCTGACACAAGCCAGGAGGGAATGTCAGGCTTGCTTGGGGGGCTGGACTCAACGTAGTGCTCACAGAAGGTGCTGAGCCGACACCTCTGGAAACAAATGTCCTCTGCAGAGTGACTGTGGGAATGACAGTAACACTGCACAGTTACTGATATTTGCCACCTCTGTGCTTTATCTTGAGTGGAGAATAATACTGGAGGTGCAAGATGGTTTACCTTTTGCTAGTTAGCTTTCAGTTACCTGTGGAAATGCTGAAAGTAGTTTTGTAGCACCTTGGTGGTCTCCCCATGATTCTAACACAGTACTTGGTGGTCATTAACACCGTGAGGGATTCTGTAATGTTTTTGAACTGAGAGATATTACGTGTGTCATATCCAATAGAAATTGAAACGTGCTGTAGAGGAGGGGATTTGACCATGTCGCGTACAGCCTGTAGCTGAGTTTGGGGAAGCCACCTTACCTGAGCGTGGTTCCTGAGTCCCACTTCGGAGCAGCTTCTTGTCTTTGTGAAGTCATTGCATCTGAGCTCTTGGCTTCAAATTATTGCAAGGTGTTAATACTGGATTTTTTAGTTAAAGTATGAGCCAACTTTGGCTTCTGAAGTAGTGTCGTGCTGACTCAGTTTCTTATCACCAGCAGGGTCATGCAAGGTGAGGAAAAAGAATAAAGCTAATAAAATGCTGCTGTTTGAAAATAGGTCTTGAGACCTTATGCATAAGTGATAGAAGGAAAAGCACCGCATCCATTTCATTTCCAAGGAAAAGACCTGCTGTTACAGATCTTTTTTCGTATGTCCATTGTCCTCATATAGCACAATCAAGAAAGGTAAACAAAGTACGGTCCCCGCTACTAAACTGTGTGTAGGCATCAATAGTATTACCTAAAAAAAAAAAAAAGTTGGGGTTGTCTGAAGTGACATTAGTTGGAATAGACACTGGAGCAAATTGGCCTCTGAGCAAGAAGGTCAAATAGACAAATACCCATCCTTTCGAGAAAGTAACTCCTGATAAATTTTTTAGAGCAATTGCACTCAGTATTAAATCCTGAGCTGGAATGCTCCTATATCCTGACCCTGCTACAGTGACAGGTGCACTTCTCTTTTCTTTGGCGAACAAATCTCAACAATGTCCCAGGGCCCCCACTGCACTAAGCAAGAAGAGATGGGGAGGTAGGAATGAAATCAGTCGTCAGGCAGCCCTCGAGAGTACCATGAGATGGGCTGTCCCTTCTGATCCAAGAGCTTGAGTATATTGGCAGCTAATATTTTTACTTCATCACAGTCTAGTGCATCAGCTGTTGCTAGCAGTGCAAAAATGATGAGCTTGTGGTAATAAGACAAGCATTACACTGTTCTCTGTGCTCATCAGGCATGTCATTGACAGTTTTCTTCTTGAGTAAAATTGGCCGCAGCATTTTGGAAGGGTTCAAAGTAGATTAGAATAAATTGTGTAGTGGACAGAGAGGAGAGGACCCCTCCCAGGCAGCGGAAGCCTGTTGGTGACAAACTGGGATTCTTTCTGGCTCCTGGGAAATGGGCATTTTAAAGGTTGCCTCGCTGTCTTAAGAGGAAGTACCTGAACTGTTGCTATTTCTACTTGTGTGGCAAAGACACGGTAACAGCTTGGAAAAAATGGGGAGCAATGAATGTCTCCTTCCAGTACTCACTGTTGTTTATTTAGCTGGATCACAAAGACCTCGGATAACTACTGTTTAGTAGGTTTTTATTGAACAGCAAGGAAAAAGCGGTTTAGGTGATGAGGCAAGCAGCTTCCCGCAGCGGACAGATTCATTGGTCCTGATTCTCTGCTGTGTTCTTCTAGTGTCAAGTTAAGCAAAGCTGATGCGGATTCCTGGGAAATGGGACCTCTGACAATGCTTAGGTTATTTAGTCCTCATTGCTGGTTCCCAGTTGTGATGGTTTCTGTCACCAGTATGTTCACTGTGAGCTTCCTACTTTTCAATTTTCAGTATCTCCTGTAGCCAGATACGTGCCTAGTCCATATGAACACTCAGAGTTTGCCCAAGTCATCCAAGATACTGGGTAACAGATTCTTCACTTGAAATACGCGTTTGGTTTTCCAGCCATTTAATCACTTTAAAGATGTACAAATTAAAAAAGGTGTCAGGGTGACCCGAACAAGATTGAAATGAGGGAATTTACTTGAACGAGGCAGAGCCTCATCATAAAATAATCCTGTATGCGAGTTAAACGTTTCTTGTTTTAGTGGAGTCCTGAGTAGTAGTCTGAGTGTTCCCTCCGCAGCTCACTTCTGCCTATTTAGAACTCTGTGTTTTATATGTCTTTAATATAATCTTTCCCCTAACATTGCCTCACTTTTCGCTTCTGTGCCTGCATTTGTACAGTACCCTGACTGTCAAAATGTCTGACTACAATATGTAAGTTAACGTCTTAGTGTGAAAGTAGTGTTTATTATTCATTGTCTTTACATGGAAATGTCTGTGTATTTGTTGATCTTCACAAAGCATGTCAAACAGCTGGTAATTTTTCAAAAATCTCACTGCAAATAGCACTTGTTACCTTAAACTGAAACCTTACTGTGGCTCTTGGTTTTCTATCAGTGGAATCCCCATAAGCCATCCTTCTAATTGATGCCATTACAAGCTGTTGTATGGTTTCACTCCTATTTGGCAAATTTTTCAAAGTCTTCTTTAGATTGCTAGCAGACTAAGGCATTGTTAAAAATTTTTGCCAATTGTCACCATCCAAAACTGCAGTCTATAGTTGACTTTTCCCATATGTTTGCCTAATCTGTTTTGAGATCAGTTTTGCACGAATCAAGGACCCCAGGGCAGGTAAAAAAAAAAAAATAAAATAAATCTAAGTGGCTGTCTCCAGAAGCTTCTGCTGCAGATTTCATTGGTGATTAAGGTATTTCTGGCCTGTCCTTAACTCCCCTTTTCCATTCCAACACTAGAGATTGAAGATTGTGTTACATACTGCGTGAGTACTAATATCTACATATACCAGTATTGACTTCAGCAGCAAAATAATCCATAATCAGTTTTCCTCCAGTGATGGTGATTTCTCTCTTAAAAGCTGGCAGATAGCTCTTCCTGTGTAGGAAATAGAGTAGACCTGTGTTCTGGTTTGTACTGTGTTTGACAGTACTCCAAGTAAGCAGGGAAAAGAGAAAGGGGAAGAAAAGTTTTCCAAACCAACAGTTTTTTGGTAAATATGGTATTACTAACATTTTAAATTTACATTAAACTTTGGCTGCTATAAAGTAGCCATCAGATTGGTGACTTCTGCCTGCCTTGTACCACCCCTTCACATTTTCCCACAGAGCTGTGTGTGCTTCCCATTCCGTACTCTGAACTCTGAAAATTAACCTACTCTTCACTGGAACTTCAGTTTTATGTGACGTGAAAGGCATGCAGCTTTGGGGGTCTTGTTTGTTCCTCCGTTTCAGTGATTTCTCTGCAACCTGGAAGAAAGGCAATAAGCTACAATGATAGGGAGTTTTCTAGAGTGGGGATGAGGTAACCTGAAATGAGATCTATATGTAAAACTTCTGTGAACACAGAAATGTTGTTAAAGACTGTGCTTATTTACAGCTCTCAATACAGGCAGAAATGCCCAGGGTAGGTATAGCTCTAACGCAAAAATGGCCTTTTGCTGATGCAGCTTGTTTCACTCAAGGAATTAGTATAAGCTATAAACTAGCAAGATCACTTTTCTTTGCTGATACAAACTGTATTTGCAATAGGCATGTATATAAAACTTTTTGAGGGTGGTTGTGCTGGCAGAATATCTATTGAAATGGTCGCAAGGAATGGAAGAGGCGAGAAACATACTCCTGGAAGTAGCTACATCTCTTAGAGCTTACACAAACTTTCCAACCTTTTCACTAAGCACTGTCTTCTGGTGATGCTCTGTTGCTGTCTCATACTGTGTATTCAAACTCAGATGTGTCCTTAGCTAGGCGCTGTAGTTAGTATGAAAACCTGTTGGTAGCTCATTGAGGTTAGTTGAGGTGCGTGTTCTAGCAAACTTGTTTCCAAAGACTCCCTCCTGGATATTCTTCAATGTCTTTCTCTGAAACACTCCTTCTCCCCATAGCATCATTTTTCTTTGTGTCATGGATCGCCCATGAATAACAGTAAACCTGCCTAGTCTACAAATTCTGTAGGGGAAAAAAAAAGGCTGGCTTTTAAAGATCGGTAAGCAGTTGAACAACACCAAAATGTTACACGCTGGTTCATGAGAGTCTTGTCAGCATTATGGAAATGCATAAAAAAAGCTTTACTCCTTGAGAGGCACTTTTAGGATGAGTCTGATGCAGACCTGTATGCAATTTGGAGGTTGCAGTCTGGAAAGGCTGCTCCCACCCTGAATTTCATTTTGGATTTCAGTTTCACAGACATATCAAAGAAATTACAAACTCAATTTAAGTGGGCTTGACTTGATTAACAGCAACATCTTCCATATTCTTCACCATATTTGCAGTTGCCCAAAACTGTTGACCGAAATGCATCCCATCCCCTCCTGCTCTTTCAGCAACCTCAGCTGTCTTTCCTTTGATAAATTTCCTGAACAAGCAGCTTAGCCTTGTTTCAGTATAAAAATACTCAGTTCTAGCTCGGAATGAAAACTACTTTTCATATATTCCCAAGACTGCCTGGTGGTGTTGGTTTTGTGGGGTTTTTTTGCTCTTCCATGCAGCGACCTAGCCTTTGGAAATAAACTGGGACTTGCCAGAGCAAGGCATATTTGCGACTTGAGCAACTCCTGTCTAAACCACATCTGTGAGCTTTTTGTAAATGGATTAAAAGGCAGTTATGCCTTTTACACCAAAATTGATGTGGTCCATTTTTTCCAGCCAAATGGTCTTTAACTGTATTTGGAAGATCTGTTCAAAGATAAATACTGCTGCTGGTCATCTTTTTCCAGTGTTGGTTTTCTTCTGTAGAAATGTGATCACTTATTTTTTTATTTCTCTTTTAGGTTTTGACAAATAAACCTGTATTTAGATCAGATGACAATAACACGGGACAACCTCTCTCCATATTCTTGCAATTGAAGTGTAATAGTTATTCCTAGCATTTGATAATCACTTGTCTGGAATATCACATTTAGCCTCCTTAAATATCTTGTTAATCCAGCAGTAATGGACTGTTGATGTTACAGTTAAGTGAATCCAACCCATAAAATGATAATCCAGTGACTGGCCCACCATGACCCGAGGTGGGGGCTGGATTTTGTGCTGAGGTGGAGCCAGTTTGCTGTCCTGGCTGGGGGAGCCTGTGCGGAGCTGGGGAATGGAGCGTGTGTCAGCTCTGAGCCATTCCTGCCCGCTTCGCAGGTGTAGGCCAGGAGCCACAACGCCGGTTACTTGGGTGTTTTGCTGTAGGTCGTTTTTCCATTTGAAAATGAATTGTGTTTTTATCTGCACGCCTGCGTGCTGGTTACTTGAAATAACAATTTAGAGTAAAAACTGATCAGTCACTTGTTTTGTTTTAAGTAATTTATAGAATTGGCTCTTCTCCTCCCCTCCTTTTCCTCACTCTCCCCCTCTCCCACTGCCACCGCTCTCTTGACTTACCTCTCATCTTCTCCCTCTCATCTTTTCCTCTCTCTCCCTCCTCTTTCCTTTTCTGTCTCTCATCTTTCCCTGTCTCCCTATGGCTCATCCCCCCACCCGTCTTCTGCCCCTTCTTTCTCTCCCTCTCTCATCTTGTCTTTTCTCTCTCGTCTTCTCCCCCCCTTCTCTCTCTCCTCTCCTCCCCTTCTCTCCCTCTCCCATCCTTCTCCCACCCCTTCCCTTGCTTTCTCTGCCCTTCCCCCCTCCCCCTTCCTCTCTCATCTTTTCTGACCCTCACCCTCTCTCTCACCGTCTGCCTTTTGTCTCTGCAGAAGGGTTGGGTCTGTCAGCAGGAAAGAAGTTGTGTGCTCTCTTTGGGCTGTGTAACTAAAGGTGCTGTTAGAATTCCAGAATAAAGACAGCTGAATAAACAGCTATAATACCCAGAACATAAGCAGGATAGGTGAAGTCCATGAACACAGGAACAACAAAAGGACAGTACACAAACCCTGGTAGGCAACACGCCTGAATCTGATGTCAGTCAGGGTAAGGAAGGACTCCCTAAGTTAAAAAAGATACTAGGTACAGGTGAGGGGAGAATCAAGTGTCTAATAGCAATATCGGTTCAATGTGCTTTTTGCTTTACAAGCTTGTGCTTGTCTTTGTTGGTGTTTATGACTTTCTTTGAAAAGTTCAGCAAAAACCCTTGAAGAATTGAAGTATGAAGTGATACTAAAATTTTGTCTCGAGTTTGAGAACAGGTTTTCAGGATTTCTCTCTTGCTCGAGGAAGGGGCTGGCCAGTGTTGCAGTGGGTTTGTGTGCACAGGCAGATGGGCAAATGTACCTGCCTGACTTTCCTGCGTGACAGCTGTACCCATTAGGCTGCATTTGCTATCTCACTTTCTCTAGTGCCATATGTTCTTTTTCTTTAAATAAACAGGTATATAACAGTTAGGACAGATGTGAGTAGCAAAATGGTGTAAGCAGGGGAATGATTTGGAGCAAGACTCCAGGATTGATTTTGATGCCAGTAGTCTTAACCGGTTTATGATAGAACTGAATTAGTACGTTCTGTACAGTTCCTTTCACTGTTCCTGTCGATGGCAGGGTATCTTTAATCAACTTGTAATTTTAGTTTCTATCTGTCTGCTTATGACTCATTAGTGTTTGTAATTCGATCCTTTTTGAGCTTAGTGGCTTGTATATTGCTTACTAATGTGCTTCAGGAGTGTTGCAGATCAGTTTTGTAGACGGTCTAGTCAGTCTCCACAGCAGAGAGGCTCTTGCAACTGTTTTTGTTTTGTTTAATTTTATTTCACCAGTACAGACTTATTGAGGTAAATACGTTCTTGAAACGCCTTAGAAAACAATGGTATTAAAAGCATCAAATATAAACATGAAGGAATTAGCATTAAATTACAGTGAAACAGCAGCTGGAAATGTAATCGTGTAGACAGCTACTTTATAGCAAGGAATTCAAAAGCAGTTACGCGATATATTTTTGAATTACACAGACTTTATTCAAGAAGATACAAGGAGTGTGTCAGAAGAATGGGAAGGGGTAGGACATCCCCCTTCATGTATGCAGTGGAGAGGTGTAGTTTCCCTTCTCAGGGAGGAGTTCTTTGATTTTAGAGAAGAGCATCTTTGAAAGCAGTGTCTATTATGAATCTGATCTTTTTCTTCCTTATCCTTGTCTGCTACTTTTACCACGTCTAGTTATGAACAAATACAGCTCTAAAACATCAATGGGATTCTCATTATTTGCTACCCACGCTTGAGTTCTCTTTCCTCCCCAACCCTTGGTATTAATGAGCGATAGCTCACAATAATTTCGTATTCTCATAATGTGTTTTAGAAGAGGCAGTCTTAAGATTAAGGAGGATAAATGAGACACCTTAAAAAGGCCTTTTTATAGTTGCTTATCAGAATTTGATTCCCACATTGATAACATAAGGTAAGGATTTATGATAGAAACATGGGTTTATACTACATTCTCCATGATTGGTTTTAACCTGATTTGTGCTGCTGCTTGTGTGTTTACACTTCATCTTAAGGTATTAGGAGGAAATAGTGTATCGTAAATAACACATCAGAAGGCAATTTAGTACACACCTTAGCATCTGTTGCTGGGAAGGCAGAAAAATAGTTTCACTGGCCTGATTCAGCACAACTTTGCAAGAACAATACTGTGTGTAAGTTTGCTGGGAGAAGGTAGGGAAATCCCAGATGAGCTGAGAAAACTCTTGAGCGAATTTACCACGGGGTTGTCTGCTTAATAACCCACTTGGCTTTCCAGGATGAAGCACGGGGATAAGCTCTGTGCATCCTCCTCGATGAGCTGCAGTGGTTAAGTGGCCCAGTCAAGTCCTCAGGCCCACTGTAAGAAGTACACACGTGTGGAACTGGGGGTGCAAGCGGGGCTGAAAGCCTGACGCAAAGGTCTGTGCTTCATCTGCCCAGAAACCAAAAGGTTGCTTTGTGATGGAGAGGGTGATGTCAGCATCCTTGACCCCAGAAAAGCAGTTGGAATCCTACCTAGCAGATAAAATCCCATCCTTGCAGTAGTTTCTGTAGATTTTGCTGTTCGCCTGAGCACACTCAAGACTTTACCAGAGGAGTTCATTTTGTTTCTCCCGTTCCCCATAAATGAAAGAGAAACTATTGAATAAATTCTCTCTCTTCAATTCATGTGCATTTTAGTTTTGACGTGATAGCTCGTGACTCTTGATAGGCATTTTATAATTCAACCTTTAGGTTTAAAATGCTGCCTCTGATGTGAAAATGAGCTAAGCATATTATCAATGAGACCTGCACATACCTCTTGTCTTTTGGACGTATAATCTCTATGCATCATCGTGTTTCCTTCTTCACATTCTATTAATTTTTTATGAGCTTCATCAGAACTGTAAAGCACAAGCTGTTTTCATGTAGATGGTTTTTATGGTGACTAAACATTGGAGAAAGGAAAACAAATAATTGTCCCAATATACATATTGCCTGGGATGAACAGATTGATTTAAAATGCACTGCTCCAGTGCTTTGTATAGGCAGCAGGCTTGTATGATTCAGTTCTTATTTTCTGGCCTTTAGTTTGCTAATCCTGATTTTTCAGCTTGTCATTTTTTTTTGAGCTAAGCCTGTTGCCTTTTTAACTAATACAAGAAAATTTATACGCATTGCTTTCATTGTGGAGGTAAACATTGAGTAGAATCATTAGATAAGAATAACTGCTGGGTCTTTTTTGAAGTTAGTATCCTACATTTCAGAGAATGACTTGTTTTTTTCTTCCACTTTTGATCTTAGACGTCACAATTGGCAAATGTGTGAAACTTGCTATATTTTTAAGAACAAGAGCTAATGTTTAATGTCCATTTATGTCATTTATGTTCTCTAATGTCAGTGAGCATGTGTACATAAAAATGCTTAATTTTATTTTGATTTCCACTCTGTTCCTGGCTTTGTAGATGCTTTGTAATATGGATTTCCATGAACGTGACTGAGCTGTGTGAAGGAGAAAACTAGCAGTAGTAGACAACGTGTATTCATTTCTGAATACTAGTAATATAATTTTGAAACCTTTCCTGTCAAGTGTATCTTTTCCATGTAGCTTGATGTTTCTATATTCCTCTCTTTATGAAGAATGCAGTTTTTTACTGTTTACACATTCAGGTGTCATTTGTGTTTCTTCAGTCATGTTTGCTGATCTCTGGATCTTTTAACATTTGCTTAGCTTTTTAAGGCAGATAAACCAAAACTATATTCTATATACCATTGAACATTGAGCCTTTGACTTCAGTAGCAATAATTAAAGTATTATCGCCATTTCCTTCTTATGTCCCATCTTTCAATTTCTTACCATATATTGATGATTTCATCTAGGTTTTTTACAGTGCCATGCCCTTACCCTGAAAGGTTGGATGCGTTTAGAACCCACTCATGTTTTAAACTGGTGCAAATAGTCATATCCATCAAAACAGAATGTAGCATGGCATCCACTTGACGATACACTTTCTTTTTTTTCTTTCTCATCTTGTCTTTTTCTAACCTAGAAATGTGTCACCTTCAGATTCTGTCATAGGACTTTCAAACTCTTTTTCCAGAGACTGGATGAACACGTTAAACACCTTTAATTTTTGACATTATATTGATTCTCTTCTCATGTTAATCATTTCTGATGTTGAGAACTGTTGATTCTGTTTGTCTTTCTGTTAAGCCCTTCCAAGAGGATGACAATGCTGTTTGCTACAGATCCCACGACTACTGAGTTTCTTGATAGTCTGTTGCCAGGGACTTTGACCAAGACTCTTCAAAAGGGCAGCTGAGTTACATGAACAAGCTTCATTTCAGGCATGTCTTCGTTGACGTGTTCAAAGAACTGTATGGGTTTACCTCTGTCGTATGTTCAGTTTTGTGTTTCTGAGTATTAAAGTGAGGTTAACTGATAAGAAACTCTTGAAACTGGGACTCGGCACACCTCAGATGTTTCACTGCTAAGGCGAGCGATAGGGTTAAATGACCAGCTGAACTCAGTGCGCTGTGAAGAAGGACAGTACTTCTCGTTACTGCTGCTTGCCCTGTTGCCAATGCAGAGTGTAAGTAATTTATATCTTCTGTAATTGTAAGACACACGGTAAATTGAACACTTGGAGCTCTTGTCTGGTGCTGTAACTGTCCATATTAACAAATAGTAATTGATGCACCTCTCCTTGAACAAACTTTTCAAATGTCTTGTTCGTAAGACTCCAAGATTTCATGTCAGCAATAAAAGCCTTGCAGGCAAAGTAAAAGCAGGGGTTTTGCTGACATTCCAGTGCAAGTCAGCTGTCTGTCCCAGTGCTCTGTTTTTATAAAAATGGTACACAGCCTCACAATCTAGCAGATCAACAAGGTCAGTTTGGGAAAGCAGATAAAGGAGACAGTATTGTCTGCCTGCTGTTTGCACCATGCTGGATAGATGGGCTTTGGTCATGTTGCCTGTGTGGGATATTTTTTTTTTTTTTAATTCATCATGCGTTACTGTAGTCATTTGCACAAAGGATGCTTTTAAACGCGTAATGAGTGCTTTCCTGTTTGGCAGTTGGTTAAACTGAACTTTGTGTCACAGCTCTTTACGATTCACTCATACAAGACCTAAAACATTCAAGACTGGTAGGGGGGCAAAAAGCTCTGTCTGGCTCATGCTGTTTCTAGGAAAAGGGAGTCTTGGTCGGGGGAAAAACCCTGCAAAGACCTACAAATTATGCAGTGTTCTTTCTGTCCATGAATAGTTTCTCTTGTGAGTGAAGGAGGCTGTATTTTTGGACTCACAGACAAAGCAAGTTTTGCTACAACTGGCTTTTCTCCAAAGCACACTTTCTGTGCTTGTTTTATTTATTTTTATTATTTAAAAAATATAATGATAGCCTGAAAGCAATCTGAGGGCCTGAGTAAAACATGAGTGTCCAATTAGTCTTGTCTGTAGTAGTATTGCAGATAATCTTCCTGGGCAGTGAGGCTCCACTGAGCCTCTGAATTAGAGCACCTCTGTTTCAGCAGAAACTTCATTCTTTGGCTTCTTACCTTCCTACTGAGAATGGCCTCGTGCTTGCACGGAAAGTCAAAGGTGAATCATATTTCAGATGGTTATTCTTTACCTTTTACTGCAACTTGTAAATAATGCTGTAAAATTGTACAGTTTCATCCTGAATTAAGATCATTAATGTAATACACATGCTCAGCTTCTTTGAGTACGTGGCCCTCTGTGAGCTCAGGACCTAATTCGATATGAAATATGTTGGGTTTCGCTTCTGGAACCAGTGGAGATCTGGTATAGGGTACCAGCTTGCTTGGCTTCAGTTCTATTTCATCCTACTACTGAAAAAAAGTGTGTGTTTCTCAATTTCAGTATGGTTTTACAGCCTTTGTCGATCATTTCTCAAGGTACCTGCATTGCAGTCTGGTTTCCTGTAAAAATTAAAAGATGTCTCAAGAAAAATTAAAGTAACTTTTGTTAAAAGTGAAAATTGCCGTTCAGCAAGTTGAGGCCACTTAAAACAAATACATGTTATTACAATTAAGAGATCCCTCTTGTGCAAGAAGTGTCTGTTTGGTGGCATCAGTGGCAGAGATGAAAAAAGAAAATCTCTGGTCAGTGGGTCTCTGCAGTTTGCTCACGGAGGTGGGAGCAGGTGGTAGGAGGAGCAGAGTACTGAAAGGCTGCAAGGTGGCACTGCTGTTAACAGCGCTTGTGAAATGACATTCTTCTTTCAACAGCTGTAAGCTTAAGATTCCTGCGTGGGTGCTTAATATGGTCCCACCTCTTCGCTGTGTCACTTGTCAAGTGCTGAGAGAAGATCACTGGCAGGCTGACAGTACAAAGGCTTCCCGTTCAGGTGCCCACTGACTCGGGCAGCTGCTTGCTACCCTCGTGCAAACGAGACGCTGACCGTGTTCCTATTGGCAGTGGATGGGCTGTATGGCTTTCAGCTTGATGTGCTGAACTGTTGTTGGTACACAAGTAGGGGGACTGGGCTTCAGCAGGTGTGGAGATCCTGCAAGGTCTCTGAACTATGCTGGTGGGTCAGTGATCGCATGAGGCAGGTGAAGCCAGTGAGAGGGAGATTGGTTGGTTGGGTTTTCTTCTGGAGCTTTTCTCCAGTTAAGCAGAGGTTGTCATGTCAAAGAACATCACTGCTGTCTCTATCATGAATTCCTAAATTTGTTTAAAAAAAACCCCTACATATATATATATATATATATAAAAAAAAAAAATCAGCGTGTTTTGCATGTTGGTGAGGATTGGTGGGAATGTTCCCATGTTACGGCTTGTAGGTGCAACCAGAACTTATCCCATCCCTGCCACCACCAACAAAAGGCCTCCCAGGACCTTGTATGAACTGGAATTGTGGGATGCACCATAATGGTTCATAACACCTGTGAGGAAGAAGAGGAAAAGGGATTTTGAAATAAAGTCTTTAAACTATGCCTATCCTACAGGAGCTGAGTTTCATTACTTAGGAAATTGTATCCAGGGAAGGGTGGTGTTTTGTGGATTTATTTATTTTTGTTTTGTTTCAAATGAAGTATAGTCAGGAATAGGCTGACCTGACCAAGGACAGACCAAAATAAATAACCAGGCAGGAGTCTTCATCAAGGTTTTATGCTGTATGCTCTAAGCAGTATTGTAGTACCAAAATTATTTCAGCAAAGATAATTTCACCGTTCGGTCTTTGTGGATTTGAAGTGGTTGTCAGAGCATTTTTTAATTAGTCTTACATGGGTAGGTGATAACATTGGAACTCAATTTTAGGTGTATTGCTAATCAAGGCAGGATTGTTAGGGCTAAGCCATTGTTTATGGGAAAAAAAATCCTCTTGACCTTCTCCTTCTAGATAGTGTGTTTCCCATTTGGCAAGATGTTGGTCTTTGAGTAGCTAAGTCATCGGGGGGGGGGGGGGGGGGGGGGGTGCTGTTTAAGAAAAAACCCAACAAACTACCCAGAGTTGGCTAAGTTGATATGCAGCTGAATAACTGTGGTTTGCAAGTACTCACAAGGGACCTCCTTGGCTTTAGAAGAGAAAATCTCAGAAGACCTCCTCATAGCTGACCATGTTTGAACTGCTCCCAGCTTTGACTGCTAACCAGCATTTGCAGACTTACCAGCTGAGCGGGCATAGCCAGGCAGCACCAGTGAAGCCAGGCCTGTTTGGCAGCTATTACGAATCCCACTGAAAACAGAAATGGGGCATACTGTCGGTGGTGTCTAGTCATAATAGTTCAGATTTCAGATGCATAATATATCCATCAGAAAAAATACAGCATTTACACTAAGAGATGACTTGTCCTGTGGTGCTTCTCAGGACATTTGCATGTATTGCTATCTAAAGTATTAGGTGTTTCCCACCTGAAAAGGTGTGGAAGCTGAGAGATTGCCGAGGTGGGCAATTTTGAATTTGTTACTGTTGGACTGATCCAATATAGATTGAATGCAACTTACTTCACTGTAACTGTGCAAAATGGAATACTAATTTGCAAGTAGTGGAGTAATACCCAGCTTAAGTGTTGAGATAAATTATTTTTTCATTTTTATTATTATTCATAGTTGATTTTTCTAGTACTGCAAGCTGTAAAACCTGAAACCATTTTGATAGCAGTAGAGATGTTGGAATTTATCTTAATAACATGAAACAACATCTCAATTTTTTTTTTAAGGATCAAAAAATGCTGGTGCCATTTATTCCATCAGTTGCCTGTCCATTCCTTGAGTTAGCTAGTTAGAAGTGTGCATGCAGAGGGATGCACCCCCTCGCATCCCTCCTGGGTGGCCTGGAGCTCTGTCTGGTGTTATTCTAGAAGTAATAAGGGTTCACTCAGGTATGGCTCTCTCTGGCTCAGCTTTCAGTTAGTGAAATGTCAGTTTATTCTAATCTAGATGGGGTCCGTCTGCTTTCTGAACCACAGAAACCCCTCAGAATAAGGGGAGGAGGAGGGGAAGCCTTGTATCAGCTTTTGGCTAAAGAACCAAAGTGTTTGTGTGCTTTTATACATTAGTCTTCTCGGGTTCAGTCGTCACCAGTTAGACTTCAATTTGTTTGTAACTGAAAACTTGGGTTAATTGTAAATCCTCAAAAAAACCACTGTAATTACTCTTTGTAGGAAGAAATCACCATAGATAACTTCTACACGTGTAAAAGTGCTGTGAGCTAATTAAAATAAAATCCCTGGAGCTGGGCAGTTCATGTCCCGAATTGTTGCTTTCATTCCTCCGAGGACCTAAGCCTCTTTTCAGCCTGCCGCCGGGGTCGGCCATGGCGGGGTTTGGTGGCCTCCCAGGCCAGGGCCTGTGGGGTGCTCATTCCTTTCTGGTCTTGGTAAACAAGGGGTTCTCAAGCTGGGGCATGGCATGTGTGCGGGAGGGGGGGGGTCATGGGGGAGAACTCATGAGACTGTTTCACTTTCCATGGCCCACCCGCCCCCGTTTCCCTCCTGCTTTTCCTCCCCCTTTCTCCCGTTCTCCCTGAGCAGATCTGCAGGTTTGCCTAGCGTACTGTTTCCAAGCACAGGTTAAGCAGTGTCCTCCTGCTGCTTGTGCCAATTCCTGTGGGGTTTTTTAGTGTGTGGGAATCATGTCCTCACCTACTGTGTGCATTCTTTCACCTGTTCACTTTTTATGTTTCTTGCACACTGTTTTGGGTTGAGTCTTTGACTTACCCAGTTGTGTTTCCCATGTCTTAAGCGAGGTTAACAGCAGCTAACTTTTTTTCTTGTAGCCAGTGTCACTGGTCTCTTCCATCTTGTTTACTGCTAATAGCCAAAGCATTCCGTAAGCTGGAGTTTTTAACTGAACAGGGTAAACCCAGAACTGCTCAGTCTGCATGGTGCAAGTTGTGAGCCAGCACATGATAACATAATGTTTCTGATAGCAATTTAGAATGCTGTTTGATTTCACCAGGTACAGGCACTAGCACTCTTCATATTTCACTGGACAGGTGTTTTTTTATGATCCTCATTCTTTCCACCATTAAAAAAATGCCACTTATAGGTGTGCTGTTTTACTGAGGTTTAGGCATTTGCCATTACTATTTGTTAATATTTGGTTTAGTGCTCCTGTCTAAATCAGAATGTACAAACACATTTGAAGAGCCAGTCACTGCTCCAGAGTGGAGCAGTTACATACGTCAGTTCTTTCACCTTACTACTTAATGCTGCTTTTTTTTGCACTTTGATTATGCTTGTCTAATGGATCTTTATGCCACTTGTGCCTCTTTGTAGTTACAGTAGCGAAATTTAGGTAGCAAATTTTTGTCTTGATCAAATGCAAGTTCCCAAAGAATTAACAAAAAATTTCCAGTGTACCATCAAATTGGCAGACGAAGGCTTTGGAAAACACCAGTGCCCAATGAAACACTGCTGAGTAGTCCTTCCTAAAAAAGGAACATTTCCTGTATTTTAAAGCTTTGTTTGGAATTGGGGATTAATTGTAATTTACCTGCACTTATGTTAGGGTTGAGATTGCTGTGGGTTTGGTTCTACATGTATGGAAGATTATTATTCGATTTAAAGTTTCTGAGCTGATGTTGTCTGTCCAAACACTGGAAAGGGTTTTTCTGACCCCTGTAAGGTGCATTTGACAAAGTAAGTAGATACTTTCTCCATTGCCTAAGACAAATGAAAATACTCCTTGAACTCAAGAGACTATTGGTTTGATCCTTGGTAGTTTCTCACCTTTACTAAATAAAAGTCTTTAGTAAAGACCTCATGACGTGTCTGGAGCACAGCAGTGTCCGTTGCAGGAGATAACAGCTGTCTTTGTTAATTGCTCAGTGGTTCTCTCTCATTAGTGTCGTGAATGTGCTTCGTATGTACTCTTCTCCCTCACCTTAGTCCACAGAGGTGCAGGTTGTGGGTTTTGCTGGTTGGTTTTTGTAATCAGTGCCTACCTGCAGAAAGTTGTTAGTCAAGAACCTGTCTGATGGAAGGCTGTCATTTGTTTCATCGTGGTACCCACAGTACTATTTGCTGTAGCTCACGCAACCTTCTTCCAGTCTTCCCTTAGGAAGTCTTTATACCTTTTTTAATGCATCCATTTTACCTTACAGAACTGTTCATGTTGGCTTACCCATGTTGTGTTCTGCTATCCTTTTTGACTCCTAGATTTTTCCAGGATTAAATACATTTCTGCTTTACAAGGCTTCCTTAAACATAACTTCCCTATTAGTTTATTCCAGTCTGTAATAGCAGGGGCTTAGTCAGTACTTCATGAAAGCTTTGAGGTACTACCTTTTATAAATATTGCAGTGAACTAGACTATTTCACTTTAAAGCTTTGATTGCTTGATCCTAGGCTTCAGCTTTGAACCCTCTCTGGTTCAAGTTGCTGGGCTGGTGCTGGAGTTCTCTGTGGTCGTTGTTCCAGGTGTCAAATAGGCTGCAGAGTCGAGCACTTTCCCAGCATGTGCATGTCCTTGGAAGTCCGCTTAAAAAAGAAGATTTTTAGCCTTTGCCACTTTGTTATTATTTATTCTCTAGCGTTCAGTAGCACATTTGCTTGGGTAAGTATTTGCAAAGGGGTTTTAGAATCCCTGTTTTATTTTCTGTGACATGGATCTGTGCTTTTTTTCAGCTGCCTTGCAGGAACTCCTCCTGTCAGATTAGCATGGTCTAGTGGGCTGCATCCAGGCTAGGAAAAGAGCCTCTGAGCTCTAATCCCACATCTGATGTTGAGTGCATTGATCCTCTCTGCTTCAGGATGCTATGGATGACTGTGAATGTATGTCCTTAATGACTGTCATTATCCTCCTCCAGAGCAGTTCCTCTCCTTTCAAGACCCTGCTCTATGGGTATGAAGATCCTGTTTCTATGTTGATGTCCAAACCCGTTCTCTCCTTCCTGGCCTTTTTGTCAGCAGTTACCTGAAAGGTCCCTCAGGGAGGAGTGGGGATAGTCTTGGCAGCAGAAATGTATCAGAACTGACAGAAATTTTCACGTAGACCTACCAGTCTGTAGCCTCGGAGTCCCTCGCCCTGGCAGCAACTAGGTGTGATTTCACTGTGCCTTTAGACAACAACCAGTCTCTTTGGCATTCTAACCTGAGTATTCCCCCCAGAGGATTAGGTCACTACCTTAGCTTCCCTCTTTGTAAAACTAGGATGATGTTCTCTTCGCAAGATTAGGTGAGGATTAGCTAGTGTTTATCAGGGACTTGCAGATAAAAGAAGTGCTTTGTTTACTTGTGTGTCTTTTAGACTGCATGGGCTCAATCACATGGCAGCACCAAACTCTGCAGTTGAAAAATACCAGATTTAGGGTACTGCTACAAAATAGTTGTTAAAGACAGTTGTTATGATGGGCATATTTTTAGTTTTGAATCCTGCTTCCTGAAAACTGAAGCATTTTGCAATGTGGAAACACTCTGCACTCTTTTTTTTTTTTTTTTTTTTTTTAACTACCTTTAGGTTTTTTGTGTTGGTGTTAATACATGGGACTTTTGTGGTCATGGTGGAAATTTCGGTAACATTTCTGACCTCATGTCTTTAAGTACTGTACACACAGTGCCATCTTTCAGGAGTTACCTTGCTAGACGGACAGACAATGTCTGCTGTTACCTTTCCACACCGTATATCCCTGGCTCATGAATTAAGGTATCTAGAACCTGAAATTCACAATGTTATTGCTGCTTTTTTTATCGTTTCTGTAAATAAAGGTTTTGCAGCCGCTGGAATCAGCTAAGAGTTGTTGAAAATACATCTTGTTCTTCCCTAGTGATATTGGCTCTGTGGGGCTTTCTTAGTAACATGAACAGATATGACTCAGAAGACAGAGGGAGAACAACTATGTTGTGTAGGAAGTTAAAAAAAAGGGGGGAGGGGTTACCTTTTTTTTTTTTGGCCAACACCACAGTCAAACTGTACTGCCTGCCTTTTTTTTTTGTTTCTTTCTTTTTTTTTTTTTTTTTTTACCCTTTCTTTTACAGCCTTTGGAACTGGAGCTGGTATTCTGAATTAATCTTAACAAATAATACAAAATCTAAGAGAGAGCAAACCAGGTGTTCTCAACAGCAGTTTTCTTTCTCAACAGCAGTTTTCTTTCTTTCTTTCTTTCTTCCAGGAGTGTTGTGCTAATGAAGAGGTAGAAGGATGGTGTGTGTGTGTGTAGTATACAAGCAGGAGCAATTCCTGTGGACAGCTTTTTTTTGCCAATGTCAATTAAATGATCCAAAAAGTGAAATTTTGAAATGCTGTAATTTCTAGTTTTCATATCACCAAACTGTAGGCTGCTAATGCAGATTTATATTGCAGTAGGCAAGATTAGATGGGGTATCGCAGATACTATTTGAATTTGGCCAAATTTGGACAGTTTGGCTTTTTGGGGGGCTTTCTTCTGTGGCAAGGTACATACGTGGGCTCTAAGCAGGAAGAAAATGTGGTAGAAACTTGTTCTCAAAGTAAAATATAGAACCAAAAGTATGCAGGGGAAAAAAAGAATACAAAATCACACCTTCTTGGAGCCCATGTCATTACTCATTCTCCCTTCTCATTAAACAGTCAGCCAGCGCCCTCAGGTCTGTTCCTTGTTCCCATTGCTCTTGATGGTTTCTGTTGCTCTTGATGGTTCTCCTTGTCTCTCCCTCCACCCTCGTGTTTTCAAAGTTACTTCAGTCTGTTCCCCTTAGAGAAAATTTCCTAACCCGTGGCTGCAAACCACTTCTTTCTTTCAAGCTCTTCAAGTAACCAGTTTCTTCCAGAAAACATTCCTGTGTTAATTTCCCTGAGAAATCTTTGCCCATGCCATCTCGTTTTTGAACTTTTACTGCATTTCTTTCAAGTTCCTTGTGGAAGGAGCTAGTTCTTATGTGTTTGTGAAAGGCCATTTATATCGTCCCCAGACAGTTAAGTAGCCAGGCACAGTCTGTAGGCAATAAATGCAACTCTCTAACCTTTCAGAAACCTTATCTTTCTTTAACATAATTATCTTATCTTTTGTTCTCACCTTTCTTGGTTTTGGCCCTCTGTTCTAGCCACTTTCCCACATAATTTCTTAGTTTACATTGCTCAAATTAAAATTATTATCTGCTAGACTAACATGAAAGTACTTATCAATGTATAAAGGAGAAGTTACCTTTTGTAAAGTACACTTAAAATGGTGTATATTAAAAGAAAAAAAAAAAAGGGATCAGACTGGTAGAGTTGTGTAGATGTGATATAAGAGATTCAGCCTTCCTGCAACTGAAATTGTTTACAGTATTTTCTACTGTCTTCAGTATGAGCCGGAGCTAATCCAAAATGGTTCTGACCAAGAATGGAGAATTTTATTTCCCATCTGCTTGGATAGCATCGTACTGTGTGTTTTACAGTAATATTTAGAGTTCTGATGTCCATTTTGATTCTTCTTATCCAGATGTGCCGGGAACATAAAATAGACGTGGTTGCTATTTAGACAGGATGTTTGCTCAGTGCTGGTGTAAACTCTGCTTTTCTACAGGCTGTAAAACAGAAACGCTGTCCCTGTGAAAAGCTCTGCAGAATTAACGGGGCTTGAAGTCTTGGGAAATCCTCTGGGTCCCTCTCTGCCCTCCCTCCTCCTTCCTCCTCTCCTCCTTGGTATATGCTCTCTTCAGTTTTAGCTGCTGAAGATGAAAATCTTACCCCTGATCATGTCTTGTGGGTTTTATAGTCTTGGATAAACAATGTTTTTTGTAGGCTCTATTGGTCATGTCAGGTTGTATTCTAGTCATTTTCCCGGAAGGCGCCCTGAGGAGTCACATACAACTCATCTGAAATGGTTTCCCATTTGTGTTTGTTACTAATGCTGTGGGATTGTTGAAGCATCCAAATTATGTAATTTTTTCTAAAAAAAAAAAAAAAAAATTAATCATCCTTTTGCACTGCTCTAACAGATTTGCTGCAGAAAATTGGTGCTAAAACCTGCTTCTGTGTGTCATTAGGATTGTATCATTTTCTCTGTCGTGCCAGTCCCCCGTCTGAAATGTTTAGGAGGCTGGGAAGGCTCGTGCTGCAGTTCTGCGCGAGATCGGAAAACTGTTCCAGCGTGTGGCATCCATGCTGTGCTGTCTGTCTCGCTTTCTCACCCGCCCACCCCTCCCCACGGCTGCCTCACTTGGGCCCATTCGCCTTTTCAGTGGCTGAGATGAGATGTCAATGAGAGGGGAGGGAGGGTTAGCAGAGCTGCCGGAGGAATTGATTCTTGTCTGCCTCTCCGAGCAGTCTGTCTGCGCAGCAGCACATGATACGGTTTTGCACAATACCCCACTAATGCCCTAGTCAGCAGCTTCCAAGGGAAGAGCAGTGTTGAAAAAAAAAATAATAGCAGTCCTCTTCGAGCCGCAGAGACTGCATGGACCAGAGCTAAATTTGGAAAGCTAAAGCTTATTTCATGCAAGATTATTAGAATTATTTGGGTTTCCAAATGCGTGCTCACACACATGTACGTATCGCTGGCCAGCTTTGCCACGTGACTCAGCTGGATCCAAATGCAGTTGTTATTTATAGATGGCAAGAGCAGTGATGGCATTATCTTATAGCACTCCAGTCCTGAAATTCTAGCACTTGTGCGCAGGGAGAGGGGGCCAGATGCCCTCTGGGAGAATTTAGGCAGGCTGCTCTTCTGTAAATGTCCATAGGATGAGATAGTCACAAATAACCCTTTCCCTCTCCCCCATTTCCTTTTTTATTTTCAGGCAGAGAAAAGAAAGGTACTGAAAAATCAGCGTGGGCTGTGATTTCTCCTGGCTTCTTCCCTAGATGCATGTAAAAAGCAATTAGCCGTGTTCATTTTTTCACCTCTCCCCTGTTCTGTAGATAACCTATTTCTACCTATGTAAAACCATAAACATTCCCCTGAAGACAAGGAAACAGCAATTTCTAATCTGTCTAATACTAATGTTCGTACTTGGGTTTTTAGATAAAGAAGTCTCGTGTTCAAAACCGCTGTGTGCTTGTAGCTCAGCTAATTGAACTGAGGCGTGTACGTGTGCACTGGAGCCGTGTCTTCGGATACCGCCTGTGCAGAGAAACAGCTGGCTGCTTTCCGCCTCTGCAGAGTGCCGTAGCCTTGGTGCTGGGGCCAGGCTCTGAGCCACAGCAGGGAATTCATCTAGCTGGAGGAAAAACACAAAACAAAACCAAATAAATGCTGGGGGGCGTGGATAAAAGAAGAAAAAAAAAGAAAAAAACCAGATAGGATTCCTGGTCAGGTTCACAGAGTGGTCATACAAAAAGATGCTTCAGCACAGCTGGGAGTGTGCAAGGCGCAGCGGGGCATGGGCACAGGCAGCAGAAGACAAGGCTACCTGAAGGCACTGTTGCTGTTGAACACTGTATCATGAAAATACAATCAAAATAATCTGAAGATCAGGGTAGGGTTATTTATATGTTTCTTACTTGACACCAGCTTGAGTTTTCTGTGTGGCCCTAATCGTAACAGCATAGACGACATGATTCGCTGGGTTTGCTTTCTTGGTAATAAATAAAAGAAACATATAGTGCATGTTGTGTTTTAAAGGGTATGAGAATGCCATAGCAGGGGCATCCATGGCTCACAAACTCTGCTCCTTTAATGCAACCATGTCTGAGGTGAGAAATGCCCATTAACCTAATGGACGCAGCTAGAAGAAATGAACTTTCAGGGTACAGAAGCCCGTCTCTTGCTCAGATTAGTTACCAAGTTCCCAGTGCAGCTTGGGAACAATTATTTGGCATTTAACTTTGGTGTGTTAATTGAATGTTAATTAATTAGGCAGTTCTTCAGAAAAGGTGATTGGTACCAGAGGAGCAGAGCAGGTTGCTAGTAAAGGAAAGAAGATGACAGGGTTTGTGGAGTTGGTGGGGCACAGAGGGAAAAAAGAGATGTAATGACTTTGTCAGAAAAGTAAGGCATCAGCTGGGCGGTGAGATGGGAAACATTGCTGCCTTGAAATTGCAGTGTAGGCACACCTCTCTGCTCTGCATTGTTCAAGCAGAAATAGGTAAGTTAAAAACTCCTGTAGGCTGAGTTTCCCTTTGCTGATGTCCTTAACTGTTTTTATGTTCAGCACATAGAGATTATTTTGTACATGGTTGTAATTTTTCTTTCAGAATGAAAAACAAGATGCAAGGGTAGGGTCAGAGCACTTTCAGCTTAGTTCTATTCAAGTACAAAGTTTGTATAGTGTGAAAAATGGTCGTGCAACCCCCAGCATAGAAAACTAACACATTTTTTTTCCTTCAGCCCTTAAAAGTGAAGTTGGCAAAGGCTGTATTACATGAATCGTACAAAAATAAAAAAATTCTGAGGACACCTGATAAAACATTCTTTTCCCATAAAAATATAAAATAATGTAAAATTAAAGCAAAGAGCGAGACTGCAGAACCAAGAAGCTAAAGTTCCTAAAATAGCTTTTGGTCCTTCTCAGAAGTTCTGGCTGTGCAATGTTAACTTTGGAAACACGTTTCTGCTATAAATTTTGGTTGTGTGGTTTTTGTAATTTTTTTTTCCCCTCCTTGAAAGCCTCTCCAGATGTTTTACAGTTGTTGTTTGAAAATGTTCCATGGCAGGCACAGAGACTGCGGGCACAGAGCAGTAACCCCTTGATGTGGCGGTTGTGGTTTTTCCTTGCAAAGAGAGGAAGGTGTATGATCCACTCTGTTCTGGGACTCGTTGTGTCACAAATGGTGTGACCTTCAGCACATCACCTGCTCTCGGTTTCTTTCATCTTTAAAACGTAGCCAGCAAGCCATGTAGCTGGACAGCCAGTGCAGCAGTCCCTGCAGGAGCTCTCCACTCTGTAACTGAGATGTGAAATATTTTTTACACTTCTGTTCTTTTTGGAATAATTATAAATACAAACCAGATTTAAATATTTTTCCGATGTGGGCTGTTTGATTGAAATTCCTTTGTTCACAATCATAGATTCATTTGATTGCAAAAGACTTCCAAAAGTCTTCTATGCCATGCCCCCTTGCCTGAAGAATCCCTGAAAGGGTTCTCCCTGGATGTTTATCTGACCTTTCCTCAGCATTTCCATTCATGGAAATTCCTCAGCTTACCCCTTAGGGTATTTAGGAGCATTAGGATGCTCCTATTACCTAACTGGTGTCTTTTCTCTCTCCTTCTTTATTATATTTTAGTGTTTCTACTGTGGATATGGATAATGCTTTGTTACTTAGTAAATTGGAATACTGCTGTCAATCTTCCTTCTTCCAAAAAAAAAAACCCAAGCAAAAAAACCTCCCACAAACCAAAAGCCCGACACACACAAAGCGCCCTACTCCATGCCATCTTTTCTTAGAGGTTATATTGATAGGGTTTTTTCCTAGTCATTCTGATGATTTGTCTCCCCCTTCTGTGGCTGTACATTGTGGTGGGGTAGAGAGGAAGGAGAACTGTGTGTCTTTGAGACTCGGCTTCCATGTGCACATGGCTGAGTTTGCTGTGGCAGCACAGCACGGCTCAGCCTTCAGCTGTGCTTCTGAGAATTCCTGCCTTTGGAGACGGTTCTCACCCTGTTGCTGGCAAGGTGCACAGTGTCATACTTTGTACTTGTCCCTGTTGGACGTAGTTTCAGACTGTTTCTCCTACTTTTCAAGATGGCTTCAACACCAAACTTCTGCAGTGAACTGATGCTTCTTTCCAGCTTGTATCATCTGTAAATGGACGCAGAACACTTTGGTGGGTAGACTTACGGGGTCACAGCCTCCTTCGGGCATCCCCCTGCTCCAGAGCGGGGTCCTCAGTTGGTTGCAGGTGGGGACCTGCTCCACCATGGACATCCACGGGCTGAGGGCACAGCCTGCCTCACCGTGGGCTGCACCACGGGCTGCCGGGGAATCTCTGTCCCGGTGCCTGGAGCATCTCCTGCCTCCTCCTGCGCTGGCCTGGGGGGCTGCGGGGCTGCTGCTCTCACACATTCTGGCTCCTCTCTGCGGCTGCAGTCGCTGGTGTGCGGCGGTTAAAGGTGTCACCCTGCCCTCACCGATGGGCTCGGCCTTGGCCAGCAGCGGGTCCGTCTTGGAGCCGGCTGGCGTTGGCTCCATCGGGCATGGGGGAAGCTTCTGGCAGCTTCTCACAGAAGCCACCCCTGTAGACCATGTCGTTGTCTTCCATCCGTGTCGTCATCCCCCTGAGCCTGGCCACACGAACCCAATGCAAATATGTTCTAGCCCTTTATCTTCTGCATCGTGGCTACCCGTAAATGAAGCATTCAGTAATTTCAGACCCAGAACAAAGTCCTGCAAAGACCCATCTGGTAATGCTTGTTTCCGTTACTTACTATTGGTTTAATAGTTCAGTAAGCTTAAGTTTCCAGCCATTTTGTGTTGTCTTCAGCTAGACCTTATTTCCCTTATTTATTTGTAAGAATGTCATGTAAAGCAGCACTGAAACCTCACTAAAATCAAACAAATCTGTGCTCAAGGTCTCCTGTCTGCTAGCATAAAGAAGGTGCAGAAGAAGTGTGCGTGCAATTTGTTCCTGACAAATCCATTTTGGTTGTTACTCATTTTTTACTTCCCTCTTGGTCCTTTTGAATCATTTGGGTTATTTTCCTCAGTTGGAAACTGAACCTCCAATTTTGCAGTTATTCTTTTTTTTGTATTGAAGATAGCCAACCCGATTTTCGCTTTTTGTGACTTCCATCATCATACTGATTGTGCAGGGATTCCCCGTGTTCAAACTCTGGTTAAATGCCTCAGGTATTTTTTTCTAGGACTTTTGGGTGTTAGTGGCAATGTTAGCTCAGGAGTTGTTTGCCGTAGTAATTGGAGGGCTCAGGATGGATTAAGTGAAACGGAGCCTCTCACCTACAGGTCACCGCTTTGAACCTAGCCAAAGATGGGTTAAAGCGAGTGACTTCCACTTTTCAGATGGCTGTATTACGTGTGAGATCTGTTGATGACTTGAACTGGCATCACAAAATAAAAGCATACAGCAATAATGAAAGACACTGTTGTTTGAAATCTAAGCAGTGAAAACGAACAATTGGATGAGTAAGAAAACAAGGAGTCTAATGCTATTGGAGTGCATTTCCTTTGGAGAGCCGTATCCAAGATTCACTTGCTGGTGGCCTTTCACCAGCTTTGTCTTGTCTTTTTAATGGGGCATGTTTTCGGATGTAGCAACGTGGGTACAGCTAAGCCTAAATGAGATGCTTACGTATTTTATCTGGATCCATGCAGGGTGTTTTGTGCTTGCCAAATCGAGCCGTTGTTGCTGGGTTTGTAATGTATTACTTCAAAGTTAATGTAGTGAATCTGGTAAGATGCTCTGCCAAGTTTTGGCAAGTGTAGAAGGAAATTGGGGAATCCCAGTTCCACTGAAGTCATGGCATAAGGACAGCAGTATTCAAATCCATGTCTCTTGCATGTACTATTCCAATTGGCAAGAGCTTTTGGGGAGGCCTACATATATATATATAGCTGGACCCATATTCAAGACCAGGCTTGTACGTGGTGTCACTCTCATGCAGCAGCCTCGCAAGCGCATGCTAGATAACTCTGTGGTTCGCAGTAAGGGTTTTATTGAATAGAACCTCTGTTAATTAATTTGGTATTACATTCAGTTTAATTAGGCATTCCCCGGGTTATCTATTTTGCTACATACCTGTGTGGTGTTTGGCTTTTTGATGATAATATGTAACCGCATTAGAGATCCTACTGGGGCAAAGCTGGGTATTTCTGCAGGACACAGCTGTAGCAATGAAGGAGGCATTGGCGATAAAGGGCATTACTTGGAGATTGGAGGTAGAAACACGTACCATACCCCGTTTCACAGTATGGAACCGTGGGTGTTGACTTTGTGTTCCTGTTGCGATTAGCGGGGCGGTTCATGCCTCCCAGAGCAGGGTTTGAGCAGCCGCCTCCTTTGCTCTGCTGGGGAATTCAGTTCCACGCAGTTTGCCGTGTGGTCGTTGGCACTAGCACTTTTTAAACCTGCGTGCATTTGGAGGCGGTACACCTCACTACCCTACTAGCAGAGCATGTTTGTGTTGGGGCTTTTAACTTCAGGTGAAGTCAGTCGGTTTAATCCAGCTCGCTTATTCAGACTGTTCAAGCTAACATCGCTCATTTTGCCTGATGGAGAACAGCAAGCACAGTCCTCAGCTGCTCCAAAAAAGCAGGCAGCTGGGGTGTAAGCCTCCGGGGATGAGGTGGGAGCAAGCACTGGCTCTGTGCCGTGGGCCCCTGTGTGCAGGGTGGGCATCTGCTGGCAGTCAGGGAGGTGGGCCTGGGAGGAGGGGTTGGGTTCCCTGGGAGCTGCGGCGAGTCCGTGTTGAACAGCCAGACCGCTGAGAAATGACTACTTCTGCTTTGTAGTTGGCGTTATGTATACTCCTTTTGTGCACTCGGCATTGAGGCAGATAGAGAGCAGAAGCTTGTGTAATGACAGAGGTAGGGCTCGTCTGTCGCAGGGTTAGGACACCTTGAAAGATCTGAAGAGGAGGGGCAAACACATACTCTGATTCTCTCCTAATGGATAGATCCGTTCTATTTCCTTTGTGGCCTTGCATTCCTGCCCTGACTGTCGGACGGGTTAGCCAGCCATTGCCAGGCTCTGCTGGAGTACTCCTGTGAGGAGGAGAGCTGCAGGAAAATCAGTCCTTGAAATAGTTTGAGATGACAAGTTTCTCTCTCTTTCTCCATTTCCCAGATCTTTAAAAGCAAAATGGCTTTCAAAACAGGAGGAAAACATCTGATTTGCTGCTTCCCAAAATTGTGGACAAAGAGTCTGTCCTTATAATGCAATCAAAGTTATTTGTCTAACACTACAACACATTGAGCATTAGGTAGTTAACATTTGTCATATATTTTTCCAAACAGTATATAGTCTCCATTTTCCTGTGTAAAAAGTAATAACGTTCTTAAATAACCAAGACAATAGTTATTTCCATTCCTCTCCTCTTCGCTGCTTCCCTTCCCACCCCACCAGATTATCTCACTGGATGATTTATAAAAACTGTATTTAGATTGCAGTCTATACGGAAGAGGATAGAAAGCCCTCGGTATCCCTGTATTCCACTCTATCTGGAATTCTCCGTGTAAAAAAATATGAATTTGTTTCTAGGAGCAATATGAAATTAACAGATATGATTGCAAAAAAATGCTGTATTTTCGTACTTGTGCTGTAAACATCTTTTCAGCCAAATGCATTTCCTTCTGAGACACAAAACCAAACTAGCGAGACGGTGCTGAACAGATAGTTCTCCGAATCAGACTCCTCCTTTTTTCCTAATATTTTCATTGCAGTGAGTAAGAACTACAGGTCTGCCAGTCTGCCTATTGAACTATCTACTGCAGCTTAACTGCAGCAAGGAAGCGGTAATCCTATTGTGCTCCTCCAGCAGTCTCCCGGGAAGCAGAAGGCATTGAAATTACTGAGCTGTTGTCCTATCCCCTCCTCACCTGTCTTTGTGGCTGTAAATACAGTGTCTGCCTGTAAATAACAGTTTGCTGCACCTTTAAGCATGTTTCCTAACAAGAGGCAGCGATTTACTGAGGTGATAAGCTGTAACTAATACTAGGGTATCATAATAGGTAAATAGATTAGCACCGTGCTTCTCTGTATTTTGCTTTCTAGGGAGCCCACTGGCTCATTCACTTGGAGATGCTTACTATGGCATTTTGCACCACCGAGTTAAATCAGTCAGTTACAGGACTGCAGCTATCGGTGCTGGTGTGGATGCAGCTGATGAAATGCATTAGTGAGTCTATGGGGTAGCATTGATCGCTTAGCCTGTTTTCCTTCCGCTTTCTGCTCCCTGACCCAAAAGGGATTGTAGTGGGCTGCACCGATATTGGATGCTGTGGCTATAAACTATCCTTTGAGCTGCGTCATCAGCATCCATCACATAACTGTTGCAAGTACGCCAGCATCATTTGTCGTCAAGAAGTAAGAAGCGGTGTGGGCAGCCTGGACGTGATCCCTGGCTTCCCCCAGCTCGAACTTCTTGGTTTTCCTAATGGAAGGGCCCAGTGCTTCCGAAGCGGTTGTGATGCTACTGCTGGGTGAATGGGCTCACGTGGCTCTTCGGGATGGGAAGGTGCCCTGGAGCAGGGGCAGCAGAGGCCTTTGTTCCCCTACTGCCTGGCAGGTTTTCAGCACAAAAGGGCTCTCACAGGAAAGGAACAGTACCAGGGATGGGGGGATGCGGCTGATCCTAATAATTGTGTCAATCCTAATAATTGTGTTGCAAATCTTGCAATATTTGGCACATTCTTAAAGACCTAGCTCCTAGAGGTGGGGGATTAAATAACAATTGCTTCCTTTCTCTTTCAAACAGGGCTTAGCTCTGTGGTTGCAGAGGAATGCTTGAAATGTGACTCCAGCTGAAGGGAAAAAAAATAAAAATCTTTGCCTTCCAGCCTTCTTCCCTTTCCTTGTCCCCAGTGTGGATACATTGCGATGTCTTACGATTTTTTCAATGAAAGCATTTAAAACTATTGGAGGCATCCAGAAGAACATAAAGTGTGGCCAGCTCTGGGTGTGTGGGAGTATTTATGAGTATTTTAAGGAGAGGTCGGTCACATTCTGTGCTGAGACACACTCTTGCAACGTCTGGTCCTCTTCAGAGAAAGAAGAAACAAAAATGGGACCGGGTAGCAGCAAGCTAAATATCTCTGAACAGGTTTTTTCTCTTGCTTCCTTAGGGAAACCCCTTGGGCTACTCTAATTGAAATTTCTTTTCTTTTTACATCTTCCTGTTTTTCTCTGTTTCACAAATGTGAAAGCTGAGGCTGCTCATTTCTGTGTTGGTTTCTTAACACAGTCATTGTTAGCAAATCAGTATTGATTTATTCCTATGAAAATACATCAACGCTTTAAGTAAAATGCAATCCCATTAAGAATGATACAGGTTTTGCAAATGGAGAAAAGTAGGTCAAATATTGCACCAATCATCCCAGAGTGTGTCCCTTTAAGCCAAATAAATGTGTGAATACACTTAAACTGTCAGCATTCGTTCGATTGCCATTATTATGCGTCTTTTGGCATGAGCTGGCAGAGCCCTCTGTGACTGAACAGGGATTGAAAATGTCAATTGTGGTGTATTAACCAGGTTGTATTTTACACCTTAGCTGCGTGGGGGGGTGCATTTAAGGATTTTTTCCTTTCCCCCCATTGCAACAGTTGATTTTGACTTGAGCAGGAAAGCCACATCATTATATGGAAGGGACATTGTAGCAATGCAGACAGGAGCAGGATTTAAATCTGATCATTAAGCTGCCGCAGCAAGAGGCTGCGAGAGACAGTGTGGATGGTCCATCTGCAAAATCTGTGCTCCTGTTGTACAAGGAGGAGGGGCAGAGGGGGGGAGAAAAAGCAGCTGCTTGGCTGTGCTACGAGAGGGAGAGACTGACTGTTGGCACCATCTGTAGCTGTCCTTTGTGCTTGCTGCTTTATCTGTTCATTATAGTATGATACAGAATTTCTCGTGCTTTGAGTGTAAATGAGTTGAGATGCGCCTAATACTGTCAGCATAAAAAGCAGTAACTAAGTACACTAAAGATGAATAGTGTAATCTGTAAATTCATTTCGAGTTTGTTTCATCTTGCTTGAATAGCCCAGGAAGTGATGTTCTCCAGAAGCCAGCTGTACCAGATGTGTGTGTGTGTGTATTCATCTTACCAAGCGGAGGGTGGAGCAGTGGAGGTGGATAGGGCAGGGGAGAAGGGAGACCACCATTTCCAGCCGAGGAGCGCAGACTCCTTTAGAGGGTTCTTGCTCCTGCTGAGCTGGGTAGACGGGGACTGGTAACTCCTACAGCGGCTACAAACAGCTCCGTTTTCATTCCATGCACAAACACTGACACAGGGAAGAGAGTGATTATTATACATGGTACATGAGTCGAAATGTCCCCGGGGAGGAAAGGTTAAACCTCTCTGTAATGAGTGCTGTGATAGGGATGAGTAAATTTGCTGTTGTATACCTACAGTCTCTTAGTTCCTAAAAACACGAGTCTTCTCCAAATAACTTGTAGAAGGAAACAGCCCGGCTTACCTTGAGGACCTGTTTGTTCTGTGATGGTTTACATTTCACCTTTATAAATGTGCGTATTGGATATCAGTAATAACAACAACTCATTAAGATCTTCTCTTGCCTCCACCTCACCAAAGCATATCTCATTGGCATATTCCTTTTCCGGGAGTTACTCTGCTTTTTTTCCAAGCAGGTTTGGCTTTTGTTTGCAGATTCCTGCCCTCAGACCCATTGGGTTGTTGCTTTTTATCCTATTTGTCAAGTGCATATAGGTGCACAGAAGGAGCAGCTCCCTCCTCCTGTCAAAGCCTCATTTAAGATGGACGATTTCCATTTGATGCCGTAGTAATTACACTCGGTTGTGGAAGTGCTCAGCATCCACTATTACCCCACCATGGCTGCGTTTAGCGTTCGGCAGAACGCTTTGTTCGTGTTTCTCAGAGCTCAAGTGGCCATGGTGTGCAGGAAGAAACCCTGCGAGGCAGGGATTTGTATCTCCAGGCAGCTGGGAAAGGGGGAGGGGGGCCTTTGTCACTGACACATTAGTAATGATATGCCAGGGATAAAAGGTGAGTATAATTTGATCAAATGCTTGTTGACAGATTCCTTGGCTAATAGAGAAGCAGCTTAGACTGACACTCGTTGCTGGAACGTTTCACAGAGCTCAGGGGATTGCTTTCTGTAGGCTACATGTGAGGCTGACAATTTCCGAGTGACCATATTTAGTCCCATAAAGAAGCGGTGTCCCCTTTTTGTCACACCAGAGCTCTAAAATGCCTCCCTAAACACCACACTTGACCTTCCACTTGATAAATGCAATGAAATTACTACCTCTCCTTTGTCCAAATGTGTGATTAATTCACAGGAGTGGCCTGGGCTTTAAGTATCTTTCTTGTGTAGCTGTTAAACTTCAGCAATTCCGATTGTTTCTTGTACTGAAAAATCATATTTGTGGGTGTTCTTGGCAAAGCGGGTTCCTTTTTTTCCCCATTCAAATATGACTTTACAGTTAATCTCCTTGGAATTTGTTCTAAGCATGTGTTAATACCAGTAGCTACCTGTGAGTAGCTGCTGGAAAAAGAAGGTGGCGTGTCCTGAAATGATACTTTGCTGCTGCTTATGATTATGCTATTTGATGAAAAGACAGCCATTAGAAAAACAAGAAAGGAAAATAAAAGCCTCAATTTTAGAGAATTCTGCACTTGTCTCTTTCAAACTAGCAAGGCTGAAATTACATGTAGAGCTCTCCTACTCTAAACCACTGTGGCAGCTTGGGTTTTGAGTAGTCTTCTGGTTCTCACCTACTTGTGCAATCTGTTGATTTGTGTTCAGTTCATAACACCTCAGGAAAACACTTAGTTAAAAACTAAATACGAAGCGTTTTCTTGTTCTGAGGGGTTTGTAAAGCATACTTTAAAGAAGGAGAAACCCCAAGCGCTTCCACTTGAGAACGTTTCTTCAACTGCAGAATTTTGCAATTAGGCTGCACTTGGTTCCGGTGAAACTCTTCACTGCATCATACCTTGGTGACTTTTTACCAGAGCCACTTCTGATGCTGGAATCAGAGGCAGCTTTGAGGTTCAGTCAGGGGCTGCCGGAGGCTTCGGTGGTGCGCTCACGGGAGCCAGATTTCACCCACCGTCACTTTCTGGGGCTCTGCTTACTGCCAAGTAGGTGGTTTCTGTAACAGGGGCTGATCTTTTCCGAGTGTGGGTGGGTAAGGGAGAGGCCACGTTTTCAGAGATAATGACCCCTTTCATGCCTTCAGAGGGAGCTGCAAGCTTTTCGGCCCTCTGGGAAATCTCTGCATCTTCATAGTTCATAAGCGTGATTTTCCTGTAAGCACAGCATTACCCTCATTGACCAGAAGATTAGGCACATAATGGCAATGCACATTTAGGGGTTGTGCTGGGTCAAATATAGATTTAAGTGCCTAACTTTGTGTCCATACATCAGTGTGGCCGTGTACTCTTTATCTATTCAAGACTGGTAGCTGATAGCAGTTTTGGAAATGAATTCCTGCATGTGGGTTTCTCGTCATGCCTCTCCAATTAATCTTTTGCACAAAAATAGCCGAACAGAAAAGAGATTTTGTTGTTCTTTGCTCCCCTCTGTGAGTGATGTCTTCTGTATGTTTTTGTTACATTTCTGTTAGTGTAAAATGAATTCTTCTTTGTCTTTTTACACTCACAACAGCTATCCCATGTCCTTGTGCCTCATCCATTCTTCATCTCTGCACCGCTCAGCTCAGAGAAGTTCTCTCGTGCCTCCTGGGCTGTGCAGAATGTTTGAAACTTGTGTAAAAACATTATAATGATAGTGTAGGGCAATTACAGACTCCATTTGATTGGATAATAATGTGAGTGGTGGTTCATGGACAAGCTTTTCACTCCTGGGGTTTGGCTGTTCAGATGGTGACTCCCGTTACAATAGCTTGCGCCTGCACTCGGCTGTGCCGGTTCTTCAGTCGTGCGCTTACTGTCATTTTGTTCTGTTTGCACAGCACTGCTTTCGTCGTGGTGTGAGGAACTGGGACGGCTCTTGCTGCTTCGCCACCAGAAAAGCCGGCAGAACGATCCTCCAGGGAAGCTACCCATGCAACCCCCCATGAACTCTATGAGCTCCATGAAACCCACCCTCTCTCATAGGTGAGTCTCAGCCCAGCCTGTAGTACAGATGTACCACGTGACAGGTCTGGTAATTGCAATGCTTGTTACCATTGAGGGAGGTGCTACACTGTTTCATGCACTGAACAGCACTGCAGACAACAGGGGATCTGTAATTACAGCAAGTACTAAATAAACTCAGGTTTTGTCTTTGCTATTGCCTGGTGCATAGTGAAGCAACGCTTTCGTTTTCAAACTTGTGCTCAGATCAAGTGGGCTTGCTTTCAGACTTCAAGTTGTGCCCTAAAGATAAACTTCTACAACATGTCTCTCACCAGACGTTTTCTTACTCTTCATTTAAATACAACTGGCTTTTTTGAGGTTGAAAACGTTTTGCTGATGTTCTGGTTTGTAAGTGTCGTTTGAAATGTATACAAAGCAATTGTCTAGCGGCTGTAGCCGTAGATGGGAGAATGTCCTATATCACCTTATACCAGGTGAGAATCACAAAGTGCTTATGTTAATATAGAGAAAATGTGAGCATTAAGGGATGCTAGAAGAAGCTGAAGATGTGAAGCCTTGATTACCAAATTAAGTGGAGGAGCAGTATTTGTATTTCTTGTCTGCAGAGCCTAGGTCAAGGCCAAAACTGAAGAGTAAGTGTAGACAGGATTAAACGTTCATTTCGTGCTCTGTGTTTCTGGGAGTTCTTTTTAAGCCTTTCTTTCCCTCAGGATCACATTAAAGAAATCACAAATAGAATAAATTGTTTTTAGTGTAGGACACTTTTGTTGGTCAAGGATTACAGTCATGCAGATGAGGCTAAATTCCTTGTACCTAGATTCAATAGTAGCATAAGTAACCTGAACTTTTGTGTTAGAATTGCAGCTTAGGGACATCTTTGTACCAGTGCATTTACATGTGCGAATTTGCCTGGAAACCACTTTTGGGGTTGGGTTGGGGTTTTTCTCCCCTTATTTTTGCTGTATTTATGGGAAAACCATGCAAATGCTATGCCTTTTATTACAGCCCTCAAGAATAAAGTCTTTTTTTGTAGTATGGCTAATAATATCACTGATTTTTCACAGTACCTGGATAGCCTCTTTTTTTTTCAGTTGCTTATGAAATGATTGTAAACACACTTTAAAAAAAAAAAAAAACAACTAAGAAAACTAGGAGAAAACCTTCTGTTCTGTAATAATTTATTTTTACACCTGGGAGAAGCTTTGCAGAAGCCAAGGTGAAATTAGTGGCCAGTCTGCAGAAAAAGTGTGGTGCAGTGTATACACTCTCTTAGGTACAGTTTTGTAGTCTTTAGATGCCCGATTCTCATACAACGTTTTAGCCTCTGTTCCCCTAGAGTCTATAAAGTAAAGATGAAAGCACTGTACTATCTCACAGGGGCCGTGTGCTACGTTACTAGATAGGTACATCCCTTTTCTTTCATGGCCATTTTCCACAGAAACTCTGTCACATGTCAAAAAATGAATACTTTCTTCTGCTAAACACCAGCGTTTCTGGCAGTACCGGATTACCCAATATTCTGCTTAATGGTAGAACATCCTGCCCAGCATCAAACAGTCCCTACAAGTTTCTCTCAAGTATTGCCCTTGAAATGCTTTGCTGAGGAAGGCACTGGGAGTCAGTTCTGACTTACTGCTGTTTACCTGTGAGATGCCCTCTAGAAATGTAATTTCCATGGCACAACTTCTTACCTCTAATGGCTGCAGCAGCCTCTTTGGGGTTTGGATTACCTGCATCGCTGCTTCAGTGTGTGCTGTTGTCTCATCTGTAATTTAGCCATCGCCGTGACTGCTCAAACTCTCTCAGGTGGTACATTAGGACGAGGTATCTTGTGGCTCTCCAACTTTTTTTTCCAACTGGAACTGTTTATTTTCATGGATGTTTTTTAATCCATCTGTAAGGCAGTAGTGAAGTATGGGGTGAAGAAGAATTGAGTTTTCTGTTTGTTTGAATTCAACAAAAGATGAAAAGCCATTAAGTAGAATCCTACTGATAAAGCTGTTGATGAAGCAACATTTGTATTTGCATTAGAATACATTTGGGTCAAAAGCTTAATATTAAAGTTCACAGTATCTTATCTGTAATTCACAAGGTTTTTGTGTGAATTCAAACAAACAGAGAAAAGGAGTATGCTTTGCATTTCCTACAAGAAATTAATGTAGCCAGCAACTTCAAGTTTTATGAAAGAATTAGATATGAAACTAGAACAACCAAGAACCTTATGTAGCTTAACAGAGGGAATATAGGATGTATGTCAACTACTGAATATCACTAGACAAAAAAACCCTCTTCCCCTGTCATCGGGCTATCTTGAGTACTTCACACGGAGCTTTTTCTGCTGTTGCTTTTACTAGCAACAAAATGACCCAGAACGCTAGTCAGGGACTAGAACTGTGATGTACCTGACACTACAGAAACACAGCTGCTTAGTCTCAAAGTTAAACAGGGCTCAGCTGATTTAAAATAAATTCTGACTCAAGTATGTATCACAAGAATCCACATCTGAGGATTCATACTTAAGAAACTGCAGGCACATACACTGGAGCAAATTCAGGTCTGGCCTATTTTTAGGGACAACCTTTTATTTTAAAAAGTTAATTGAGTTGTGGGAGAGGCCTGAAGTAGACTGATCAAGAAGGGCTTTGAAAGTGATACTGTTGGTCAAATGCACTTACAGAGACCGGAATATAAACCATACAGGGATGTGCACACCTGCAACAAATGCTTTCAGAGTAGGCCCTGTATGTGCTAATTTCTTTCTAAATTTAGTTTTTCATTAACAGAATGATCAAGTGTTGCATATAGAAGAAAAATTAAGCTAAATAACTACTTCTTAATGTAGGGCGGTTGGTTGGATTGCAAACTCCTCTACTTTTTGAACAGCATGAGCAGTGAATTCTCAAAAAAATAAAAAAATCCTCAATCTTTTTTTAAGTATGTGTAGAGTAGTAATAGCTCAAACTTTAATATGAGATTCATCTATTTTTGTTTATTTAATTTTTAAACTTTTTTACAGATTCATGTGGGTAAACTTCACTTCTGTACTGAAGGACCAGTATGAGGCCTATCCACATCCTTAATCCTGTATAACTTCTAATTAAAGTCCTACTTAAGGGATTTATGGCGGACTTAAGGAGAGCTGGTAGTCTTTGGGCTGTCCCTTTTGCATAGGAGTAAAATTTCATGCTTTCCAGCTTGCAGAGAGTAATGTAACTTCTTTGTGTTGTAGTTTCCAATGGGACTTAATGTCTGTAATAACAGATCCTGCTCAAGGTGGCTGATTGTTTACTTTTAGATGAATTTAAGGTCTTCGCCAAGTGCTGTAAATGCAAATTATTGTCGTTATACATGTTCTGCTTTGATCAACTTGCTGCTAATGCTTAATTGCATTAAGTGGTAGACCTTTACATGTGGATCGAATTGAGTCTTGGTTAAAATGGGTACAGTTTCCATCAGTCCCAGGGGAATTGTACCCTAGTTCAGTTTAAGGTGGATCTGACCCATGCAAGCCCTTACAGGGCTTCTCATTCCTTGCATAGCATGTAGTAAAGCTTACTTTGTCAACGTCTCCTGAAAATAGACAGCTGTTAGTTGCAGTTTGGTATGTTGTCCTGAGCGTTCTTGGGTTCTCACTGTGTCCTTTCTTGCGCCAGATTTTGGTCGTCTTTATTAATTGCTGGCTGTGTTGCAGTTAGTGACCAAAGGGCAGCAATGGCTGTATAGGGCAGTCAAGATTGATGAAAAATATGAAGATAAAATTATTTTCATCACAAATTACTTAGTGCCAGAGGTTTTGAGAAAATTAAATAGTAGATCAAATTAAGTAGTAATTCAATAGTACAGTAGGTGCTTTATTTATTGTCATTACTGTTTTATGTTCAGGCAGTCATCATAAATACCTTTTATTGGTTAAACTTGCTGTACAGGGGTCCCTTTTTTCTTCCAATTTAAACTTTACAAAGAGCTGAACTTTCAACAGTGATAGGAGCTCCTAGAAAAGAATGGCAATTCTGGTGTCAGGATTGTCACTGTGTGGTTAGGACTGGCTCTCACATCGTCTGTTAAGAGTCAGGAGTGATCCGGCTATAACGTACCAGTAAAAACAGTGTCAGAGTTTCTGCAAAGGTTGCTGCCTCTTCAGTTTTGCCAGCATAGGCAGTTTTGACCAATAGTGATTAAAGACATTTAAAATGTTTGGATAAGAGAAAAGATTGAAGTGAAAGGTCAGGTGCAGCCTATGCACACTTCTACGAAAACGAGAATGTTGCATGTGTTTTATACATCAGTTTGAAGTCAGGGATCACTTCCTTACTGCATGTGGTTGTGGCATACAGGAACAATCTTTGCAAAGGAATTCAAAACTCTTTCGTGAAAAATAAGATTGTTTTAAAGCCTTTTCATCTTTCTGTTTGTGAAGTTGTGAAATATATACAGTTAGGGACTGATGGTAAATCCTAATATAAGAGAATATACCCAGTAAAGCAATCTGTAGTAGTCCTGATGTTGCAAGGGCAGCCTCCCTTTTTCTTCTCTTCCTTTCTGTCAAGAAATGTTAAAATCCACCATCAGGAGAAAATAGAAGTTCAGAATCCAAAAATTCTGCAGAAGTGCTATTTCTTTTAAAAAAATAAATGGTCAGGATTTGTTCAGAACAGTATTAAGGCCCCTGATGCTTTAAGCATTGTTAAGACAAAAATAATTGCTCAAAAGTACTGTCCCAAGACTTGTTTGCCCATCTTGTCCTCCAAGTGAGAACACTGATGCACGTTTTAGCACATACAGGGAGGAGGTAGAAGAAAACCTTGAAAGAAGTTTGAAGCTAAAAGCAAATTATTAATATTCTGTAGTTGAAAACTGGTAATATGTAACCAATAGCTGTTAATAATTAAACCCATAATATTTTCATATGAAAAATCTGCATTTAATTTTAGGTGAGTTGAGTTTGTGGTCAGTTCTTGTGGTGACAAGAGAATCTGAGACTTGATCTTTGAAAACAGTAATGGGCAGCTTAACTTCTCTTCAAATATATATTTGTCATGTTCTTGGGAAAATGTATAGAATAAGGATCATCTCTTATTGTGTGTACAGCACCTTGCATGGATATGAAAAGAGAGCTCTTCAGTATTGATCAGAGTGGCAAAGTGAGTGCCATTGCAGTAACAGTATGTAGCAACGCAAACTACTATACTGTTATATTTTTTTTCTGATAAGTACATGTAAATGCTATGTACTCAAAATTTTTTCCTGTAAGTGTTGTATATACTAGATAAAAAGGTTTAGGGTTTTGTTTTGTAATTTTTTATATTTTTTTAATTAAAAAGTGTCAGCTGATACTTTAAAAAATCCTGATACAGATTAGGCAAATGTTATTTAAGGTATGTCTGCTGACTAAGGCAAAATCTGACCTTGGGCTTTGCCCTGCCTATGCTGGTTTTTAAAATAAGGTAACTAACACCTTTGAAAAGACAGCTGTCATTCTCATGTTTGGGCCTTACTGATCATCCAGTTCCTGAAAATGGCTAATTGATTGCAATTTACTGTTTGTGATAATCGCAACAGTATCATGCTCTTTACATGCTCTCAAAAGCAGATGGTTTGTGCTGAGTCTAGGTGATTTTCCTCTTCCAGTGTTAGGAAGATTCCCTGTCACTTGTTCTCAATGAAACCAACTCATTCTGATGGCATGGAGTTAAAAATCATTCAGCTGTGGCAACACCCCTAGTTTTTACCAATTTTGACTGTCAGCATAACTGCGCGGTGACACTGAAAGCTGTACTTTGCCTAGCTCTTTGATGCAAGACTCATTAAAATCATCAGGAGTCTTTTAACCGGATTGAGTACCTTTGGAATACGGAACATCAGAACTAAGTCGGTACCCTGCAGCCACCACAGCGTCAGGTCCACGTGTGAGGTTTAGCAGTCCTTTCCAGGCACAGAAGGGCTGGCAGAGGGACAGCCCGTGGTTCAGCACAGGGTGAGTTCGCTGTGAGGAGCTGGGTGCTGGGTGCTGATGCTGTTAGCATCGCGCTCCAGCCTGCCTGCCAGGAGGTGACATGGCTTCTAAGCAGGGAGGGAGTTTTACAGTCTGGCGACGTTTTCAATTTTCAGTGGAGTGGAAAAAAAACCCAAAATTACTGGCATAAATGATGGCAAATACCTTGCCTTTTTAAAGGATTTTTGTTCTTTTGGGATAATTTGGCAACAGGAGCAGAGATGTGTATTTCGTCTAAAACCTAGGATTTTTCTTGATGCCTTTTTACACGTATCTGTCATGCATTCACTTAGAAGAAAATGTGAGCCTCCACAGGATTTCCCTGTGAGTAGATTACAAAAGAAGTGAATTCCCAATACACGGTTTTGTCTTTTTTATTCCTGCCATTCCGATACACTTGGGTTCTCAAGTCTCTGGTATCACAGTGGGAAGAAAAGGAAATAGTCATTACTATTTGCAGGGATGGAGGGCTTTTCTAATGGTTTCCCTAAAATTAAACGGGTTAGAAATTCTTGCTAAGAAATTCCTGACTGGCTTTCGCTACAGATGACAACAAAGCCAGCTCGATAGACAGAGAGAGCACATCAGCAACCTATGCGGAGGGTCGGGGACAGGAATTTAGGCACTGACAGTGCCTTTAGCTTCTGCCCGCGAAGGGGCTGTTCCAGGAATGAGGAATAGCACACCAGCCGGGGCACCTTCTTGCATGTCATCTCCACCAAGCTGAGAATGCGGGGAAGGTACCACAGTCTGTTGATGCTCTCCGTTCCCACTTACCACGTCAGGGGAGATACGATGTGATGGTTTGTTTGCCCGTGTCACCGTGTCAGCAACAGCATTTCCAAACAACTTTGACAGGCAGAGTGTCGGAGGCGGCTCGGGGAGACGTTTCTCGCAGACCCTGCCCCGTATGTGCCACGGAGCGCAGCCGGCCCTCACCGGCCGCGTCACTTACCCGGGCTGCCCTGAGCCCTGCCCGGGGGTAGCCCTGCCCGGGATGCCCTAAGCCCAGCCGGGCTCCCCCTGCCCTGCCCAGCCCAGCCCAGCCCGGGTCGCCCAGCCCAGCCCGGCTCCCCCAGCCCTGCCGGTGGCCAGCTCTGCCCCGCCGCGGCTGCCGCATGGCGAGGGGCTGCTCGGCAGCGGCTGCCCCCCGGCGCGCCCGGCCCGGCCCGGTGGTACCCGCGGCTCCCTGGCCCCGGGCGCTGCCGGCCGCCCTGCCCCTGCCCCTGCCCGCCGCTCCCCGGCCAGCCCCGGCGCCCCCAGCCCCGCTGGCTTCCAGCAAGTTGCGGTGGTGCCGCGCAGCCCCCGCGCCGCCCTCCCCGCCGCGCCTCTCGAAGAAAGCGCTTTTCGCTGTTGTCGGGGAGCGTAAATCAGCTTCATCTAAAATCTCGGAAGTGCAAGTCCATCAAATCTTCCTCCGAGCCGCCTGCTACACCTTGCGTGAGTCAGACTGCAGAGCTCCCGGTGCCCTTCTCGCTGTGCGGGGCTGCTGGTGTTTCCCCCTGTCTCAGAGGCAAAAGCAGAAGTGGAATCTGCTCACGCTTTCAGCCGTGCCTTCCCCGGTTGTTGTAGCAGTCGCTGACCTCCAGGCACTATGAATAAACAGCAAAGCTGGGAACAAAAGGAGTCTTCTGGCTGCCATTATCTCACATTAACATAGCAGACGCGCTGCGGTGTGAACAATGCGAGTCTCATTCGCCGATAATCAGCGAGTACCCAGGCATTTGGATTACCAAGGCAACAGGCAATGGTAGAATACTGGGTGGGTGTGTTTTTTATTGTAAAGGAGCAGTCGGATATGGAAACCCAGGTATATTGATAAAGCAGAGCAGAAGGAATGCCTGGTGGCAGGGGGGGACTGAGGGCTTGGGGTTGCATTCCGACACACGTGAGATAAATAAGACATGGATGAAGCAGGTCTGTGCTGAGATGCAATAAAGATTAAACTGCATTTGTCAAGCTGAAAACGATCATAAGATAATTTCAGCATTTTGAAAAAGGTAACAGGTGGCATGTTAATAACAGGGCTGTTACCGGTGGATTTTGTAACTGTAATCTGGGCTGTAGTAATGCGTTGCATGGTCTACGTGTGTGACAATAGAACGGGGTGTGATGCTTTAATCTTTTTTCCTTTGATCGGATGGATGCTGTAGTCCCATAATGTCAGACGATGGTGGCCCCTTCTGCTGCTTCTGAGGCGGGAGCGGGGCTCAGTAGCATTTTATTTCTTACCTGCATAGCTGTGATCGTTTTTTCCACATGGACAGAAATAAGTTGTGTTATCTCTGTATCTTTGCGTGCGTGCACGCACACATGTGTGCGTGGACATATGTGAAATCTGTAACATAGCAGGACTCTGTGTGTATGCAGGAGGGTGCAGGTGCCTGCAGGTTCAGAAACTTTGGAATTAATGTAATTATTTGGCCCGATGATTTTTTTCTGATTTCAGGGGTTAGATTCAGATGCTCTAACTCTTGCTGAGCGGCAGCGTGGTACTTTGCAGGCATGGCTCTAACTGATGAGCTTGTGTGTAGAGTAAGGCGCCAAGAAGCAGCAGCAAGCATGTCACAGCCTGACCTGTAGCAACCCAATGCGAAATGGAAGGCAGCGTTCCCACCTTGTGCAGTCATAAGTCATCCAGGCCTCACAGGCCTTGTCAGGACTATAAAGAAAAAGTTAAGGGCTTTCAGCTTCCGAGGTACTGTGTATTACCTGCTGAACTGCCGGCTCGATTTTGCCATCTCAGTCTCCACGCGAGCGGCTGGATTGTTCGTATGTGTGTGGCTGCATGAATGGTTATTGTAAACGCGTGTGGTGATATTTAAAAGAGCAGAGGCAGGGGGTGATAGCCACCTGCTAGCTGCAGGTGCCGTCCAAGCCACCGAGCTGATAAATGGTTTGCTGCTTTCACCTTTTGATGGCTTCAACTGCATCTGCTCACCTAGAACGGGGTCAGAATGCTTCTGTGTTTTCCAACGGTTTCCCAGAAAAGAGTCGCCTTTCTTTTTACAGTGAGTTAGGAAATTTCTGACCACTTTCAGTCTTCCTCTTCAGATAACATCGCTCATAGCCTGGTGCAGGCAACATCCAGTTCTGAAACAACACCTGAGGTAATTCTTTCTTGGTAGGGAAGGACCAGGTATGGATCTTCCGTGCATTTGGATTTGGGAGAATCAGAGCTTTCCAAAGGGTTGGAGAATGTATTCATCCAGTTGGAAAGAGCGGAGGGAAACAACAGACTTGGGAAATTGTAGGGGGATAATTTTTGGAGTGGTATATTTTTCCTGTAAGCTCTGAATATCTGGCATCATGCCATTAAGAAGTAGAGGGAAATAAAGTCTTGCAGAATGCTTCCAAACTGGCTTTTTTCACTTTTGGGTTACGTAAAAACACCTAGTGATTTGGATGGGGCTCTGTGTTACGTGTTTGTTTAGTGAAAAACATGACGGAGCCTTAGTGTACGCCAGTACAATTTAAAATTCTTCAACTAGTAATACTAAGTAGAGGAATGCATTTGAGGAAGGTGTGCGTCTCCCCAGCGGTATCAGTCAAAAGTAAATTCCTGCTAGCCATCTAGAGCCGGTACTAGTGTACAAACTTACTACATGACGTTCTTTTTTTCCTCATCTTTAATGTAAACGCCTTACACAACATTGGCTTTTAGTTTGCTTCATGGCGGTGTGGGATGTACAGAGGTAGATAACTTATTTTCTTTACAATATGTCTTTGTATTGCCTTGCTGACTGTAAGCGGTCTTCGTGTCCTTTCTGCATGGCTGGCTCCCTGCTCTGCCATGTTTCTCCGCGTGAGCTGAGGATGGATTGTGTAGAGCACTGTCTATGGAAAACACAGCACAAAAAGTCAAGGGATAGCTTGGTTAAATTTTGTGTTATGCAAATTTTTTAGTAGTAATGTGTTTTTAATATCTGTTAACACGACTGAAAACTAATTTTAAGTGTTTTAAGTTGAAACACTTTGGCCAAGCCCTTTAGACTTATGAAGATGGTGCATGTGTCTCAGCTGGTGAGGCACCGGTTTGGTCCCCTGAAAAAAAATCTCAATGACAAATGAGAAGTCACTTCTTTCCTTCTAAATGTCTGGGGTTTTAAAGAAGAAAACAAAAGCATGTCTCTGAAATTTTACTGATTGCCAGTAAGTGGAAACAGATTTTTTGGCTTTCAGGTGTCACATTGTGGTTTTTTTTCAAATTAGTAGTCAAGGCCAAGGATATTTTCAGTGGAAATTTTACTAGAAATTTATTTAAAAAAAAAAATATAGAAAACCATTTGATCTGTTCTTTATGAGTAGATTGTCAAGGATTCCTAGTTTATTGAATTGGGAAAAAATAAGGTGAAGTCCTTCCTGGAGCATTTTAGTGTTACAGGAAAGGGCTAACAGTGTTCCATGTGGTTTGTGATTTTGCTTTTAAAAAAAGGTTTTGTTTGTACTGATAAGAAAATTATAAAAATGTGGTGAAATTCCCGCCTGTTCCATAACATGAAAACACCAGAAAAGCAGTTCAAATTCAGTATTTGCACTGCACCATGCAGAACGATCCTTTTCTGAAATAAAAGCGTGCTTAAAATAAGTTTATGTTGGTGCCCTCATCAAGGATTGCTAACTGAGTCCGTATTAATAATTAAAGCTATGTGAGTGGTGTTCATTCGAGAAAACCAAATAAACCAAAACCTAAACCTGACCGAGGGAAGCTAAGCTGCCTGACTTGTGGGGCAGTACAGGCATGAAACACGCGTGTTGGTGCTGCCGTCACCCAGGGCTTTGTTTCCTGCTCTGGTCATGGGGTTTGTGACATTTCTCCCCTGCAGGCGGGTGAGGTTTTAGGGGCGAAAGAGGGGTGAGGCTGGAGCAGGGAGCCTTGTTTGGGAATTGTTGTTTTAGTTTGTATTAAAGTAGTGTCACCTAGAGGCTCCAACCAAGAATACAGCCGCGGGGTGCTGGGCACCCTGAGTACAGGCGCCGGGAGGCAGCTGCAGAGGCAGAGCAAGGTGCAGGCACAGAGCTGCCAGCGAGCAAGAGCAGGTCAGGGACCTCGGGTTTGGGCTGTATTTGGGCCGTTCTGATTTGTGACCCTGTGTAACTGCAGAGTGTTTGGCCTGGGCAGATCTCTGACACCTCTCCTTGTCATCAGATGCTCTCCTCTCTGGGTGTCCATGAGTGACAAAAGAAAACAGGGGAGAAATGACAGTCAGTGTTACGCTGGCAGTTACCTGCACATCTTGGTGTCGGCTGAAGAAGTTTGATAGAGTCAGTAGATTTAAAGGCCTCTGTGGACTCGGTGTGTCAGGTACCAGTCAGGTGGCATGACTGTGCTTCAGAAACATTAAAGACCCCTGCAAAACTGTAAAGCTGGCTTGAGGGCTAGCAACAGAAGCTAGCCGCTGAAAGCCCAGTTGTGAGAAGCTTGATGCCCAGGCTTGCAGTGAAAGGTTTTTTTGGGGGAAAGCTAACATCTGGTGCTTTTCGGTAGTAGTTGATAGATTTTCAGCGTTTAAAATGGAGATGGATGTTTTCTAAAGGTAGTGGTTTAGACACCTGGCTTTCTCAACAAGGGTTGTGGAAAATCACCGGGAAGGCGTAATTCCAGTATTTATCCTGCTCCACCACACATAAAGTACCACTGCTTTAGGAGGACGTGTGCTTCACTAAACCATGTGAATCTCTCCTTCCTCAGTCGATGAAGGCATGTAAATAGAGTATCAGATACACACACAATTGCATTAATGACAACATAAACATATTTAAAATACAGCATGTTCAAATAATGCCACAATCCGTGGATAAATTACAGTGGTTCGCTAGTATTAATTTATTATATGGATGTCGCTTTTTATTAAGCAACTTTTATTAGAACTAACTGTCTGCATCTGACATGAAGTCTGTAACTATTCCAAGGAGGCTGGATATCTGGATATCTGACTGGTTCTGTTTTCCTAGTGCTGGGATTAAGAAAAGCTGTGTAGACCTAAGTACTGATGTACCTCTCTGGCATGAGTGTTGTATTACTGGTGGTTTCAGTACATTTGCCAGCAGCTAAGAAATCCTTCCTCATTATTGCTTGATTGCAGTTTCACTACATCATAGTTTGAGAAGTAATTTCCCTCCATCTCTTCTTTGCTCTATGGCTTCCTCTGCTGTTTGGCCTTTAATGCTGGCCAGTAGTATGTATAGGTTCATTAACACTATTATAAATTTAGTCAATACACTTTTAGTGGACTCCAGCTGAGCCCAAACTGACTCACTGCCCTCCAGGGTGTAGTGAGAGACTTAATTACCCTTGTACCGTTGAACAGGAACAATGTCATGGGCAGCATTTGCTGTGGCTGGAGAGGTGGAAGCTTCTTTCTCTATTGGCTGCCATTTTCAAGTTTAAAGAAAGGGATTTTGGGATAATTCGCAGCTCTGTATAGTAACAGCGGAAAGCCACTGCTCTTTTGCAAATGAGAATTGGATTGGTCACGTTTCATTACGGTACTTACATGGATTTTCCTTTGATGGTAGGAGTATTCCTTTGGGTTGTCTAAGGACAGAAATGCAAGTTGAAAGAGCGAAGTGGAGGGATAAATAATCCTGTAGTTGAGCGGTACATGTTCCAGCATCTCCTACTGTTTGAAACTAAAGAAGCCTTCATGCCATGGAGGAAGGGTGGTTATTGTATCCAGTATGGCAAAAGTCATACTCCAACATGCGTGTAATTGGTGATGGGCCAGCGTATCGTGCTGGAGAACACAAACCCCGAGGATGCTGCATATTTCTTATTGGGGTAACTACAGTGACATTTGAGTGAAGTGAGGTCTGGCGCAGTGGGTGTATATTAAGGGGTATGTTGATGTTCTGCAAGGCACGCCAGTATTTAGATGTCGCCGTAATTTCTGATACGAACGTAGTCTGCAATTTAAAGCTGAGTCCTGTGTTGGGTGATGTGGTAGTCATCTGGTTCAGTGTGCACAACAAATTTCTCAGCAAATCTGTACCTGCTGTTCTTCTGGCTTTCAGGTGTTATGCCGGGTCCTGTATTGAAAGCTTTCACTGTATGTCAACAGTAATGGTTTCTTGAGGTGTCACCCATTTTTAACTAATACAGTAAAAATGGAGTGATATACTCTGCTTTGTAATTAGATTAAATGATTAAATAACCTTTGAGAACCCAGTGCAACCTTCCACTGAACAAATCTTCTGACTCTACCATTGGAAAGTATGGACAAGTAACACCTGAAATCTCTTCTGTGTACTGCAAAGGAGAGGAACAGCTAAGAGAACCATGCTTTGGAGGCAAAGAAAGTGAAGAATAAGTTATAACTTCATAACAGTAGGCTAAGGCATTGCTAGCTCAAAAGTTTTGAGTGTGTGTACAAATCGTACAGCATATTTGCATTAGAAGAACCTTCAGTGACTCTGTGGTTTGATTCCTGGCTATCACTACCCATCTTATTTACTCATACACTTGCAGAGTATTTGCCTTGTCCCTCAGGTTTTATTACCTGTCCACAACACATCAGCGGGGAATAGTGAGGAATGGCTGCGGTGAGTCCTTTCGCTGCTTGTGTCATGGAGAGAGCTTCTTTGTAGTCATTGAAGTATGCAAACACCCATATGTGCCATAAATATCCAAACAAATCACAGAGCAGACATCATCAAAAACAGTCAGAGAAGGAAGTAAAGTAGGAGGCATCATTCAGAGCAGGAAGAAAGAGGAAGGCTTAATAGCAGTCGCAAATTCTGGGTTAGTCATCGTTTGTCTGCATGCTGGTGGAGGGGACTTGCTGAAGCGTTGCGTCACTTGCAAATATTAGTCACTGAAGCCATTGTCTGAGCCTCTGAATGAGAGGGGCAAGGATTTCAGCCTTCTAAGAGAAAATATGTTAAAGAAAAATGGGCTAGGAGGACTTACTGATTGCACGGTTAAATATGCCGTTATTAACACGTTGTTTTATATGGATACTGTCGACATAGACGTTACATGTCAAGCATCTTACAGAGAATTACTATTTTCCATTAATTTTCTCTAATTATTTGTTAGGGGAAATTAGTCTTTTCCCTAATTTAATTAATTTTTTTGTGTGTGTGATTCTATTGCTTAATTCAGTTTGGGTATTTTGAAACAAATAGATCAGTTCAAATTCACAGTTATGTTCTAATACAGTGCTGTTGTGCTGGCACAGCCTTGTGTAATTTTTTTGAAATTACTTAGTTTTTTGTAAAACGTACTCACTGTTTCATTTTACCTTGGACACTGGCTGTTGCTCACATTAGGTTATTTGTTACTTGGGACACAGGCAGTTTTTATCTCATGCGTGTGCACCTTGTGCAGTGCAATTCCTGTTTTTTAATGATTTCACTGTGTGTTATGAACAGGCTAAGGAATGAACACATAGGTGGTCCTTGAGTTTGGCTCATAGCACAAAAAGAAGAAGTGGTCCAAGCCCGGGGCATTATCTGGGGGCATGGGAGAGCCAGCTCTAAAAAGAGCCCTTTTTAGCACTTCAGCAGGTTGGTTGTCTCAGCGTGCCTTGTAGGAGTTAATTGTGTGGCACTTCATGGTGCAGGCTTTGTAGAACATGGATAAAGCCCTCATGGAACCTGTATGGATTCTTTAGGCAAGGTAGCCCTGTGCAGAATTCCAGTGATAGCTGGTAGTCAAGGTGAAAATCCTGTTCTTGACATAAAATACAAGTCAGTGGTGTTTGAAATGAGACAGCAATACGTGCGTGTATTAGATGGTATATATATATATCTAGATGAGGAAATATGTGTAAGTAAGTACATATATGGAAATGGAAAACTAATTTGCAAGTTAATAGTATGAGAACAAGCAGATTTCAAGTGGAATATATTTTACAGTTATGGGATTAATAGTACTTTCACTGGATTTAATGTATTTCATTAATTACACTAGATATGTACCTATCCTGTGTTTGTTTTGAAGCCACCGATGCTTTCGTATGAAAAGAACTGTAAGAAATGTTTGCTTGTGTCTGTGGACAAAGCTAATGGAAAAACCCGATCCTTTCATCCACATATTTATCTCAAAGATGTGTTGTATATCTGCAGTTGATTTTCTAGAATGCTGATCAGCTAATACTGTTTTTGGCATGCAGCTTATCCATCGTGTAGAACACTATCTGAATTTCAATTTACTTTTGAAAATTACGTTGAACTGCTATTCCTTTAAAGGCTTTTCTGGCCATTTGGGGACCCGGTGCAGACAGTGGAGCTGCAGTCTGGTCTCTAAATCTAATTGAATTGATACAAGGCAGCTGAAGCAGTGGCTGTTGAAGAGCTTGAGATGGATTGCGAAAAATAAGTGCTTCTGAGCAACTTGCTCAGTGTCCTTGTTTGAAACTCTGCCCCTGAGTTTATTTTTACTTCCCCTGGTAACAGACCTTTATGGTAAAAGCCTTGCGCTTCAATGTAGTTAAGAAATTTGTTAATTCTGTATGGTTTTGATATGATCACCTTGCTATTAAAGAAACCATGGCTCTGAGAGTACTAGCCTAATAGCAGGAGGAGTGGAGAGTTAAGGTACTGTCAGGTGTTAATCCCTTTGTCCCTACCAGCAACTTGCCACTGTTTAAACTTCCAAAATCTCACCCTCGTAAACATTTGTTTTTGCAGTGATGGGTCTTTCCCTTACGATTCTGTTCCCTGGCAGCAAAATACCAACCAGCCTCCAGGCTCTTTATCAGTGGTCACCACAGTATGGGGTGTGACTAACACCTCTCAAAGCCAGGTAAGCTGGGTTTTATCCTCTCTCCCCCCTCTTGATACGGGTTTTCACAAATGTTTCAAAATCAAAAACTTTTTGGAAAATCCGCTCGGGATCGGTAACAGTGTCTGTGTTCTCTGGGTCGTACCTGGTGCATTTTTTTTTCCAGTCATGTCCTCTTCAGTGGCATCGGAAAGGAGGTGTCTAAGAGCTTGAGTCAGTTACTCCTTCAGCTGCATGCAGATGTCAGGCTTGGGTTTAGCATGTATTTTTTCACTATGTGGTTTCAACACTGCAAGCTTGATTCTGGGGTAATTCCAAACATCTTGGGAATTTCAGATTGAATTTGAGAGTTGTTTTCATTAAAAATAAAGATTCTAGCTAGATTCACCAAATGACAATTATTGTTGATTTTACATGGGATTGTGTCATACTTGTGGGCTGGTGAAATCCAGTGCCAAGTCTATCCCCACGCTGAGGTGCTAACTACCAGCTATAGGCTGTGCTCCTTGCACAGTCTTACTTTGCAAAAAATATTTCAATATGCATTGGAGGAAAAGCGTACGATCCTGGCTTCCAGGTGATCACCATACTTAATGGATTTTCATTTGGTTCTTTCTGCTCTTAGCTCTTTTTTTCCCTCTGCTATGTCTATTGAATTACGCTATACAAAAAGAAGCAGCTTTAAAGAAGGAAATGCCAATTATTTGTGATAGTGTGCTCTCCATGGGATGTGGCACAAATCAAGCTCTCAGACAGACTGGCCTTTTCTTACACCATAGGTGAAGTGCTCCAAACACATCACCATCTATAGTGAGTGCAAATGGTACATAAATCTAACCTGTCTTTTGTACCTTTTTCAAATCAAGTGACATTAGATCCCATTCAAAATTTTCTGTGGGTTTTTTTTTCTTACTCATTTTGGTCAGAAAATTAACAACAATTTTTTTCTGGATTGAGCCATTTGAAAAATAAAATTATTCAGGGGCCAAATCACTCACGTGGCAGTTATGTAAGCATTGGTTGTGGCAACATCTTTCTTCAAAAAATAGAGAGGAAACAGTTACAGGCTCTGTAACATCATTTATTATTGTTGGTTTCTTGTTTAACACCTTAAAGGAAAAGATACCCCACCTGGGAGAGGAACACCTGAGTAAACACATAGTTCTATACATTGTCTAGAAAATGGAAACACAGTTACTTGTGGAAATCTTTCACGCTAACAAAGGCAAAAGGGCTGGGTGGGAAGACTCAGAGTTTTATTCTGTCAGGAGAACTTGAACTCTTCATGGTACTTCAGGGGAATGTGCAATGAAAGAAAAAAAGTACTTCAGTAAAAAGAAGAAAATGCTTCTTCAGAATCACTGCAAAGGAAGGGTGAAACTCTGGAACCTGAAGCTTGGTCGTAGCTCTTCAGAGCAGATGGAAATGAGTGACAGGGTTTTCTGAAGGCTTCATGCTCCCCGCGGGAAAGGAATGAGCCAGGCTCACCAGTTCCCTCTCACAGATTCCCAGAGCTGATGACTTGGTCGTCTGTAGGGATCATGACCACTGAGTTTCTTCCCAAGTAGGAGACAGATTTCCATGCAAGCGATCCATGAACATCTCAATGGAAATCATAGCAATTTTGGTTCAATGGAAAAAAAATATGCTTTAAACAAGCAAACAGAGTCCTTTTAAAAACAGAACAGAGGACTCTCTTTTTCTAAGAAGCAATAAAAACAACTGACAGACTTCTATACGCTTGCGAGAGAGTTAGATTCAAGAACACGGTTAAGCCACTGAAATTTATTTCACAGTTTTTGCATCTGTAGTAGCCTTTGCAGTGTACCAGTGGGACCGCATATTTGCAAATTCAGTTTTTTAAACATTTTTTGAAAGTCCTACATGAAAAAAAAAGGAAAAGCTTGTACTTTCTCTTAATTGGATGAATTAGTCACCTACAGAGTATGATTCCACTAGGTCTTTATCATAACTTTTTTCGTAAGTGTGTTAGTTTGGGTTCCATCTAGTTAAAAATCTCCTGTGAAGGATAATTAGAGATCAGGAACTCTTGGAGACATCAACAAGGTGTATGCTCATTAGAGCTCACAGTACAGGGTGGTGATATTTTAATTTATTGATTGCAGCAAATCAGCTTAATTTGCTCGAGGTAGTTCAAGGTGCAACCCCTTACTCTCATGTTTCTCCTCGCAGGTGCTGGGAAATCCAATGGCAAATGCCAACAACCCTATGAACCCAGCAGGAAATCCCATGGCTTCTGGGATGACTACCAGCAACCCTGGAATCAATTCCCCTCAGTTTGCTGGGCAGCAGCAACAATTCTCCGCCAAGGCAGGCTCCACTCAGCCCTACATACAGCAGGGCATGTATGGGCGACCCAATTATCCTGGAAGCGGAGGTTTTGGTGGCAGGTAAGACTTCCTTGTGTGAGGTGGAGAATGGATGTATATAGTTGATGAAGCTTGTTTTAGTGACCTGGCAGAAGTGTCACGGGCTTATTTTAATTACATAAGGTCTCCGTAGCTGGCCTGCGCTGGTTAACTGAAGTGTGTACTGCTTTTACAGCTTCTGAAATCAGCTACCCAAACTGCAATGAAATTCATCACAGTAAATGGAAATGGCTTAGGTCAATCAATTAGCTCTAATAAACCCCCAAAATACAGCTTTAATTAAGAGAGATTGTTAAACAGACCACAGGCTTAGGAATGATTAACATTTAATAAGGCCAGGATGTGAAAGGTATTGATGGTATAATTTCTACGTGCATATGGAGGAATAAACTTGAGTATTTAGGCAAAGTAGCTTCCTATGCAGTGGGATATTTCTGCCCAAAGACTTACTCCACAGCAGGAATTTGAAAAGAGTTGGGGGTAGAGATGTTTGTTGTAGCGAGATGGGCAAGCTGTGTATTTATTTTGGGGAAGTAAATGCCACATTAGTGAAATAAGCCAAAACTAACAGCCTGGGTTTTGTTACGTTTTGCCTTTCTGTGTCTGTGCTTGGTAAACAAAGGTGGCAAGTGCACTTAACTGAAACCGCTATTGAAGGGTCCCTCTGCAAAGCCTGCTGAAAAGGTTGTTAGCATAGTCAGTCTAGTGTGAATGTAAGCCTGGGACTCGGGGAACTTATCTCTTCTTTCATCTCTGATCTGCTGGGTGACCTTGAGCGAGTCAGAAAGTTTCTTCAGCTTTGTATTAACATCTTCAAAACGGGCACAGTATACTGGCCCATATTCTAAGGATAGTTCATGTCTTGGAGTGGGAAAGGCACGGTTTAGCTTAATTTATCTTAAGATCAACAGGAGAGCTGGGTAGGAACTGCAAAAATACCTTGTGTGGGATCCAGCAGAGCTGATTGCGTTGGGTCTCTCCTGGCCTTTCTGCAAAGGTTCAGGGAGGAATGCTTTTACATCGGGAACACTTTGCATAACTCACCACTGAGGCAGCTGGCCGCGCTGTAGTGGAGGAGGCTCTCTGTTCGTGCTGCTGTGAAGTCTGCCCCTGCGCTATGGGGAAGTGGAGCATGCATTAACTTTCAGGATTTCAGTTCAGATTTGCAGTACACTACAGAGCTGCAAAGCAGCTCACTGGCCCCCAGAAGAACTGCTGGGGGTACCTGGCAGTCCCGGTGGCAGTCCTGTGACAGTTGCAGCTGAGCAACACTTGTAGCTCATGTACACACCCAGTTCCCTGTCCTGCTGGCTTTCATTAGGCATTAATGCGTGGGTTTGGAACAGCTCCAGATGAGGATCACACCAATGTTCCAACCAAAATCCACCAGGCACATTTTAATTCTCTCTTTCTTTCTTTCTTTCTTTCCTTCCCTTTCAGTTATCCCGGAGGCCCAAATACCCCTGCAGGAATGGGGATCCCCCCCCACACGAGGCCGCCAGCTGATTTTACCCAGCCAGCTGCAGCTGCCGCCGCTGCTGCAGTTGCAGCTGCAGCTGCTACAGCAACAGCTACAGCTACAGCCACTGTAGCAGCCCTTCAGGAAACACAGAATAAGGACATGAACCAGTATGGACCGGTAAGAGAGCAACCCTTACGTCTTTGTACCTGCCTGATGTGGACTGTTACAGGGAATTGGGCTGTCCTTCTTACTCCCTTGTTTGTTAGGGTGCCTACTCTATTTTTCTTTTGTGCATGAGATGAGCATGGTTATAAATGCTTATGAGAAACTGCTGGAATGTGTGTATGGAGGTATGAGTCGGTCTCCTGTGTTTTTCCCAATAAATCTTGCCTAACTGTGTTTTGTAGTTTGGAGATTGCCCCTTAAAAAAACCTGCAAGATTACCCAAAGTTACAGCTGCGTCTGACATGATATATTACTGCTGCCTTTGCCAGCTCTGTGAACCTCTAAATTTGAGTACCTGGTGAAATGTTCCAGAATCTTGGAATAGGTTTTGTACCGCTTGGGTAATTGTTTACTTTGCCAACTACAGTTGGTTGGTTGGGTTTTTTCCTTCAAACAAGGAAACAACAGTAGGAAAGAGATTTACCTTTTAATAATGTTCTCTATGAGAACAGCTTATATGAGACGTGCATTTCTGGTGATCCGTAGCCTCCAGCATGTCATGAGATAATTTTTTTCCTAAAATAAACAAGGGTTTGATCAATTCAGGTTTTTTCCTCCTCAGCTGTTTTACGTCTCTTGAGTTTTAAAGTATATGGGCCCATATGCCATATAACGTAAAGAAGCACAGCGGTTTAGTAGTGTTGTGCTGTACTTACACAGCCAACTTCCTAACTTGTTACCTTACAGTAGTAGATTAGCCAATGTAAACGATTTAATTGCTTACCTTAGACTTAATGTCTTACTCTCTTATGTGTTCTACAATTCCAGTTGACTTTTATTATAAGTAACATCACCCCCATCAAATGTTGGAGACCATTGAAAGGAAAATGCGACATAAATCCTCCCCGTCTTCCCTGCCTCAAAAGCATGTTCAGCTCCCTCCTCCCATTTTAAATGCATGTCGCATTTTATTCTTTTTTTTTTTTTTCTTCTTCCGTTGAAGGTTTGTTCCTCTTTCCAGATGGGTCCAACTCAGGCTTACAACAACCAGTTTATGAACCAGCCTGGTCCTCGTGGCCCTGCTTCTATGCCTGGCAACATGAACCCAGCAAGCATGGGAGCAGGAATGACGCCTTCCAGCATGAGTGGGCCACCCATGGGCATGAACCAGCCTCGGCCTCCTGGAATGAGTCCCTTCAGTACCCATGGGCAGAGGATGCCTCAGCAAGCCTACCCAGGCCCACGCCCCCAGTCTTTGCCTATACAGGGCATAAAGAGACCATACCCAGGAGAGGTAATAAAATAAAGTGTTTTTTGCCTACTTGATTATTTTGACTGAAGGTTGCAACATGCTGGGTAATGCGTGGCGTGCATCCCTGTAACATATGTACATCTTTTTCCAGCCTTGATTGCAATGCTGCCGTGAAATTAGAAGTGGCAGCAGCTCTTCCTTGTGAGCTTCTAAAGTGTTCTGGTTGGCCCTTGCTATGTTAGTCAAGATGACAGTCGTCAAAGCCAAGAAAGTCCCAAAACCAGCTGAGCCCTCACTGTGTCACTTTAAGATTCTCATGCTAGATGGTGAATTCATAGACCTTATGTAGACTTCCTTCACAGGAGTGGATTTATTTAACGTGACAACTTAAAAGAGATGTTGAAGGTGAAATACTTCATTTGAGGCCAGTACATACGTGATCTGCATTTTCTTGGGTGGTTTTATTGTTTAAAAGAAATACAGGGCATATATTGTATAAATACCAATAGTAATAACATTTATTTTGAAGACCAATTGCTTTCCAAACTTCTTGAGGCTTGGTTTTCATAGGCACTGAGATGAATATAAATCATGTTGAACTCCAGTCCCTCTGTGACAGCATTTATCTAATATAAGTTTATTTGCAGTGTGGTATTTCTGTCTGAGTTCCCATGCTGTTATATGAGGTCTGAGTGGCTTTGTAGACAAAATTACATTGCCATGGACTTGTATTATGACCTTGGGCAAAACACTTGGGTCAAAATCTTAAAGAAATTTAGACAACAAAAGATGTAGACAGATGAGCTTTTGGATTTTAAAAAGTACCAGTGCGTGTTACTATTCCAATTGGTGTGAATCGGGCAGCAGAAGCTTTTGAGAACTCCACCAACTCTCTCTCAGCATCTGTACGTGCCTAACTGTCTTTACAAATCTAGCTGCCGGTTACTAGCTTCAGAGAGAACTTCCTGGTGAAATTCTGTATTAAACTGAGACAACAGCAGCTATAACTCCAGGTGTAGAGCTTTGAATATTATGATATTGCCCTGACTATAATAATGGTAATAAGAGTTTATAGGAAACACCCAGAAAAGAGTACCATGACATGCAGAAAATAAACATATATTGTTGAGCTACATTTCTTTCCTGATCTGCAAACTATTATTTTTTGAAGGAAAGATATTTTTTTAAAACTAAAAAAAAAAAAAAGATCAGTAATAAAATTAGTGAAATGTTTTTTGCAGGAGTTGCTTCTCTGGGAAAGCTTTTCACACTGTAAATATAGCCACTTGCTCTACAATTCAGTTAAGAAAACACAGAATGTGGCCTGTTCAGATAATTTTTATCTTCGGATTTCATATTTTAAGGAAGCCTGTAAATCCCTTTTGGCTGCTTCAGAAGCAGGTTTTTCATTGTATGTGAATCTGATCATGTTACCAAGAAGTCAGTACTGAATAGTGCCCTAAATGTTACATGCTTGCTGGTCTGGAATTCTGCACATCCTATAGATGCTATTTGCTTATTGGGTTTTGAAAGCTTCATTTTTGAAACTTCTTATTAATCACTTGATTTGTTTCAAATTGACATTTTATTATCTTTAAAGTTCCATTTTCATGACTTAGATTCCAAAACTGCAGCACAGCACTAGCTAGCACTAGCAAGGTTGTTTATGACTAGTAATAGCTTCTCTTTAATTGTAGGATGCTGCTACAAACCCTAGCACAAGGCCAGCAGGGCAGTTGTGACGAGCAGAGAGCCATGAACAACACAGCTTCTATGCTCTGCCCATTCCAAAGTTTAATTTTTGTTACATTATGTTTTCTCATTGTGCTCCCATTCTCCATTTGGAAAAGGAGCCCCATGGTGGGGGCTGGTAGCACCTGCAAAAACACAGAGTTTTTATGAACATTGCATCTGGTTGTAATTCTGGTTTCTTCGAGCACAGTGCCCTTTGACAGCACTGCAAGGCTGAGTCTGGGTGCGTTAAGGTACATGGTTATTTGTGGGACCTTGATGTTTTTGAGTGAGTATTGATTTCCAGCCACCAGGGCCTTGGTTTAGGCATGAGTGGCACTAAGTTGAGGAGTGTTCACCTGGAGGGGTTTTTTTTGTGCTTGTTTTGATTCCACTGTTGAATGTATGTTGATAATCCATTCAAGAAAGCTGCTTGCGTACAACAGATCTTTGTCTTATTTCATCTCTGTCATGAAACAGCCGAATTATGGAAACCAGCAGTATGGACCAAATAGCCAGTTTCCAAACCAGCCTGGTCAGTACCCCACTCCCAACCCTCCAAGACCCCTTACGTCTCCCAACTATCCTGGACAAAGGATGCCAAGCCAGCAAAACACAGGGCAGTACCCTCCTCCAACGGTCAACATGGGGCAGTATTACAAGGTAAGAATTTTTAGATTAACTTGTTGCATTCTGGTAGGCATTTATGAATGAAATCACATTAATGACTTCATAGATACTGCTTTTACTTAATTAGAGGCAAGAGAAAAAAGCACAGTGTTTTTACTAATGTTTTGGATATCGCAGAGTCAAGTAAATAAGCCAAATCACATTTTAACTTCAGAGCAGTTCATAAAGAAAATCGAATGTTACTGCAGCTCATTAGAGGCTTTTACAAGAAAATGGTGGTTTCGCTTTAAAAATAGCATGTGAAAAGAAGTACCTAATGGGATTCAGGTGTAATACTTTCACTGATTCATGGCACCCTGGAAGAATACAACTTTGGAAATTTGTAATAAACAAGTTCCACATTGCAGTGTCCCAGTTTCAGACCTGCAGTGGTCACTGTTGGCTTAAGCCAGGCCAAACTTAAAAGCTGTTCCAGCTGTAGAACTCATCTTTGAGCTGAAGTTTGCCTGACTTTCTTAGATCGCTTCCCTTCCCCTATTCTCCTTTTCCTTCTGTGCTGCTTGTTTTGGGCCAGAATTAGAATTGTTAAAATGTTGCCTAAAAGCTGTTCTGTGGATACATCTTGAGCACTTGGTGTTCTCCAATGGAGTTTGTACTGAGGGCCTGCTGAGGTTTGCCAGGTTTGAAGTACCCACAAAAGCGATCTTTTACACGCAGGTACTCCAGTGAGTATACAAACGGAGAGGGCTGTTGATGGGCTGACCTGCTCTTAAAGCATTAGCTGTTAAAGCCTCTGGACTACATTCTGATTTTGAATATAGGCTGGAAGAATCTTAAGTTGCACGCTGGTGTTGAATTGGAATTGTTCCGGTGTGATTTGAATGGAAAACACCATTGAAATAAAAGGGAAAACAAAACCCTTTGCTGTAGAGCATCTGTTCTGTGTGCAACCAAGCTGTCCACTGTGGTACCCAAAGGAACACCTGTTGCATTGGGCAGCTTGTGCAGTACACTGCCAGGAAGGACATGAGGAGGAGACAGATCCTCAGCTACTGTAATTCCAGTGCAGTCACTTTACACTGAAATAACAGCAGAAGATCTCTGTGAAGTTTTTAAATGACAGATATTTTTAATATGTTTTACATTTGTTTATTTTAGATGGGGTTCAAGTTTTTTGTTTACAGGATAGTTCTAACAAAGGGAGGTTATCCTGGCTAGGGGAGAAATTCCAGCTTGCCACAGACAGGACTTGAACCTTTGGATTGTAGTGATTATGCAGATAGTAACTGTATGTGTTAAAGAAAAAAGCAAAGGTGGTTGGAGATGTAAATACTGAAGATTTCAGAATGCAGCTCTGTTATGTACTTCACTGTGTCCTGGGCTAGCATGCTGCACAGCGTTTAGACACAGAATCAGATTTGAAGTCCTGATGCTTTGGTTGCTTGTAAAGGCTTTCATCTTCTGACACTCTCATGTGTATGTGCTTGTGGTACAGGAGCTATTGGGAGAAGAGTGCCATGCAATTGCCGTTTTGTTTAATGTCAGCTTCCTTTGCATCATGGTTACTGGTTTATTCTGTCAACTGCAACCATCCCCTTAATTAGAAGACAAAAAACCAATGATGTTTTTATACTAGAGCTACTATTCATACTTAACTATCCTTTTTCTCTTAGCCTTTTTTACTTGGCAGCAAACTAAGAACAGACTCAAATTGTAGGTACACAGAATAAGACATCCCCTGACCCCCAGAGCTTTCACTCTGGGTAGACTAGTTGGACAGGAGTGGAAGACAGGGTAGATGGAAGTAAAAGAGACACAGACATTCTAATTGCACATCTTTGGATTTTGTTTTTCATGTAGGCTTTTGTGCACTGGGGCTGTTTTGGGAGGAAGCCAAAGAGATACAAAGGGCTGGGTGGGTTGGGGTGGTGTGGAAAAACTGAAGCGAATGGCTGGCTGGTTTTGGAAAGAGCGTTCAGAGGAATGTGATAAGCCTCTTGGCAGCCTTGCTTGAATGTGGTCATTGCCTGAATTAAGTTGGCTGACCTGCTGGTTTCAGTTCCGGCTTTGCTCTCCTAGTCTGCCTCTTCCCCGAAGGCCTCACGGGATGTCTCGTGGTTTCTTGTCCTTCTGGAGACAGAGGGGCCTCCCCTACCTTGTTTGTTGTCTTTGGTGTTTGATAGCAGTGCAGTTCACCAGGCTTGCTATTCTTACGTTCAGGCTGCAATAACAATGTGATGTTATTTATTTTCTAGCCATCAAGGCCTGTACCTGTGGCAAATTACCCTCATTCACCTGTTCCAGGAAACCCCACGCCACCTATGACTCCAGGGAGCAATATTCCTCCATACCTGTCACCCAACCAGGATGTCAAACCACCATTCCCACCTGACATTAAACCAAATATCAATGCTTTACCACCGCCTCCAAGTGAGTAGCAAACAGAATGCCCCACAGTTGTTTATTGTCCCTCTGTTCTCTGCCACGTACCTTTCAGAGCCTGGGAACTACCTGTGATGGCTGCTCTGGGAGATTGTGAGGTTGTGACCAGTGCTGAGCACAGTGCAGGCTCACTAGAGGCAGTGGGCAGGAAAGAAAAGATTGGTATCCCCTCCTAAAACAGAGTATCAGAAAAGTTCTTCCAGGGTAAACTTGTAAGGATTTTACTTCTGAAGTAATCCTTCGACATGCTTCCTGAGGATAAAACACATGATTTTGGGTTGCGTTATGTGTGCTTGTTAGGCTTGTTTGTGGTATGAACTTCCATACCTGTGGTCTGTTTTGTTCAAGGGCAAAGCCATTCATTGAACATCACCGCCGAATAGCATAAAATGTGAATATTTATAGTGGTGTCTCTGTTGTGATCCATACAGGCTTCTTAAGAATATTCAGTAGTATGCCAAAAATTGATATATGTCCCTTTCAAAATGGCTCAGCATCACAGCTACATTTGGCTGAGAACGGGGTAGGAATAACAAGATATCTCTGACTGTGTACTAGCACAAGATGTTTGAGATTTTGAAGTGGCTGATGAACAATCGGAGATATCGTTTACTAGGGAACTGGGAGAACCTATATGTTTTATGTAAAATAACTGCTGCTGCGTTAGCACTTTGCAACTGGTGTTTGGAGTTCAGGATAGCTGAAAAGTGGAGGAAGGTGGCCTGCAGTGTTACTTGGGCAAGAACACAGCATATAAAGACATTTGGGCTTTACAGACCAGCTGTAAGGTACCACAAAGGCTCCTGTTACAGGGTCGGATAGTAACTGAATACCAGTGTCTTCGGTCATTGGGTAGTGTCAGCTGTTGAAACTGTTGGAACTAACTGGGTAATGTTGGTCCCAGTTCAAAGTGGGGAAAACAAGCAGTTTGCCATAATTAAAAGATTTGTTGTCAGACTTCTGCCAACAGAGTAAGCCTGGACACAGAACCTGTGCAGTAATAAAACCCAGGAATTCTTACCATGCCTGGTTTCTCCTTGTGGCCAGAATACTAAGGTCCTGATGTTAAGTATGGGAGAACAGAAGACTTTGGTTTGCCATCTCTATCAGTTTGAGCCCTGTCACTTGTATCAGATGTAGTTACTTGTGATGTTGTTTTTTGTGTGTATGAACCTGCTAAGTTAGACCCAGTAGGAGATCACTGTGCCATTTGTTACTGTTCTGTATAAATGTACACATTGTTATTGCACTGCAGATGCTAAAGGGAAAGTTCACGCTTTCTCTCCCTCTTCGATCCCAGCCAACCACAACGATGAGCTGCGTCTGACGTTTCCCGTGAGAGATGGTGTTGTACTGGAGCCCTTCCGGCTGGAACACAACCTGGCAGTCAGTAACCATGTCTTTCACTTACGACCAACTGTTCATCAGACGCTGATGTGGAGGTAAGCTCAGCCTTGCTGCGAGCAAGTCTCGCACCCGGTGATGGAGGAATGGCAGGCCCAATGAACTTCATTGAGGTGTGCCATGATTTTACCTTTAAAAATTGTGGCCTCGATAGGAAAAATGCCCTTTAAACTCACAGATACTCTCACCTGTCCAGAGACAACACATTCTAAAAATGCTTCCTGATCTGTGTTGCATGTCCCTGCTGATAGCGTGGGGTATGCAGTGTTGAAAAAAAACACTGCAACTGTTACATCCTTCTCTGGGTGGAACTGGTGTGGGACGTGCATGACCAACACTGGTACAAATTTCCATTTGGGAGACTCTGAAGTCCTAGGTGCTTTGTGGCATATGAAATGTTAGTTGCAGGAGTAACTACGCAGGGCTGTTACAGTTCATGCTTACATTAAATGGTGCAGAATGTCTGGTAACGAAAAATAACACACTGATGAAGGACCTGATTTAGAGGTTTAGTAAATCATTTGGAAAGCCAAGGGCTTAGATCCTCCAGACTTTGGAAACCAACTTTCTGAATTCTCCCTCTCCTATGGCTCCGCAAGTAAGGGCAGAGGTCAGAAATACTAGAGCATAGCTTTCTGCATATAAAGGCTTCTGGTTTTCACTTGCAGTGGGTACTGCTTTCCAGAACGTAAGAATAGTTTTCCCAGGTGGTACTTTGCTCCAATTCACATGGATCTGCATAAGTGATTCCAGGTTAGGTCCTGATTCCACTGTGCTCACGGAAGGATTTTAGATCAAATGACAGACAGACAGAGCCTTCTTTCTTTCTTTTTTTTTTAATTTGTGTATTTTCAAATACCATGGAGTAATTTTGTCTCCTTGTTCTGTTTTTCTCAGAAAGTATCTCAGTCTTTGTCCTGGCTGCTGATTATATTGTTTCAGCCTGTCTCTGTGCATCTGGTTAGTTACTCAAGATCGTGTATGGAGGTTGTTTCACAGGTGTAGCAGCTGAGATGGTAAAACGCAGCATCTTAAGCACATCTTCCATTACGCCTGCATCACAGTTTCTTCCCGAGCCTGGACCACACCCCCCTTGGCCTTAATGTCATTGATAACTTGCAGCTTCAGCTTTTTACCCTGTGAGGATCTTCTTCCCCTTAACTGGAATCCACCTGAGACTTCTGTTTTCATGGTGTGGGGGGCATGAGGTGGGCAGAGAGATGGGCTCAGTTCCCCGCCCCAGGGACAGGCTCTGGCTCTAAAGCTGAGGCTTGCTGTGGGGTGCAGGAGCCCTGGCGGCCACGGTGCCCCCCTACCCTGAGGTAGCCTGGGGGCTGGGAGGGAGGGAGGTTGCAGGCAGACCACATCCAATAATTAACACCTAACTTTGAGGTCAGTTATTGCTTACTTGCATTTCATTATCGTGGAGTACTCGCAGCAGAGGGAATTTTGGCAGTTATTTGCCGGTTCTTATTAATAAGTAATCACTACTGGGGATTGTGCTGGCTCATTCAGTAGATTTATAGTGCTGCACTGAGGCATGAGGCTGTTTCTTAATATCTGTTCATTCTTTCTTCCTCAGCTCACCAAACACATAGCCTTTATTTAAACTTATTTTAATGAAGACTCATAGGTAAACTGTGCTCAGGTCTGCTGTTTTGAAAAGCTCGTTAATAGTGGGGAGAATGGATGGTCCTGTAATGAAGTCATTTCACATTTAACTCAGGGCTGGATGGACTCCAGAAAAATGAATTAGACACATGTGTGGATGGATTTTGGTTTTATAGTGAATGGTGGAATCGAGCCAATTCTGAATATTTGTCTGCCAGTTAAAATATTCGGCAAAACCTCTCACGTGTACACACATAATGAATAGCAATGCAACTATTTTTCTCCCCGCTGGGAACTTTTCATGGTTATGAGAAGGAGAAAGGTTGAAGGCAGGGAAAATGTCTCCTTGAAGCTGGTTCACTCTTAGCACTGCTCAGTTATTAACAGTGTCCCGCGGTGGAGGCACTGCGTGCTAAGAACAAGGGTCTCCTGAACTCTGTCACTGCTCTGTGACGTTCAGGAGTCCTCAGGAACACGCTCCACCTGCTTGGGGTTTATAGCAGAGGTACCAAGCCTTGCTTCCCTCCAGGTCTGGGTGACTGCGGTGTGTTCTCATGAGGTGAGAATCTCCAGTGGGTCTTGCAGACAAAGCTTTCAAAAAAATTGTTAATAGAATACTGAAAAAAAGCCTGGAAAGACTTCATATAGATGGATTATGTTGAAAGGTCAGGTAACTTCTATTCTATACCTTCCTTTTTTTAAAAAAACCCAAACATGTTTTTATCCATGCTAAACCTTGATATTTTGAAATCGAGAAAAGACAGTGTTAAGTCAGAGTTGAAATCTCTGGTTTTGGATAAGGAAAATGGCAATTAACGTGGTGATCTCCTGAATGAGCTGTTCCTTACAGATTTTACAAAGATATGTTCCTTCAGGCGTGGTGAAGGAATGAGCACCTAGATTTTCAGGCACGAAAGGTAAACATTCAGCCGTCTTTTGCTGCTCTGAACAGCAGAATCCTGACATTGCAGTTCAGTTCAATCATGTTCTTTTAAATTTCTCCTTCAAATTACTCATTCTTAACACAAGGTTAACATCCATGTATGAGACTGAAGTCATAGTCTCTACCCACTTAATTTGTGATTAGCTTAATCTCAGCCTCTTCTTTTTTTGGAGGTGTTATAAAACTAATTTTTGAGGAGCTAAATAGTGTGTGGAAGTTATTATTGGAGAGGCAGGAGGAATTCTTGCTCTGAAAGGAGGTCTAAATTGGGTAATTTAATCCACAGCTGTGTTAATTTAGCGTCACAGAAACACAGGGGGTGAGATACAGGGTCATTGTATCTTAGTTGATTTACCTGTTCCAAGGTGGGATTAGCTGTACTTTTACTTTGCCTGACAAACTTTTGTTCAAATGCTTTCTTAAATGCTCTGAAGTAGTGAAGAATCCAAAGTCTTCCAGCACAACCCACAGCAGCGAGTCACATTCTTGTTCTTAACTCTTAACACACAGGAAGGACCTACCTGAAGTTAACGTTCTACTTTCTGCAGGGTCATTCCATGGTCTAGTTCCGCAAAGTGGTTTGACATGTTCCCTTGGGAAAGTCATTTATAAGCGTAAAATATTAACAACTTTGTGGCATGCTTGCATCATTAATTCATCATAACTTGCTTCTGTTAAGGGCTTTTATGAAGAAAGTATGTTATATCCTTTACTGGCAGTAATTCTAGAAAAATAATCTGATTGATAAAGAAAAAGCGTCACTAGCATCAAAACAACCTCCCTCTGCAATGTGAAAGCAAAGTTAAAGGAAGATTTATTGCTTGTTGTACAGGTCTGACTTGGAATTACAGTTCAAGTGCTATCACCATGAAGACAGACAAATGAACACAAACTGGCCAGCTTCAGTCCAGGTCAGCGTTAATGCAACCCCGCTTACCATCGAGCGTGGCGACAACAAGACATCTCATAAACCTCTGCACCTAAAGCACGTCTGCCAGCCAGGGAGAAACACGATTCAAATTACAGTCACAGCATGTTGTTGTGTAAGTACACTGAGCTCACGGCTGCAGCTGCTGATGCTGAGTTTGCTATTTAGTACAGTTCGCAAATGTTGCCTTAGCTGAAAGAGCCTTACTCCATTTTTCTCCGTGCATTTTTCTGGTAAGGTGCTTGCTTGGTGATGTTGACAGAGTCAGAATGCTAATACAGAAATTTTTGCTGCTAAATTATTGCAGAATGTAGTGGTGTCCTTCCGAGGCCTCTCAAAAGGCTTGATTTCTAAGGAGGAGGGGAGGTGGATCTCCTACCCGTTCAGCGGGTGCCTATGTAACAAGGCGGCTGCAGTGTATTAATGTACAAGTAGGTTATTGTGATGCAGACTGTTGCCCAGTACTAATTTTACTTACCTAGGGTATTAAAGTATGTTTGGTTTGACAGGAGAATGTTAACACCATAGTCGGTGGTGGTGGTGATTTTCCAAATAGCTTTTCAGATAAAAATTCATATTCCGTGATGCAGTCTAGACCATGCGACTTTCCCCTTTCTCCTTTTCCATGGTTTAGTTACTCTTGTGGACAAGTACTGCAGGCACTGTGTTTTTAATGCAGACTGTTAGACACACAGAGTCTGAGCTTTTGACTGTTCTGTTGTCACTGACAATAAAACAAGCTGCTACCTCTCCCAAGGTCGCGGTGTGAGGCACTTTGACAAGAAGCCGTCCACCCATTTTGCTTTACCTCACACTGATGTTTCTCTGCATAATGTCATTTATCTGGTGACTAAGAGCCTGGGCAGCATCCTGTGAATCCACAACGAGCTCTGTATTGGGGAGGATTCAGCTGGTTCCAGACACATCAGTAGCAAATCGTTTTTGCAACTTCCAGCGTAGTCTGAGGGCAGGCAGGTAGGCTAGACTGTGTCAAAGAATCCAGGGTTTTAAAAATAAGCCCTGATGTCAGAGAAGAGTATGTCAGGCCTATGTATTCTGACTATTAAGGAGGGAGAAAATGCAGAAAATCTTTGCTGCTTTAAAGCCCTTGTATACGTGATGCTCCTGGAGCACGCAGCACTGTGCTGCGCAGTGCAGAATATCCCTAAGGGAGCGCATGTGCGCAGCAGAGCAGAACCGGCCTTTGTATGTACGCGTCGGGCTCTGAGGGAAGCCTTGTGTCCGAGGGAAGCGTGCTGCTCTGCTCGGCAGTGTATTTACCCTGCGTGGTTGGTTCTCTTGGTAACAAAATGTGTTTTCTTTCAGTCACACTTGTTCGTGTTGCAGTTAGTACACCGGCCATCGGTTCGCTCTGTACTTCAAGGTCTACTAAAGAAACGTCTCCTCCCCGCAGAACATTGTATCACCAAGAGTGAGTTTTCATTGTATGGGTGATGACTTTCCAGAATGCCTGTGTTCCCTTGTGATAAGCTGTTCCTGCACAGGATTTACTTGCTTATTGAAAACCTTAAGCTGTACTTGTCAGGAAGTTCAAGAACGTCATGTGCATAGATTACATTCTCTGTATGCTCAAGTGTGAGGGCTATTTGGGTAGGGGTAACAGAGTACCACGGACACAAGCTTAGTTGCCAGCGAAGACTCTCCCATTCCAGGAGAATCTCTCTGGCTTTTCCCCCCATATTTGTTTGTGACTTACCTAAAAGCCGTGTGCAGAAAGATCGTTCTTTATTTAGGGCTGCTTTAAGTGCTTGTATGGCACTTATTGGGTTGAGGGTATAGTTGATACGCCTGTGTGTGATGGTTTGGCCATTCACGAGAATGTTCTAAATTACACAGAATACACCGGTGTGGATAAATTGTCCATTAAATTGGCCCTTACAGGTTGAAGTGTTGGTCTCTCAGATTTCTGTTTTCTCACACATACGTCTACCTTCTTCCTCAACAGTAAAGAGGAACTTCAGCAGTGTAGCAGCTTCCTCTGGCAACGCGACACTAAATGGGGAAGATGGAGTAGAGCAAACTGCTATTAAAGTGTCTCTGAAGTGTCCGATCACATTCCGGCGGATTCAGCTCCCAGCAAGGGGTCACGACTGCAAGCATGTACAAGTGAGTAGATGCCAGTGGCCGGGCAGTGTTCCCTCAGCTATGTGTTGTTACAGCACCTTCAGCGTGGTTACTGCATGAAAGCAGCTCATGAAATGGGCTTTCTTTTTGTCTCTTAATGTAGTTAAATATATGTATGTTTAATGTAGAGGAAAAAAAGCAAGCTAATTTGGTTTAGTTTTCAGTGCTAGTAAGTTGGGTTTTTTTGTGGCAGTTTTACTTTTGTCCAGCTGATTCAGTCAATACAGCATTTTCCTTTGATTTCCTTTCTTTTTTTTTTTTCTTTCTAGTGCTTTGATCTGGAATCTTACTTGCAACTGAACTGTGAAAGAGGAACTTGGAGGTGTCCAGTATGCAAGTAAGTGCAACCGTGCTACATGAAATGCAGTTGTGTGCGATTTGACCAAATTCAGATCATATTTAAGGTCATGGAGGGGAGAAAATGGAAGTGCTAGGAAATTCAGCGTAAAGTCCAGTGAGAATTCTTGCAGTGTTTCATAAATTGAGGGAACACTCTGGATTATTAGGAATTTAAAACCAGATGACAAAACTCATAATCTGCAAGATGTCACTTCCAGGCTGTCAGTGTGTGCAGTTCAAAAGAAGCTCAAATATTTACATGGATAAGGCGGATACCCACATAAATGAATGAACTTGGAGTCTGTCTTCCCCTAAATTATGAAGTGCAAGCGACTACCAGACAACAACATGTCATGGCAAAAGAATGGATAGTCTATTCTGGAGTTATTTTTATATAATATCAATGTTGTAACACCCGAGTTACTGAACTTGAAATATGTAGATACCGAAGTGTTCAGCATCCAGCTGCATGTTAAGTAAGGATGCCAAATAACTGTCTCAGGTACTGTGCTTTGAGTCACATAGATATGCAGTTAATGGCAGTGTTCAAGGAGAGGGGTAATTTTGGAGACTGCAACATTTCCCAGTAATTAGGTAGGAAATGAAGTTGGATCCTCCAAGGTCAAAGTGAACATCAAGCGCAAATTAAAGTGAGAGCAGAAAGCAGGAAGGATTCTAGTCCAGAATAAGGCTGATTTTAAAAAAGGTGAAAGATTTCCAAGGAGCAGAAGTTTGGAGTGACTGCTTAAAGGAAAAGAGGGGTACTTTCAACCTTATGTTTTGGCCAGAGAGCTAGCATGCTGCAGAAGAAATGGAACGAAAAGCTTTGAAGTGCTTACAGGCTGCCCATTCTTATGTTTTAACTGGGCAGAAAGAATCACAGAACATCTGCAGGCTAGTTCAGTGTTTGTAACCTACTGTGCTGAGTCCACAGGGTTATGAGTTTGTTCCAGCCTCAGCTGAGGAGCCAGGGCTCTTTAGCTCGAGCAGCTGTAGCTGTAGCAGCTTGTACTTTATCTCTGCAAGTCTCCAGTTCAATCCCTCTGCGCCAGCCAACGTTCAGTATAAACAGCAGCAGAGAGGGTCCGTTCTCTCTGCTTCTGTGGACACTGCAGGCTTGAGATGAGCTTGTTTCGAAGACTGTCCACAATTGATACTTATCCAAAAGTGCAGGTGCTTTCTCTGAACTACCTGAATCTCTTCTGTCTTCTAACTTCAGTTAAAAATACCACAAGAATTGGATTTCTTACTTCTTAATGGATGTATTTATACATCGAAGCCAAAATTTTTGTCCTGTTTGTCCGAATATGAGCACCTGCATTCAGATCTTAGAGCCTACATAACTGAATAATTTCCATTTTTGTTTTGGCCCGTGCCCATCTGTGCTGATACCAAGTTAAATAGCTGTAATACATAGTTACTTTGAAGCCGTATTACTGTGCAGCTCAAAAAACCAAAAGATCCAATTTGAAAATAAAATAGTGCTAGCGCTAGTTGATAGTCACAGGAGAGATCTGCTATGTTTGAAAAGCCTTTAAATTCACAACAAATTTAAATTCACTTTGATTTTCATTTCATTTGAATTTTTAAATTCACTAGAAAAGTGATTTAAAGCATGTGAACAGCTTGTGGACACACCCAAGTAGATGTGTCCTTATCTCATCTGTTTGGTGTAGAATACTATTATCCTGGTAATGCAAATGTAGAACCAAAACTGTTTGCCCCAACATCACTCCTAAATGATATGTTACAAATAGTAAGTTGCTGGATCCCAGTCTGCTGATTTCATCACTAACCTGTCCTTCTTCCATCCTTCTTTCACCCGTATGTAGCGATACTCTAACCTAATGTTTGGGGGTTTTTTTCCTTTCTAGTAAAACTGCTCTGCTGGAGGGCTTGGAGGTTGACCAGTATATGTGGGGTATTCTGAACGCTATACAAAAGTAAGTGAATTTACTCATTTCTGATATCCAGGACTAAGCAACTAGGAGATTTGTTGATGAGTACTGAGCTAGTCGTGCCAAAGTAGCTCTTAGTGATTGAACGTGAATATTCTGTTCCATGGCTCCTTGGTGGAGCTCATGATACAGTGAATCAGTTACCATCTAATCAATGGATCTTGTTTGGGTCCTCTCTTGATGGCAGCCTCCCCAGTGGAGCTGAGGGAGGAGTGGGAATGGAGGATTAAGTGCTCTCTCGTATTTACAAGTAGTCCCTCTGATTCGCTTGTGGCAGACCACATAGATATGTTTGGATTTCATTGTGTGGATAAACAAAGAAATGTTCTCTCACAGTTGCCTTTTTGAAAAGTTGCTTCTGGCGCACTCACTTGAGGAGTGAAAGATCTTGAGGTTCTGTTATACTAGATCATTTCAGAACATTTGCTACCATGCAGATTCTTACAGAAACTTCAGCAGAATTGATTAAAAAAAATAATAATCAATTAATACGCTAAAATTTTCATGTTATTTTACAGCTCAGAGTTCGAAGAAGTTACCATTGATCCAACTTGCAGTTGGAGGCCGGTCCCTATAAAGTCAGATATTCACATCAAAGATGACCCAGATGGCATTCCCTCAAAAAGGTTTAAGACCATGAGTCCAAGCCAGATGATCATGCCAAATGTGATGGAGATGATTGCAGCTTTGGGTCCTGGCCCATCACCTTACCCGTCTCTACCCCCTCCTCCAGGAGGCAACAACTCCACCGAATACGGTAACCAAGGTCAGTGTTACAGCTTTGTGCGCCCGGGGGCTCGGTCTAGAAGTCGGTGGTTCAGTCAGCTTTGTGGTTGGGGTATGTCAGTGCCTCTCCTCAGAGAGATGCGCAAGGAAAGCGAATTACTTTGCTGCAATTCTGAAATTCTGCGTCCGTCTTTTCATTTAAGATTAATCTGTTTAGAGGAAAATATATTTCAGTAAGGAAATCGGTGCTTGTCATGTTTATTGCCACACAGCCCTCCCTGAATCAACAAACATTGTATGTTACCTTATAGGTTCATGGCCTGACAGAATATACATCTTTCTTCATTTTTTCTGTCCATTTTCCTTCTGTTGCACTCTCATTCAAGTGAAGGCTGCTAGTGCTACAGAAGTTACAAAGTGGAGAACCTGACCCATTAACCCTGCTACTTCGGCCACCAGGTTTAACTTGTGGCCAGGTGGGAGCCATTTGGTAGGCCACCCAGAAAGTGGATGACTTTTAAAGAGCGTTTAACTGCTTTGCAAACACCTTTACATTAGAAAATTACTTTTGAGTTCCTTTCCCCATGTGCTGCCAGATTGAGAAACCAGGAACTAAACACAGGCAGTGGAGGTACGTTTTCGAATGACTGGTATGTTGTGAATAACTCAATTATAGTGACAATTCTGAAAATATGAAACCGAAGACTGTTTCTTTTGCAAGGAATATGATATGATTCAGTTCAGCTCTGGGAAAAGACCAACTGTTCACACCGTCAGAATCCCCAAATTGATTACAAGGTGATATATGTGCTTTTTGCAGGCGTTTGAAGAAAAACATAGATTGCATACAAAATATGGTTAATTTGCTGCAACGACTGCAAAACTGGTGACAGATGATAAAACTTTTTAGGTTTTCAAACAGTTGAATGATGACTATAACAAAGCCAAGAGCACTGAATCACAATTTTTTTACTTGTTTAGTAGGAGTGAAGTGCAGTCAGAGCATGAGAGCAGAGCCATCTATCCTTCGTCATCTTTCTAGCTCACAGTCCGGAACGCACAGGGTAGTCACGTTTAGTGGGGTTCAGGATTTGTGTAATGATTGCTGCCTCAACTGTTGTTTCCCTGCCTTCCCCTGTGGATCCTGTAGCGGAGGTAGTCATTGCTTCACAGACTCATCAGTGGCAGCTGAAACCCACGCGCTCCTATTTCCCCTGCAATAGGCATATCAATGGGGAGCGCCACATTACCCTGAACGTCTTTACAGGTCTGTCCCTCAGCGTGTGGCACAGCTCTTGCCACAGAGGCGGGCGTGCTGCTGCATGGCCCTAACTCCCTGAGCGTACTGCCTTGCGTCTTCATTCCCCATCAGTACGTACGCTGAAACATAGAGTTTAGAATTAGGTAATGTCCTGTGATGAGCAGTACTCTAGAGCAAAGTAGTAGTAGTATTACTACTGCGGTTTATGTTTGTTCATTTGGGTTTGACAGTAAGCATACTGAAGTTTAGTGTGCAAATACAAGTACTCAGTAATACAAGTCGGCTCCCTGCTAATAAATCATTCCTGAGAAGCAAGGCAAGACCAGCTATATTCTGTGAGACTCATCCAGTTTCCAGATTAACGAAATGAGAATTAGTAAGGCTCTGCAGTATTTACATGATAGATCAAAGTCCTGACTTCTTTACAAAATACTCTTACATGGCTAATGACTTCTATTCCTCTGAGATTAAACTTCTGCTTGTGAAGCTGTGCTAAAGAGCAAATGATGCAGCTACTTCAGTTTGTCAAACTCCCTTCTTGACTCGAGCATTTAAAGCTGCTGCACTTCAGCTGACGAGCTGCAGGCTCTCTGTGCAAGCTCAGTATCGTCTAATGCAGCTGCTTGTAGGAAAGAGGTGACTGGGTTTAGTTCAGCTTTTGCTGTTCGTAGCAAATGAGGCAGCAGAGCTGGTACCTCCCTTGGAAGTGTTAATAGAGGGATCTGGACAGAAAAAATACGGAGAGTAAAACCCCTGAGTTGGCATACATGCTTGCTTTAGAATTCCAGTGAAGATCACTGGGCTGAGGTGGGACAGATCAAAACATAGCAACGATGGTCAAACAGTGCTTGTCCTGCAGATCAGCAGGGGATTCCAGGCTTGTTGCTAAATGGTAAGTCCAGGTCATTTATTCCAAATTGGCGTGAAATTTTGGTGCTTTGGAGAACATAGTTTCAGGCTGAAGTTAGGTGGATTTCATAAAGTCACTAGTTTTTCATTGCTTGTGTGCATATCCACATGCTACAGGCAGCCAGTTTGTAACTGAAAATGAGAAGAATGGATCCAGGAGGGGAAAACTGATGTTGTATTTGCAGAAGACCAAGTGAATTTTGATAGGTTTTGTGGGAGCAAGGAAAATTACATCACAAACCCCAGACAGACATGAAGGCCTCCTGCACTATCGTAACGGAAGTTGCCTGTTTGTACTGCAGTAGAGGTAAAATAGATGCTGCGCTATGAACTGGTACTGTGGCCATCTTCCAGATAACAGTTCTGTCAGTTAGCTTCATCAGAAACTGAAGCAATGCTACAGTCCTACTGAGTGCGTTAGAAGCGTAGGCATAAATAACACAGGTGTCCTATAAATAATCTGGGACTTGGGCAGTCAGTCTCAGTTGCAGTGAGGTGCTTCTGGGTACAAATACTCCATAGAATTTAATATCCCTTTCACTTCTCAACATGGTTCAATTTATGTAGTGACTTGATGGTAGTTTTTCAAAATGTCAGCAGTTTTCAATTAGTTACAGCATGCACGTGAATTATTACAGCAGCCAGTATTTGGAAGCTGGGCGCCGCTGTACCCTCCCTCTTCCTCCAGCTCGCTCCAGCGGTGGAGCACAGTGCTGTCAGCTCAGCGTTGCAGGTGCCGGGCTCTGTGCAGGGAGGATGCTGTGCTGCACAGCTTTTGCAAGTTACTTTGAGAGATCAATGTTGGGAAACAAATACTTGGCTTCATATCACATCTGTTTCTCTTTTAGGCAACAGTTACCAAGGTCACGGCAATTTTGACTTCCCGCACGGGAATCCTGGTGGCACGTCTATGAATGACTTCATGCATGGGCCACAGCTGTCGCATCCCCCAGACATGCCAAGCAGCATGGCAGCTCTTGACAAACCTCTCAGTCACCCCATGCAGGAATCTGTAAGTAACTGTGCTGCGCACGTCGGTTTTCCTTTGTGGGGGTAAGGAGCTCTCATCCAGCTAACGGGCTGGCCTCGTGAACCGCTTGTACTTCTGGTGGATTCCTCACTTTGGAAGTTCGTGAAATGGAGCAGTTCTGACTAATGCCAAAACCGCCGTTGTTAGTTTCTGGTCTTTTTGAGTTTTTGGAGAAGCATTTCTGAGCTTTGTGAATTGTCATTTAAGCTTCTTTATCTGAAGGAGCTGACCTGGCTCGGTGTGCTTGTGTTAATCATTGTGCTTTGCTCTGACACCTGAAAAAAACTAGACTTCATTCCCTAGGCCAGCAGGGTCTGCGGATATCCGTCTTCAGGAGACAGCTTGTTATAGCAAGACATTGGCTGACTTTAAAGCAGGGACAATGTCTTCCCCGGCTTTGTCCCTGAGGGCAAAATTTGCATCAAAGCATTTTGAGGGGGAATTCTACCCAAGCAGCGTGAAAGGCACCTTTAAGCTGTTGGGAATAGGACAGACCTGTAGATTTCAAGGGAGAGACGCTGCTGCTGGTCTGAGAGTGTATCCTTGTGAGAGACTGAGAAAAGGAGGCTGCTGGGGTCTCAGGTGGAGAGGCAGAACTGCACACTGGAAAAGCAGCTTGCTCAGAGCACTGGGCTTTATATACAGAACTTTATCTCCAGAAAATGCAGTACTGCAGCAGCTAGGTGACAGAAAAGCGACGGGCAGCGTTTAGCTCTTAGGCGTGGCTAGTCATCTACATTAAATGTGTGTGTGAGGGGGCGTATACATCCTTTTATGTTCATTTAAGTTACGGGGCAGGGGCTTTATAGCGTGCTGTTACTGCACAGGAAGGATGTTTAACTTGACAAGTCATCTGTGCCATGTCTTTAGTGAATACCAGAAAATGCAGTTTCAGAATGTAATGAGGAAATGTGGTAGCAGATGCTCAGCAAAAGCCTACTCAGTCAATGTCTCTTCTAGCTGGCAGTGGGTTTTCCAAGGAGGATGGTGAGAAATAGGAAGAGAGTGGGGAGAGATTTCTTAGTATAGCTTGGAGAGAGCCCAAGTAACAAGACTGTCTGCAACAGAAGAGTCCAGAAACCGTAATGACTTTACATGCTAATAAAGGACAGAACAAACACACTGTAAACTTCATTTTATGTTGGCAAATTCCACATACCCAGCTGAAAGAGCAGTCTGAATTACCTGCGTCGGAACCGACCACACAGTGTTAGAACACAGTGGTGAGGGGCAGTACTAGCAACCTGAGCCACTCACAGCTGCTTCCCTGTGAATCAAAGCCACAGGGAATTATTCTTAGCTTCCCATTAGCTGACACCTACCGCTTGACTTCATCAGTTCACTGCTATACCTTTGCTATAGTAGTTGCCCCGGTGAAATTTCTGAAGCGGTAGGATATGAAGTGGTTGAATATGAAAGTGAAGTATTTGCGGCTTTCTGCAAATGGGACTGCTTACAGATGATAGCAAAGGTGAAAGTTGCTCAAGGCTGTGCATGTTCCAGAGCTGTCAGAGGGTACTTGGGCAAATGTTAATAGATTTTTGGTTTTGTGGGCCAGTCTGTAGCAAATCTGGTGCTTGCTTATGATAGCTGGCAATTAAAGTAAACTTTTGCCTCGATTCTCCCTCATTTATCATGGTACGCAAGCTATACTGTTTGGGAACGGGAAGCGGTGCTAAAGCAGGTTCCACCTACTTTATGTCACTGGCTGATTTTTTTTCTGATGAGGATCAGTTCAGGTCTGTTAGCACAAGGGAATTAGACTGACCTTGTCAATGTGGCCACGCAGTCCTTAGTCCACATTTGAGGACTGTTAGTGCTCCCACGCACACAGCTTTTCCAGTATTATAAAGTCTCTGCTTTCTTCTTCCTTTCTCTCCTGCTTGCTTTCTTCTCTCTCAAGACTGAACTATTTGTCTGTAGCAGACACGCAGGAAAGGCAGCTTTAAAATTACTGCTTTTAGAGAAATGCATGCCATTAGCACATTTCTAAATTGTGTAGCTGAATGTCTTTGGACAGACTTCTCTGTACGAAAATAACTATAAATCACATTGCGTAATTGAACTAAGGTTTTAAGATGTTGCCTGTGCTCTTGTCTGGCTTTCTGTCTTTCCTTTTCACACACTTAAGGTGCATTTTGTTTTCATCAGCTATTCACTTTGACTGTTTCATGTTTACAAGGTGAGTCAAGATCAGATGTTCGGTCCTTTTAGACCCGGGGTCTGTCTCTAACTGGAGCTGAACGCTGCTGAGGAAGTTCCTGATTTTCTCATTACGAAGATTTGTGTGCCAGCCCTTATACACTGGTAGGCAGAGAAAGCTGATCCCTCCAGACATACCCTGTAGGTCACTGCAGGAGATGCAGATGTGTTTGCCCAGTGTAGGTGGGGCTGGGTAACCGGGGCTGGGTAACCAGGGCTGGATCATCAGAACTAGCTTCTCTCAACACTGCTGTTCTATTCCTGTGGAAGAAAAAACGATCAAGACCTGAAACACAACTAGAGGTGGCACATCTTCTGGGATGTAAAGTGTTGTGAAAGCTTTAGAGCAGATGTTTCTATGTCAGTGCAAGATTGCTACAAAATAACTGCTGCAAGTCAAATCATGTATGTTTTCAGAAATTGTAACCAAGTTTTAGACAAAGGTGAATTCAGAGTTAGCTCTAGCTTAGTGCTTACTGCAGGTGGTGTAAGGAGTGGTGCGTGACTGAGCAATGGGTCGTTGTGCCGCAGTTCCACATGCACAGTGAGGTGATACGAGCTGGTGCCACAGTCAGAAGTTTTCTCTGTTCTTTCTAATTTCACTTCCCCTCTCTCTCACACCAGCACAGGTGCTATTGCAGCCGTGAAGTGGTCTGGATCCAGGTGCTGATGTGACTGAAAACTGATGGGCGGGGGGAGAAGTTTAGCTTTGATGTGTGTCAGTTCCCTAGTTGAGTTTACTGCACGTCTGCAAGGATGCAGCCGATGGCAAAGGCGTGGATGGGAAAAGTGGCCGAGAAGAGCAGCAGGGCAGGCTGGCGTCTTTCAGTGGTTCTGACAGCTAACCCAGCAAGAGCTGGTAAAACTGTGACCCCAGTAATGGAGAGAGATATAAGCCATCACCTTAACCTGCTGATCCTTTTTTCACTATCAATTTTCTCCTGAGATGAAAAGCATATTGTTCTGCAGCTGGCAGGTCCCGTTGCTCTACAGCTATACATCTCGGCTCTCCTAGAGGTCACTGTTGGGCTCGTAAAGAGTTGTGGTTTGTGCTGTCAAGCTGAAGATGTAGTTGTCTGCTATAAGCTCTTTTTTTATAGATTGTAAATGTTTTAAGAGTGCCAAAGCTTATGCGGCTAAAAACAACTCTGGATTTACCTTGCTATGTAAGCAAAGGCAGCTTCGCTAGACTCTGTGTTCATAGTGTGGGTTAGTGTTCTTAAAATAGAATGATGGGAGCTGCAGACACGAGCTGAACATACACAAAGTGTCTTGCTTAGAATGGTTTTGCACCACGGCAAACTTATCATTAGTTAGCTGAATGCAAATAGAAAAGTGTTGAAGTCCTGAGCATTTTGCTTTCTCACAGGTAGGCTGGTGGAGTCTGTGGCCAAAGCCAGACGGATTTTGCACCTGCGATGGCCGTTTAAGATTATGGTGGCCCTCAGTCTCACAGTGAACAATTTCTCCCTATCCAACAGTTATCTCAGAGCCCAAGATAACTGCCTTATCAACTAAACAGTTTTTTTTAATATATATATATATATATATATATAATGCTTGCCTATATTAAACATCGTGTAGAATTTCTAACCTGCTTGTTTGTTTTGAAATACATCTAAGATCATATGAGTGCCTCTCGGTTTGAATTATTATTGATATAAACATGCCGATATAACTCTTGCTTTGTGCATTCAGGGATACATTTAGGAGACTGTTCAAGATAATCGTTTTGTTTTTTCCTGGAAACTGCTTTCCCATTTTAGCAACACTGTCTTAAATTGCTTTTTACTTTTTGTTATTATTAAGCTTTCTTAAATTTCCACAATTCCCACACTTCGTGTTGCACATGACGGTACTATTTGGATAGACATCTGCTTTCACTTGAACTTTTGCAGAGTGTTTAGGCTGCAGATGGATTTACGTTAAGCAGTGGTCTGTGGGCAGATTTTGTGCAAGCTTACCCCTAAGGTAACAACAGTAAGGTTGCAGAATACTTTTCAAGTAGTCAAACTGTGACCCTAACGGAGAGAAGAGCGTGTAACAGTACTTCTTAACAGTTAATTTAAACTCTTATATGGGAAAGAGGCTCAAACGTGATGCTGCAGATAGAATCCTGCTCGTTTCCACCAACCATCATACTACCAAAGAACTGAGAAGGACCTCTCTGTAGCTGAGCGTGACTGTCCCAGTGGATCACGATTCAGATTCCAGTTTTCATTGAGTGGTGAAATGTATTCTTTTAAATGCTTGTTTCTGTAGTCTTTTTTAATTTCGTGGGAACATTGTACTTAAGTTTTGTAATAACCTCCGTTTTGCTTTCCAAAACTGAAGACCAAGGTTAAAATAACCTTGCAGTTTGCTGTGGTACAAAAGGGTCGATGCTGACATAGCATTTTGCTGGTTTCTGTTGGCTTGGCTGGATGAATTTCATGCTGTTGTTGTATGTATCTGTTCTTTTATTTCAGCTCCACTTTGTGGCAATATGTAGCATTCCTCAAAAAATGTTTACATTTTTTGCTTCTCCATATGCCCAATTAACATGAGACATCTGATTCTGAAGCATTCAGACACTTCTTTCTCATGGCACCAAGGTCAAGCCCCAAAGAATCCACTAGCGTCAAATGTGACATGCAGCAGAAGGAAGAATTGGGCTTGTGCGGTTTTGTTGCTTCTCTTGTCATGTGAGAAAGATGTTTTTCCGTAACAGCGTTTGGAAGATGCATGTGGTTTGGTAGTTTATTCCCCATGGAAAAATATTAAAAATACTAAACTTTTGCTAGAGAACTTATCTACGGCATGAGTACAAAATAGAAGTGCGATGATTAGCTCAGTTTAAGCTAATGCATTGTACTGTGCAGTCAGCAGGTGTGCAGCCACCTGCGGCACCTCTGCTGATGGGTGGGAAGCTTGCTCACTGAGCCGACCTGGCGTTTTGCCACCCGTCAGAACCCACGAATACCAGCAAGCAAAATCTTCAGCCCTTAGAAGGATTGTTACCTTCTGAGAGGAGGAGGAGGAGAGGAGCGGGGAAGGACTGGCGTTTGCAAGATGTTTGTAATGAGCTGAACCACGAATAGGCAGCGGTGTCAGGAAGCAACCCCGTAAGGGAGCTGAACAGAAATGATGCATTTTCTCAGTTAATCAGTTTCCTGGCATGGGGATATCAGTTTCCTGCTGTAGAGATCTTGGTTTCCTGGCGTAGGGTTCATTGTTCAACCAATTCTTTGTTCACTCATGGAATATTTTAGGGCAAAAGCATCTGCCTTGCAAATGCTGAGTGGGCACCCATAAGCCTCCTTACCTTCTCTTCGGGGTTCGTTATTTTGCATCTTCAAGTGCGGTTTCCCACACCACAAGGAAGCGAACCAACAGCACAAATCCAATGTGTTAATCGCCCCGTTGCAGAAAACCTCCAAAAAAGCTGAAACACTTCCTCTGGCATTGGGATATGGAGTTTTCTTTTCTGATTGCGCTTTTTTATTTCTTTTTTATTTGTTTGGGCTTTGTTTGGTTTTGGTTTTTTTAGTTGTGTGTGTCTTTTTTTTTTTTTTTTAATTTATTTAAGTTATTTCTTTTTGTAACATGTGGTTACAGTCAGGCACCGCGAGCACTGTACCTTGTGGCCTCACTTTCTTTTCCTGCTTTTTTCCTCCTCCGCAGATCCCTCATCCCGGCAGCACTGATCAGTCCCATACTTCCATGCAGCAAGGTTTGCACGTCCCTCACCCCAGCAGCCAGTCAGGGCAGCCATTACATCACAGCGGGCCTCCTACCCAGCAGTCCCGGCAGCCACCCCCGGCCGCTTCTAGCAACCATCCACACAGTGACCTGACCTTTAATCCCTCCTCAGCCTTAGAGGGTCAGGCTGGTGGACAGGGAGCACCTGACATGCCGGAGCCCTCGCTGGATGTAAGTCTGTGTCATACTATCATCTGCCTGCCATAGCGTGTGCTTCGCATCGCGGCGGGAGGGCGGGGAGGGGGTGGGGACGGGGAGCCGCTTCCACAGCACATGCCATCCTGTCATGCTTTGGTACATGGGCGCAGGTGCTCCAGCCGAGGTGACAGGGCGCTCCTGGCTTGCTGGGAGCACGGTTCTGGTTTGAGCAGCCGCGTGGTGCGCGAGCCATGACCTCTGCCTGGCACCGAGGCCGGCACTTCTTCAGACTGCAGTTCAGGAGCCAGCTCCTCCCTTCCCCCTCACCGCTGGACGGGGGTTCGAGCGCTCGTCTGGCCCCTGGAGCCATCGCAGTTCCTGCATAAGAGGAAGGAGACGGCTGTGTGTGGCTGTGCCCGTGGCGGAGCTGTGCCGAGTGAGCCGCGTGCTGAGCCCCGCAGATGCCCTGGCCGGGGGAGGGGGATCTGTGCTGGCCCCGCTGCGGCACTGCCCCCGCTCCCTGCAGCCAACAGCCCGCGGTGGCTGGTACCCGCTCGTGCGGGCGGCTCGGCAGCACGGGTTCTTCCTCCTGGCGCGCCACGTAGGAAAAGAAACAAGGACGTCCTCTGCCTCCTTAGCCACCGCGGAAGGCAGCTCACAACTAAACTAAGATAAACCTAGGTTCAAGGCCAGAAGTAACCTTCTGTCTCTTACCGTCCGTTCAGCGGCGTCGGAGCTGAATTACCCGAGGTAGCGCTCTGGTTAACCACCCACCTTCCGAAACACAAACTCCCTCGTGCTAGGATTGGATTTTCGTTTTGAGTCATGCGTTGCCTTGTGTGTATCTTCTGTCTGTGCCAAAGTCTGCTGCTGCACAGTGTAATTTTCTTAGAGAAATGTTCGCCTCTGTGCCTTGAATTTATATCTGTATTTTACTGTTGTTGCATACTTAACTCCTCTGTCACACAGGAGCCACGTGCTGGCAGGTGGCCTCGCAGAGGGGAGGGAGGGGTTGGGGGGAGGGGGGGATGCTCCCGTTACAGGAGCAGTGCCCAGGACTAACTTCGATCTGAACCAGGCTGCTGCTGTTCGCACAACACGGTCGGTCACACGCGCATCCTTTGGGAACAATAGTTCATGTGGCAGTTAGAGTTCTGAACCCTTAAGGATCCCGTATGAGCAATATTAATCGGTGAAATAAAAACCTCGGGTTTTTTCCTTCAGATATTTAAGAAACATAAAATATGCTGTTACGGGTCAGACGCTCATTCCTCAGTGAAAAGCAAAGTAGAAAACCCTGTGCGTTCATCACAGTGCTGTGGTCCTCCCTGATGGAGGCACGCTGCATTCTTAACGGGAGGCCGAAATCATCTTAGCTCATCGGGAAGGCCAGTGCCGTACAGCGTGGGGAGCGTAGTTCTTTGAAATAGCTGTGAGCTCAGTCACGATCAGGTGGAGTATTTTAATGGGTTCGGCTCTGAGCGGCTGTGTGGGGGCACCGGGCTGAAGGAAGCCCTGTGCAGCAAACAGAGGGACCGTACCGTCGGCAACTCGGTCCGCTCCCGTCTGACACGGCCACGTTAATTCTTCAGGACTCCGGTGTGCTGCAGTTCCGGGTTTAACCTGGCTTAAAGGATGTACCTCGTGTAGATACAGCTGGTCCGCACTGGGACCTCGGCAGAGGCGTCAGACTCAGATGGCTGGTTCGGCTTCTCGAGTGGCACTTCAGGAGCACTGGGTGCACCTTTCCGAGTTCTGCCCCAAAGCCTGGCGCCTTCCTGTAGCTTCTGCCCCTCCCGCCTCGCAGCCCCTGCGGCAGCGCGGCACCCTCAGTGCCCAGCCAGCCGGTCCTTTCTAAGGTCGGTGGGCTTCACACCAGCCCAGGTCACCCTCAAAGCTCAGGAGACTGCATCTGCAGAGATACCGAACATACTGCTTAAAACTTTCACCTGTCTAAAAAAAAGGCTTTTAAAATCCCCTGTATACAAGAATGAGTCTCAGAGCCGCTATGTTGAATTTTTAGGAATTGAGGTGTAAAATCGTAGGACAAATTCAGTCATTTTTCACTTTCTACATGTTTGGTGGGGCCGCAGTTGTCTTTCGGGCTTCTGTACAGGATATTCATAAAAAATTACGATAGCAGGTGAAGTACATTTAAAAGCCTTATATCTTTACTGTAGTACTGTGACAATAGCATTTTTACCGTGAATAAAAGGAGGCGGTATTTTAAGAAAAGCATTCCTTCTGGGAGATTCTGTTGATATAAACTCGACATTGCGTTTTTTTCAAGATGCTTAGGAAGTAATAAGCTTTTTTCTCCATTTCACGTTTAGCTTATTGAAAAATATGTTCACCCATATAACATTAGAAGATGAAGCTGCATTTGCACAGGAGTAATAGAAGCACATAAATATAATATTTGCATGCTAAATGTGATGCAGTCAAGCTTTTAGTTTTACAGTATTTGAAAACATAGAGCGACTTAAAATGAATTTCTCGTACCTACTACCAAGTTCGTTAAAGCAATCCATATTTTTCTGTCTTTGCTTTAACGCAATACTGAATACAAAGGGGACTTTATTACAAACTCTGCTTGGCTGTTTTTTATATATGACACTTACTTTTGAGTAGGGTATGGAGAGATGCCGAATAGAGCAGCAAACGCTGCCTGGTATGCAACCCAGGAGTTACAATTTGCTTGTTACCTGTCAGACCAAAAAGAATCTGAGTGACGGTTGGAAAAACAAAATTTTCTATTTGAAATGCAGTATTCATAAAAATATAAACAAAGCCCCCACAACTATTCCTCTTGATACCTTAAACCGCTGTGTAGATTAGCGCATCTTCCGTTGGACAGGGTGTTATACCCCTGACCCCTTAAATGTCTGGAATTGCACGCAGCGCTGCAGTGAAGCACTGCCAGCCGCTGTAAACTCACTGCCACAGAAGTGAAAAGGACTGAGCCAGCTGCCTTGCCGCTCCTCCCCCGTACTCCTCATGTGGTTTGCTCCTCTTTTTTTTCTTTTTTTTTTTTTTTCTTTCGTCTTTTTTCTTTCTGGGCTAGTTTTAACCCTGGGCGAGTTCCCTGCTCCAGCTCGCTGCCCCAGAGCTTAGATCAGCGCACGGAGGCGCGTAGGGGGTGGCTGAGGGGTGAGGAAAGGACCGGGCTGCCCCTTTCTATAGGGGTGCAGGCTTCAGGCGGTGTGCACACCGACGTGCGAGTCCGTCAGACCAGCCTTTGTTGACCTACCTTAAAGCTCAAACGTGTATTACTCAAACTGCATGTTTCAAGTTTTTATTCAGTGTTTTATATGAAACTCACATACATAACGAGCATTTATCGAGACGTTTTTGTCAGCATCACTAGCCAGGAAATAGTCTTTGTTTATTGATGAACTTTTTGATGAGGAGGTTGGCTGAGAAACCCAAATTGAGATGGTAATGTCATTCACAGGTGAAAACCTCGTAACACACTTTCACAAACAAGCGGATACTGTATCATCACAGGGTGTTAGGTTTGTGTCGCTGCTGCCTTCCGATTTATTTGGATGTGTGCACATGAAAGACAGTTTCCAAGAATGCGTGGTGTTTAATCCCTTTTTTTTTTTCCTCAGCTGTGTTTCCGTTATCTGTAATTTTCCTTTTATCTTTATATTTTATAGCTGCTTCCAGAACTCACAAATCCTGATGAGCTGCTTTCGTACCTGGATCCTCCTGATTTGCCAAGCAATAGCAATGATGACCTTCTGTCTCTCTTTGAGAACAACTGAAACCATACATATTCTCCCATCCCTTTCACTTGTTCACACGTGTGTGGCTGCACAGCGAGGAATCTTAACACTCCTTTTCCACAAGAGAAGAAAACAAAACTCACAACTTGATCCAATGGTGCACTCCCTGCTTTCTTCATCTCAGAACTGCTTTTGTCAGCTTCAAAGACTGCGAAAGTGACGGGAGAAAAAAAAACACAACAAAAACAAACCATAAATAAATGCAGTAATCTCCGAGTCTGCCGTGCTACACGTGACAAAGAAGCTCAGACAGTTGTGCAGCTCTTGGAAACCCCATTTGTTGTTCATCCTCTAGAGAGAGAGTTCTGTGATATAAACATAGTGTGAAGTATCTTGGCAAAAACGAATCTTGGCAAGGGAAGAAAAGGCAACAAAATGGAACTGTCTATAATTGACCCGTCTCAGAGTGTCCTTCCAACGCGTGTTCTTCCAGTTTTTTGAAACTGTATCTCCCTCCACCCCACCTCCCCTCTACCCCCCTCCAACCACAGGTTTGCGTTGGAGCGATTGTCCTGGCCACACACACAAAAAAATAACAAAAACATGTAAAATCTCAAAAAAGCACAAATCCTGCAGTCAAGTGGCAAAGGTAGGGATGATGTACAGGCCTGTCAGAGGGAGCCAGCAGCTTAGCTAATGCGACATCGGTGACGGAGTCCCGAGAGTCTTCAGGCCGCAGCCGTGGGTGTTGGTATTTCTGCGAGCGCAGGAATCTTCACCACCTCTTTGCAGAGGATTCCTCTAGCCAAACACACAGATTGGAAACACCCGGGGAGGGGGGGGTGGGGCATAATAAATACGTTTGTGATGTTTAGGGGTTTTTTTGTGATTTTGGTTTCAAGTCAGTACCGTTCGTGGCTGCTTTAACATCCAGCTGTTGAGATTGCTGTAGTAGAGCTTTTTGCCGTGTATGCCATATGGAATGGAGAAGAGAGGGAGGGGGGATGCAAACCAAACTGTTCCTGATTATTTCCTGCAGCCTTCGGTGCCCCGAGCGTTTGCGTCGCTGTCAGTACCGCACCACGTGTAGTAAGACGAGCTGGGTTGAAGGCAGCCAGGAAATCATTGCAGGATGGAGGGAGAGTAACGTCACTGTCTGCATAATTATTTTTAATAATCGGCTTGAGAAGGGGCATTGACATTGGACAGACATCTTACAGCTTCATTTTCGTTTTGCTTTGCGTTCTGTTTCTGTGACTGTTACAGATAATTCAGCCTTTTTCTTTTCTCCTCCTTCAGTTTCTTTTTTTAAACTTTGGCTGCTGGGATGAGCTCTTTCTCCTGAAGGACGGGGCATGGGGAGAATTAAGTAACTGTCAGTAGATTGCTACTGCCCTCAAGAGACCCTGCTGCCACAATCACTGTCTTGCCTCTGTGATCTGTGCTTCTCGTGTGGTTGCTGCTCCTGCATGAGCTTCCTATTGCTTCTGTGCCCATTTCTGTGCTCTTCGTCTCTCTCTCTTTCTCTCTCTTATAAATGATGTACAGTAGCTGTGTAAGAAGTGCATGTGTGCCAACTTTGCCCTTGCGGTGCAACATTTCAGCTTTTGCCCACTGTACAGTTATTGGTTTAGTTTCTTTTTGTTACTAGAGCAAATCTGACCCTACTCCTTTTCCTCATCCCAAATCCAAGCAAACACCCTTCGTTTGCTCGCCACACCACGTTTTTAAACTGAAGTGCCAGGCAAAATTTTGTTTGTTCCTGTTTGTTTGACTAGAGTAGCTTCCTAGCCGGCTGTGTTTAGTTTGCCGTGCTGTAAATGGCATGCTCTGTGCTTACGACTCTGGATTTGTTTTCCTCACCAAAGTCATATTTGTAAATTCTTTGCGGTTTTTGTTTTATTTTGCTCTTTTTGTTAATGTTTCCCACTACTGCTGTACATGCGTCATGATATATATATGCTAGTCAGCAGCACCTTGCTGTAGATATTAAAGGAAATGGCGGTTTAGTTCTTTTGTTTTCCAGTAGGAGTATTGAATCTGTCAAACATATTATGTAGAGATGGTCCCACACTTATATTTTTCCTGTTTCAGGTTTTTTTTAAGAAAGGCGCTGTTCATTATGCAAAATCAATTATTTTAAGAATTGCTATTGTAAATATCTTTGTGAATATTTTAGTATCGTCTTTGATAATATTCAACATTTTCATGATCTGGTTATACTTTTGCTGGTGTTTTTAAATACCTTGTCTGAAGAAAAATATGGGTCCTTTTTTAAAAATGAAAATTGAGGGTTCTTTAACAGAATAAGGGAGTTGGGTCGTCCCCGTCCCCCGCCCCCCCCCCCCCCCTTCCCATTTTCTTTTGATAAATTAGCCCAAATTTCATATCCGTTTATGTGTCTAATGAATTGATACATCAGGCAGTACCTGGACGATCGGGGCCCAGCTCTGTCACGGAAACATAATAATACATGATTGCCTAGGGCAAAAACCCAAACCCAACTGACCGACCGATGTTCATGGACTGTGGGTGGCTGTGGGCTGGGGATGGCAGGGGTTTTGTTCGTTTGCCCAGGTGAGCAGAGCACCTAGGACCAGCTGTCTGAACAGGTAAAGATGCATTGAGGCAAGCAGCAAGCGTGTGAGGTACCATACTGATACCGCTCTGCTGGTGCTCCGGTCGCTGAAACGGGGGCACGGTAACACTTCGGGATGTCGGTGGGTGGGGGAGGGAAACAGTATATTTTATTCTGCTTAGAAGTGTCTTTTTTCTTATGTAGGCTTGACAACCTGTAGAGGATCTCTACAGAATATTAAAGATACCTTGGTGTAATACATAGTAACATGGTTGTGGTGTGGTGCTGCTATCACACAATTCCTAGGAGAGACCATTCTTCAGTTACAGATGTGTTTTGTAGCCATTTTACTGTAGTAGTTTCCCCCTGTATTTTTGCTGCATTGTTTATATAGGTATTGAAGTCATTCGCAGGGGTGGCTAATGATAAACAGACTTTATGCCCTTTAGAGTTTGGGGTTTTTTCTTGGGGGGGGGGGGGGTGGGCAGTTTCTTAAGCCATAGGTTTGGGAATAAAGAAGATTTCTCACTATTAGTTGGAACTGTTGCTCAGATTTTTTTTCAGTTGATTCTATTTGATGATCCACCCTCCACTGATTCCTGAGCAGCTAAGTTAGTCACCTGAAATGATTTTTCTCTTAAACACAACGTTAGTATTTTAAACCGGGTATGTTAAGGATTGACCTTTTGCTAACTGGTAGTATTTAAAATGCATCATTTAAAAGTACCTGTTGGAAAGCATAAAGGGAAAAAAAAAACCCCATAGTTATTAGCAATGTGTTTGGAGCAGTGTTTGCATCTGCTTTGTACAGTGATAGAGAATTAAAGTGGATGGTTGACATTTTTAAGCTTACAGAAACATTTGGTTTCTAAGCAGAACATAAGAGAGAAAATACGATTTTTACCCATCACCCAAATGTTGGGACATTCGAGACAGTTTTAAAAGTTATCTGTCAGCTAAATTCAGGTACTGTATAGTGGAGTCAGTATGAAAAAGCTTCTAAATGAAAATTTAGTTATTTTTTTATCTGTTCACTGCCGTATTAAAGTTTAGAGGAAAAAAAACCTAGCAAATAGGGTAATCACAGTAATTTCTTTTAAAGCTTAATTATTATATGAAATTCCAGTAGTATTTTTATTCTTCTTTTTTTGTTTGTTTACTTTTTAATTGTTTCCCTATGGAAGTTCATCTGGGAAAGAACCCACAGAGATCTACAGTTCTGCTGCCAGGACATTATTATAGGACTGACAGATACACGCCAATGTCTGCAGCGGAGACTCAAGGGACAGCTGTACATATGTAAATGACAAATAGAGACATGTTAACAGAAATGCATTCATTTTCCTTGGAATGTGCATTGTTTTTATTTCGCAGGAAAAAATAAAGCTTGAAGCTCCATCTTATGTGGAAAATGAATCCTGTTTGTTAGCGTTTGTGGAGTCTCAGCATTTGTTTCACTTTCACTTCTGTAATATACTCTGATCCTTTGTTTTGTTTTGTTTTATCTACATGTAATATTTAGCTTACGTGTACTAGTCTATCACCTGTGTATTTTTAGGGTGCTACAGAAATAATGAAGAAAAATACGGGGATTAAAAAAAAAAAAAAAATTGTAACCAAATTCATACTTTGTACAATTTTTGATATCACGATCAGAGGAGAATTAAAAAAAAAAAGAAGTACAATCTGAAGTAACATGCAAAAATGGCCATTGTCTTTGTTTGTACATTGTATGTACAGTACAATGCAATCATTTCATACTTTAAACTGGTCAGAAAAAATAATTGTGATTTTTAGTCTTGCAAAACTGTATGTAGTTAGATGATGTGACAACCTAATATTTATCTAATAAATATGTATTCAGATGAAACCTGTATATTAGTGTTCATGTGGTTATTTTGTATTTAAAGATCAAATTATTTGACTATTGCTAGACATTTATATACTCTGTTGTAACACTGAAGTATTCTCATTTGCTCATGTTAATTTTTTTTTTCCTAAATAAATTTGCAAAATTAAGGTCTGGCTAATTGGCAGCTGCTTTGTAAATTTTGAGTTTCTTTTTGAAACGACCAACTTCCCCCTTTGCCCTCCCTGCTTTGTGTTACCGTGGCGGTCAGTTGTGCAGGATGTACCTTTTTGAGGAGCAGGACTTGCTGCAGGAAGGAAAAGGTGTGAGAATAAAAGATTACGAATGCAAGTTTGCGGGTAGGCTGGGATCGCATGCAGCAGCATCCCCGGCGAGCAAGGTGTTGGTGACTTGCAGTTCCGTAGGCAGGGCGCTGCGTGTCACCTAACAAGTCGTAATTACTTGAAAATGGAATCTTTGCATGATGTGAGTAACAGGAAAGGAGGGCTTGTCTCTGGGGTTGGCATGTGTGGAGGATTAAACATCCCACACGGTAGGTGGTTGGCTTTGTCTTTGTTTTAACTAATCACGAGTTTGATACTCTTCTTTCAGTTGGAGCTTGTCACTAAAGGGACTTACGTGACCTTGGAAGATGACTTTTTTTTAATACACCCCCATCTTAAAGTTGAAGGACTTGGTTTCAAAACGCAGCCTTTGAGTTACAAAATCTGCTTGATTTCTCTGCCTGGTTTAAGTGTAAGCAGCCTGAATCGCGACACAAGATGATTCGACCCTGTGTGTATTCCACCAGCCGTGACGCGCACAGGTCCTGTCCCGGCAGAGTTCTACACCCCTCCTTAGCCACGGCCACTGGTGCCAGTCACTTTGCAGCTGAGAACTTAACGGACACTTAGTGAGTATCTCTCTGTTTGTATATGGCGTTTGTGGTATAGTCTAAACCCACCTTTGAAATGCATTCAGATACATAGGGACTACGTAACCGTCTCAGAATACGAGTAACCTATACAAATATGTAATTGAGATAGAGCAGTTACTCCACAGCTGCACAAAGACACAAATCCTTGTTGATGGAGATGCGCACAAGTATATACACAGGTATTTAGATAGATAGATAGATACAGATCTAGCCTAGAAATTTATTTTCTCTAAAATTGAAAAAAAATGGTTTGTTTCTGATTGTCAGCTTCTGCCTTCCTTGCTGGCACTACCCGTTACAATGGGCTTTTAGGACAACATAATAAAACTGAGTTACAGGGCACTCTAGTGAAACAAGAAATATTATTCATTCCAGCCAATAATTAATGAATATTTTGTTCCTGGTGTTCTGTTTTCCTGGAAGCTCCCAAGAAGTGTCAGCGAGACACTGTGTGCAAACCTGCTTCAGCACTGTAGGGATGAAGAACAGTATGAAGAGCCCGCGTGATGTCTTAAGCGCTGTATATTTTTCAACCTTACTCCAAAGTCTCAGGAAGCTACGACGGTTCTGAAAGTGGAGTTTCTCCCAGATGTCACCTCCGGACCCCAGGGCAGTATGACGTGTGTGTTCAGTTGATGCTGCTGTCTCCCATCCCACGTTCCGTCAGCGTGTTCTGTGTGTTGAGCGCTCTGCGTCATGCATTTGCACGTGCTTCCAGGCAGCCACCTACATGAGTATTTCTCTGTGATTTCTCTGCTTATCAGTTGTGGCTTATCAGTTGGTGAACAACTTCAGAATACTCCGCATTTCCTTACTTTTTCTTTACCTAGTCGGTATGGATCTCTGAATCACATTATTTTGGTTGTGCACTTCGTATTGTGTTGCCATGCACTTCGCCATGCCTTTTACAGGAGCAAGAGACTGAAAACCATTAGAACCATGGAAGAAGGACCCCATTTCTTTCGCTGCTTAGACAACAGGGATGGGACTGCTGTGTGTGAACAGAGCTGCTTGCTTTCCTTTGAAGAAGTAAGCTAGACAGCATATAAAACAGTTGTACGATTCTCACCTGAGTTGCTATATATGATGCTCTCATTTGTTATCCTTCTCTGCTTCCTTTAAAACTAATTGATGTATTTTTACATTTTGGTACCTAGTCTTTTATTTGTACGTATATTTAACCAGAGGCCACTTCCCTCTTAACTGCTTAAATTCCAAGTCTGTACAAATCCTCCTGTATTGTGAACCTCCAGTCATGAATGCTTACCTTTCTTTTTTTGCATTTTGAATTATTACCAGTACGTCACCTTATTACGGTTTTCCACTTTCTGTGTGACTGAAATCCCGCTGACTCCCACGTAGGATATAACTCCTAACGTCTGTCATTGTGTCAGTGCACTAGTCACGTTTGTTCTCTCCAAAAGGAGCACAGGATATGTATTGCATCAGACAGACCTCTGAAATCTCCTGCTGAGGTATCTTGTCTCTATCAGTCTACAGAATTTTCCAGGGGAATGTAAAAATAGTCCAGGAGGAACCTAATCAGTTATGCAGTTTCATTTATGAAGCAAGCAGACAGCAACTGCTTCACGACTCCCGCGGGCGTTAGCGTACAGCATGGCACAGGTGGACTTACTGGTTTGTTTGCTACGTAGTTCAACTGCATTTCCAGGAACTCCTTGCTTAAATCGTAATAATTGGGTTTCTGCTGTTTAAGTCTATCCTTCTGTTGAAAAGCTTCTCTTCTCTAAGTGTGTGGGCTAGACGAGATGAAGCTTTTCCCCGTGTATTGAAGATGTCTGCTTGGTTCGCTCAGCATCTTTCCAGTTACTGACCTCACTGTATTTTTTGACAGATGCAGTTACACACAGGGACGTTAGCTTCCCTAGAAACACTTGTATCTACTGCTTTCAAATACACTGGCTTCTCTACGCATTTTGGCTTTATTCGACATCTGAGAGTTATGGGATTACCAGTTCTGTTTTTCCCCTGGGTCAGAGTTTTGACCAATCACATTTTAATTGAGTCTTACAATCTACACTTTCCTGTCTGTCCGCAGTTGTTTCATGATGTTGTTTTTTTGGATTTTATTGAACTATTCTGGAACATTTAGTTTCGTTTGTCACTTTGTTCATGTACCAACACGTCGATTACTGTGAACATGGAGACAGGGTTTTAATTTTATTAAGTTTTAACTAGTCAAAGACTAGAAGTAGTAAAATATTTTTAGAAGTGTTCAGACTGTTGTTAGGGATGTATTCTTTTATTTATTTTGTTTTGGTTGGTTGGTTTTCAAAACCTATTGAAATACCCCACAGTTATTTAATGGGATGCTGGAGTTGAAGTCTTATTTTCATTCATATTTAAATTCATTCAGATTTTCACCAACTATTTTTATATTTCAAATTTATAATTGATGCTCATTTTTCCCTTGTTCATTGCTTCTGTGTTTCTGAGAATGTACATTTTGTACATTTTTAAGACATGCAGAATCCGTGAAGTTTGGACTTAACCCACGTACCCATTTGATTAGCTGTCCTAGTCAGCGACTGGTGAAAATAGCCGCTTCATAAAGTTATGCAGAATATGTTGCTTCACAAGAAATCTTATTTGGCCAGCACTTTTCCTTTCTGAATTATGAACGGTGGCGCTGGGAAGAAGCATTACTTTCATATTGCCATTATCAAACCGATGGGAAAATGTGCAGGAGCAATGCTGAGACAGAATCAGAAGTTACGGAAACCTAGACTCCTGACTCCTCTGAATGGTAATAGAAGTTCTTACCCTGAGCTTTTAAGTATTTCACCAAACGTTTCATTATCCAAAAATTAGGTTCTTCAGTTATAAATGCAACACATGTTAATTTGCACCTGACAACTTGTTAGCGCATTTGGTGGGACATTGTGTATTCAGGTGATTGTCACATGGAATTATGTCATCTAAGTGTGTCATAACGCTCCGTGCTAGCTAGTGCGGTAACGCTGTTATGTGCTGATGGTAGGCAACCCTTTCTGTGGTGGAATTGCAAAAGAAGCAGAAAGGAACTGAGAGGTTCTGTACTGTGAGGTTGGTTCCAGCAGAATTGTTTGTTAGAAAAAACTGTGCAATTTTTTTAGCCTTGTTATATCTGTGAAGCTTTTAATTTCTGGGTGATTCTTGTTCAGACTGATGCTGTCTGACCATTGTTCGCTTTCAACACCTGTTGTGAAGTTATACAACTGAAAAACATGTCTTGAAACTCCAATTATTGTTAGAATTAGTTTAGTGCAGACAGGTTAATTCACCTTGTACAAGGTACGAAGGCAGCTGTTACCTCAACATGCCGTCATATTTACACAGAAGACAAATTCAAGGAAAACCCAAGGTTTTACCAGGCAGCTGATTAAAGCAGAGCTCTTGAGAAACAACGTAGAGAAGAAAGGTCATGAAGACATGACATTTTTTTAGAAAGCTGCTAAATATTGGTGAGGGGAAAAGATCAAGCTCAGAAAAGGGACCAAACTGCACCAAAGACCCCTGAGAAAGCAATTCACAAAAATCAAGTACCGTATCAGGGATGGAGAGTGAAAGACATATAGTTGGGAATCTGGGGTGCTGCTGGTGACGTGCTGCATGGGACCGTGCGTCCCACACGGTTGCCTCTGTGAACATGGCAACCATTTCCCACTTGAGTTGCAAGTAAAATTAAATTTAAAACGTGCCTTGACTTAGAATGCCGTGCTACCACCCTGTCGGTCTTGAAATACTAAATGTGTGATGTTCTTCCCCTTTCGTTCACCTGGCTGCATTTTCTAGTGTTCTTGGCAGCGATTACAGGAAGCGTCAGTAGTCCTCTGGTTTTGGTGTTATCAGTTACGTATGGGTTATCTCACAGAAGCGGGACCTGGTCAGGGGGGTCACACAGCGAGAGGAAGGACAAGGCAGGGCAGGAGCCAGCAGTGGTGAGAGAACAGATGTAGGTTTCCACACAGGTGGGCACTGCGGCAGCCTCTGGGCATGGCGGGGGGGGGAGGCAATGCGGTGCCGTGTTCCGCTCCCCGGGAAGGAGCTGCTAAGAGTCTCCTCTGATGAGTAATTTCTAGGCAATTCCATTTTCAGTAAGATTGTGCCAAGCTCCACCACTCATCTTACTCATATGAGATGAAGTAGCATGACTAACCCGTTCTAGAAGTATGTCTGATACTATTACCTTACTACTTGTTCCTCAGACCAGAGGTGGTACTTCACAGGTAAATAAACTGAAATTTCCCTGTAAGTTTCAAGTCCTGTTATAATTGAAATTTCTGTGTTTTAAAAGATAGAAGGGCTTCTGTAACTTCTGGTGTATTGTAATACTGTTTCGTAAACACACAAAGCGTCTCCCCACCCACCCACAGCCAAGCCACCCGTCTAGACCTCCTGGAGCTCTGTGAGTCCACTGGGAGCGATAGCTGCATTTTTCTTGTAGCCTAAAAACATGCATTTACAACGTCCTACATGCCTCCCCAGGCTGCTGTGGTCTATCCGTAGATGTTCAATGGACCGGCAGTAGTGGTGTATAGACAATCTTCTGGGAAGCTGCAGGCAGCTGCAGGGTGCCCTGGGCGCTGCGTAAAAGGAGCTGTGTAATCTGCCACACTAGCAGTGAGTTTCTATACATTATGCAGGGAGATTGAGTAATGAATTCCGAGCAAGCAGCGTCACTCAGAACTTCTGACATGAAAATGCTAATCATGGCTGTAAAGAGCATGAGTGGATTGAGATTTTTCTTGTATGACTATTTGTCGGTAATTAGTATGAAGTCATGTGGGGAAAACTCCTCCTTTATGTACAGTGTGTGCTGGAGAGAAGGTTCACATGAACTGGGTTACTACAAGTTGTAAGAGAAAACTTTGTCCAGGGGAAATATTTATTACCATTTTTTCTTTTTATCTGTAAATGTACCTGTGTGGCTACTCTATGCCCTTTGAGCTCTTGTATGATTTGATTTCACACTTCAGTCACTTGGTATAATGGAAAGGTCTTTCACCATCTCCCCCACTCTAGTTCCCATTCATAAATAAATGCGTATCAAAAAAATCCTTTCCAGCTCTCAGCTCATCTTCTAGCTTAGCCAAAACCTTGAAGAAAAAAATGTTTTTAAGTGCAGCACATCCAGGCTCACAGGTGGAGGGCAGCAGTGCCCACTGCAAATTCCTGCTCTCCCCACTAAAAATCAAGCTGAGTCCCTGTATGACCTAGCAGCGGTCCTTGAGAAAACTAGGTCCCAGATGTGTGAGGGGTCTTAAAAATAACACCATGGGAATCCCCAGTGTCACAGTTACCAAGTGACGTGTGTGTGAATTCCATCTCATAGTAGCTTGCTGCTGCCTGCATTTGAGTTTTTATTTGCCTGGTCTAAGCATACAGCCCCATGAAGAGCACATCAAAGTGCGCCACAGACAAAGATGAGTCGCATGCGGTTGCAGTCTTGCAGTTGGCGGGTTGCAGAATGTGATCTTGCCACCGCTGCCAAGATCCATCCAGCAGCAGCAATCCAAGACTGAGTAATACAATTAACCTACATGCCTGTGTCATAAACAAGTAGGAACGTGATGAGACACTCTTAGGATCAGGAATGCTTATCACCTTGTTACCAGGGCCATGTCTATCTGCTGGGAAGTAACATCATTCCAAGCCCCTGGAAATCAAAATCCAGTTGATGCAAATGACCGAATTTAGGTCATGTTTCAAGCATTTATTCCTTCTGTTTCTTTAGAAGAGTCATTTAACTGCTGCTGGTATTTCCTGTCTGTTTTGGCACAATGGTGGTAATACTTACTCAGGTACTTCGTAGTCCTATTTAGACTTTCGAGTTGTAAGCGATGTATCAATGTGAAAGACAGTTACTGTATCATTTAAACATCTTTTTCCTATGCAAGAGTTTCTCTGCTAGGATATAAGAAGGGTCCTTTAATAGGTGTGTTTCTAAAAATACCTATTTGGAAATTTTTTTCGAAAGGGTCCTCCCTGTTTATCAGTGTGTAACTTCTGTGTTGTCTTCTGAGATTGTGGGAAGGGAGAGCAAGCAATGAAATCTGTGGAGCGGGTACCCATCTCCCCAGCGGCTCTGCTGAAGCATCTGTCTGACTCTTGTCTGCGCCGCCACATTCCGTTGTCTATCTTGGATAGTGCAGGGATGCCAGGAGCGCTCATTTTCCAGCCAAATGTACTCATCTCCTAGCTGGATGTTGCAGAATTTCAATGATGAATGTATCTTCAAACAGGTGCGTTCAAAGCTTCTCTAAAATAATTTCAGTTGCTGAGCTAGCTCTAAGCCTTGTTTGGTAGTGATCTAGGGTGGTCTTTGAGAGGTTTTGGAGCATTTTTTCTGTCCTTCTTGGAAAGTGACCTCTGTAACTCACAAGTTCCTGGTCATACTGTCTGCATGAGTTCTAATGACTCTGCATTAGACCATAAGAAGTGATATAGTAGCTTTACTGCATAAACCCAGAGATGATAACTCAGTCCATATTCCCAAATACAAAAAATGACCGCTGTGAAAGAAAGCGAGTTGTTTTGCCTTCTCGACAAGGCCTACAAATGAGGAAAATGCATTGTTTGCTCTACCAAAGACATCTGTGAACTCTTAGCAAAACAGTTTGAAGCTGTTCTGCTGATGCTTCCCAAGCGTGAAATAAGATGGTACTTTCTTCTTCTCACCTTTTGTCCCATTTATCAAATAATAAAGCCTTCAGGGCCAGAACAGTCTGTTGTTACAGGTATGCACAGCACTTAACACCCAAGTGCTAATTTTGGTTTGGGCTTCTAGTGGCTAATGGATGATTAGTTTAAGTGAAGTTATCATTTCCCAAAAATGGACTTGAAGCTGAGAGGCTATGACAAGGTAACAAGGAAATGCGTGCTGATTTAGCTAGTATTAAAAAAAAAAATAAATCACCTTTAGTTTGTTAGTAAAGGAATAGATAGCACTAGCGTGGCACTGTATGTATAAAGTCATCGTTCACCCCTATCTTGGATACTGTACAAAGATCCCCTCATCTCAAAAAATCCATAAAAGTGGAAAGAGCTTGAAGAAGGGCAATAAAGATGATCCCAAAGACATGGAACAGCTTTCTTAAAAATAATATTAAAGTTGGCTGTGACTTTTCAGTCTTGAAAGGAAATGACTGAGAGGAGAAAAGATGTAGGTCTAAAATCATGCACGGTACGACACGGATGGATGCCAATCTATTGTCTCCTCCAGTTTAAGAGGTAGGGCACGTTAGATGAAGCTAATGGGAGCAATATTAAGAACAGATTCTTGATGCGCTGGGCAGCAGGCCTCTGGAAGGGTAGCTTCCAGTTCATTGCCAAGGAAGCTGCTGATGCTGAGAGTTAAGACAGGACCAATGAGTGAATAAATACACAGGGGAAAGAGAAAAAAGAGGATTACTACGTACCAAAGTCACATCCAACTCGGGAAGTTCTCTAAAGTGCAAGCAGTAGGAGGTTGAAAACATGCTGACTTACAACACACTCCTCTCCTGTTTTCACTCTTCCTTTGAGACAGGATTCTGGACAAGATGGACCCTTTGGCATAGCTTACTACGGTTGTGTAGTTGCAAAGCATCGTATGTGCTATAGTCATCCCTACGGTACCACCAGCTGTTGTTGAATTGCTCTCAAAATTCTTCACCTGCTATACGGACGTGAAGTATGCGTATCTCTGGAGCGTGTGCCTGAAAAATGGTTCATCTAGGATTTCTGTCTGAAATTGTACGTTGTAGTTCTGCCCTGAACTTTGTGGTCAGAGCAGTGCCTTGATTGACATCTTTCTGAAGATTCAGTGAATGTCACTGATGAAGTCGCTTTTAGCAACTTGACAACAAAGAACTTAGGTGGAATTGCAAGGACTACAATTCCTCGCATAGGGGCTCTTTGTGTGTTTCTGTTATATACTCTATTACATGGTTGTGTTGCTCTAACCTTAATTAGAATAACTTAACTTACAATAAAAGGAACGTGAAAATTACAGGTGGATAACTACTAGAATCACCCTTGGTTGTCTGTCTCTCTCTCTTTTTTTTTTTTTTTAAGGATCGCTTTAGGAGTTATTTTCCCACATTCAAGGGCTAGAATTTTTGACAAGGGGAGGCTGCAGTACTGTAAATAAATGCTATTTGGTGATTTACTGCCTTAAAGTGATCTGTATAAAACCGTGCATCCTTTTTAGAAATGTAATAGAAATCCTGTTTCCATCTGGAAAGCTGAAAGATCACAGGAAGCAGACAGAACGTCATGTCTGTGCAGAGCTCATTTTGCAGAGACTCAGTGGTCTAGCTGTGTCCTTTTAACTGCAAGGTTTATCATAAATGAAAAGCATCGGGCGTCCTGGGCGTCCTTTGCTTCAGGTACACTGGGGCAGAACTCTGTAGGTGTAGCACACTTGCACGAGCTTGTCGTGGAGACCAGAGCGTCTTTTCCTGTTTGTTTTCAGTGAAAAAGAATTGGTCTGTGATACCAGTGGGCTTGCATATTGGATGTGACTGCTGGTTGAAGAAGTGCTGATGCAGTGGTGGTAGGCTGGGGTTCACCCAGCAGTGTGGAAATGCACTATTAATTATCTGGATGAAATAAACTATTTGCCAGTGGTAAAATATCCCGACAGGCCTAGGTTTTTAGAGACTACGTATACTGGTTTATGAGGAGTTGTCATGCTGCTGGTACTGCTGATGGAAAAACTTCCTTTGACCTCACAGACCAGCACCAAACCAAAGACACTTTGTGGCATTAAGAATTCGAAAAAGTTTTGAAGGTCCTTTACACACAGAATCAGGATGACAATTGGAGAGTATTTCAGAGTAATATCTAAATATGACTAAAATATGTACTGTGTATTTGATCTGAGTTACTAGGTTGGGAAACTAAAATGACAAATATTGTGATATAAAACACGAACAATATTTCCCTAAACCATTTAACCTGGACTGCTGCTGCTGACTTCTGTAACCCCTCAGGCAGGCTGCCTTGGGAAGCCGAGGTCAGGCTCTGAAGCGACACGGTGGGCGCTCCGGAGGGTCCGTGATGCCAGGGTGACACCGCAGGTGGGTGCTGGGGCGGCCCAGGCCGTTTCGGCAGACGCTTAGTGACAGGGCTCCGGGTGCGGCGGTGAGCCATGCCGTGCAGCTGGCCCGTGGCCCCCGTGACCCCCGTTCCTCCGCGCTCCCACACGCGATGGCGGCCGCCCCGCCATTCCTGCCGTGGCGCTGCCCTGGGGCCTGCGGGGCAAGCCCGAAGGCGACGGGTGGAATTATCAAATTGTAGACCCTTCCCGGCACTACTGATCCCTGGGGTTAAGGGGCTGTGAGGAAACGCGAAAAAACCACCCAACCGACCCACCGACCCGCACCCAACCCGAAGCCAACAGCCCCTAAAAGCCGCTGAGAAACGGCGGGCAGCACGGGGGTGGCGCAGGCCCCGCTCAGGCGCGGTGCGGGCAGCGCGGGCCGCTGCCGGGGCCCAGCTCCGCTCCCGGCCGCCCGCCGGAGCCGAGCGCCGTCCCGCCGCGCCCCGGGTCGCACGGCAGCCGCCAAGCCCAGCCGCAGCCGCCAAGCCCAGCCGCAGCCGCCGCGGCCTGCTCGGCCCCGCCGCCATTTTGCCCCGCGGGCCGGCCGCCGCCGCCAGTGGGCGCTGTGGCGCCGCGGCGGAGCCAATAAAAAGGCGGCAGCGGGCGCGTGTGCGGGAGCGTGTGCCCGTGCGCGGGAGCGTGTGCGGGGCCGGCCGCGCAGGATGCTGGTGCTCGGCGCCGCCCGCCGCCTGCTGCGCCCGCCCGGGGACCTGCTGCCGCCGCCGGCGCTCGCCTGCCTGTGGGCAGCCGGTGCCCGCGCTTGCAGCGGGGCCAGCGCCGGCCCGCCGAACCCGGTGGTGTACTTGGACGTGGGCGCCGACAACCAGCCGTTGGGACGCGTCGTGCTGGAGGTAGGGGGGCGCTTGGGCCTAGCGCTGGGGTTGCCGACGGCTCGCCGGGACACCGGGCACCGTGACCGGGAAAGCCTAGGGCGGCGGGGCACCCGGGCATGGCGGCCGGTGAGCGGCAAGGTCAGGGCAGGCCGGCGGCGGGGGCGGGGGTGGCTGGCGCGGTGGCCGGCGCCGGCTCCTGGGGCCGCGGGGAAGGCACAGCCGCCCCGGCGTGGCCGTGCCAGGGGCCCGGGGGATGCGGCCCTCGCCGGGCTGCCGGCGCCGCTGCCGGCCGCGCTCCAAGGGCGGCGAGGCGGGTGGCGGGAGGGCCGGAGCGGGGCCGGGCCCGCAGCCCGACTGAAGCCGGTCCCGCGGGACGCGGCGGTGGTGCTGGGGGCGGCCCCTGCGGGCGCGGCTGGGCCGTGCGGTGCTGGGGAGCCGCATGGCAGCGCACCTTGAACCGTGGTACAGGAGCTGAAATACCCATCGAGAATAAAGTCCCTGCCTTGGCGCAGGGCTGGCCCGGGGGCCAAGCGCGGTGCCAGCAGCAACTGGGGCAGCGTGCCCGCAGCGGTCTTCAGCCGCTCCTCCTGCTTCCTTCTGCTTTTTCCTTGGGTTTGTTCCCCCCCCCCGGGAGCTCACTGTTTGATTCTTGGTTTTCAGAGGTACAGCCTCCCTGCTTCACGTGAAAGGTGTGGGCAGCTCCGCTGGAACGGGCAGCCAGCTCAGCCGCCAGCTGGCAGCCGGCTCTAGCCTCAAACACTCGCTCTCTGAAATACTCCGCCGTTCGAGGAAGGCCTGGGCAGGAGCACGGCAGCATGCTCTGCTCTCACAAAAAGCGCGATAAGCGCCGAGACTAATTGCGGTATACCAGGTGTCCTTGGGGCTGGGCACGTGCCTCTGGCTAGATGCCTTGTGTATGGGATGAGGCTGTGCGCCAGGACTGCGCCTTGGAGAGGGAAGGGTGCTCTTCCAAATGCTCCCTGCTGAGGGAGTTCAGTAAACTCCCACCTCCAGCACCCATGTTGGGTCTGTATTGATACATTTTTAAAATGCACTTGGTAAGGGTTCTTTCAAAATGGGTTTTCCTTGAGGCTAGAGCCTGATTCACTTATCTTCATGGGAAGTGTCAGCTTATAAATTAATTGGACACTACCAGCTCACGTGTTCTTAGGAGGTAACGTTTGACGGAGTCATAGGTAAAAATATTGCTACCTAAGTTTCCTGTTCATCAGTGAGATACAGTAAATAGCTAGATGGTATTATAAAAAATAGCATTAACATTGCTTTATTTCTTGTGGCAGCATTTCATTTCCATGTTAAAGATTTTTAATATGCCCAATTTACAGAAAACCTGAATGCATTGCAGCATCACCTTGAATCTTTGGCTAAGTTGTGGTTATATTAAGCTGCAAATTCCAGCTATTTGAGGAGAGTATCCTGGGGAAGGAACGTTAAGTTCTTGGTGTGGCCGTACTGTTTCTAGGTGTCTGTTGCTAGCCGCTGTCAGGATGTGTGACTAGATAAAACTTTGGTCTGACCTGGTATGGCTGCTTCTATGTCATGTTTTCCAGGCAATTATAGTACCCTATGTTTTTAAGATTAGTAAAAAGATGCAGACTAATAAAAATCGGCAATTTTTGTTGGTAACAAATGTGTATGTGACATCATGGGTTGATTTTGATACACAGTTTCTGCTCTTCACTTTCTTTTGCCTTTTCTGTAGATTTCAAGAGATGGCTCTGTGCTGGAGAGGCTTTGATTTCTCTGGTTGTATCCAAACTGGCTTTGATCCTTGGGGTCCATCATAACTATTCTTAATTATTGCTAAATTATTGTGTTGATTAATTAAATCATTAGATACTGCTCAAGTGGCTCTTCATTAACTATTCAAAAGTTGCGCTGAGGGAATGTTTTTTATTACTAGCCAAATGCTTGGAAAGTCTTAAGGTGTTCCAGGAGCCAGCAGTGTGCCCTGGTGGCCGAGGAGGCCAATGGTGCCCTGGGGGCATTAGGGGCAGCGGGGCCAGCAGGCCCAGGGAGGTGATCCTCACCCTCTGCTCTGCCCCGGCGAGGCCACAGCTGGAGCGCTGGCTCCGGTGCTGGGCTCCCCAGTTCAGGAGAGACTGGGAACTGCTGGGGAGGGTCCAGCGGAGGCTGCGAAGGTGGTGAGGGGGCTGGAGCATCTCCCTGGGGAGGAAAGGCTGAGGGAGCTGGGCCTGTTTAGCCTGGAGAGGAGAAGGCCGAGGGGGGATCTTCTCGATGTCTGCAAATACCTCAAGGGCCAGTGTCAGAAGGATGGGCCGGGCTCTTTTCAGCGGTGCCCAGCGACAGGATGAGGGCGACGGGCACAGGCTGCACCACAGGCGGTTCCTTCTGAGTATGGGGAAGTACTTCTTTCCCCTGAGGGTGACGGAGCCCTGGAACAGGCTGCCCAGAGAGGCTGTGGGGTCTCCTTCTCTGGAGACACTCAAGCCCGCCTGGACACCACCCTGTGCAGCCTGCTCCAGGTGAGCCTGCTTTGGCAGGGGGGTGGGCTAGATGACCTCCAGAGGTCCCTTCCAGCCCTGACCATGCTGTGATTCTGTGTTCTTGGAATTTTGGGTGGCTTGTGATTTCAGGTAGCTCACCCTCCTGGGAAGAGGGTTCAGTTGTACCAGCCTCCTATGTAGACGTTTTTCTACGTACATATGAAAAAGCTGACTTGCTAATCTTTTTGTTTATTTTTTCTTTAACAGCTGAAAGCTGATGTGGTTCCAAAGACGGCAGGTAAGGCAGCATCTCCAGAATTTCACACTTTAAATATTTAAGGTTTAGATTGTAATTTGCAAGAACAATAATACTCTTTCTCCTCTTGGAAATTTTGTGTTCTATCTTCATTTGTTAAATAGAGAAGACTTTGTCAGAGCAGCACTGGTGAGGAGTTAGAATTTGTTGTTGTTCCAAATAATTTTGTTTTGTAATTTGCTCCAAGACAGTACAGTCCATGTGTTGGGTTATCAGTGGTGACTAAAAATGTTTAAAAACACATCAGTTGGCATTGAAATCGAGTCCCAAAGCAAATGGGAAAAGGTAAAGCAAAGGAATGGTGTCTGTTAGAGTTTCTAAAGAGCATGTAGGTTGGGTTGTTTTTTTTTGTCCTAGTCTCTAGCTGAGCAGTGCACTCATGGTGCAAAGTTTTTGTGTTTTATCATGTGCTTCCTTTCTCATCTGCTTATTTAATGTTCTGAAGAACTTGTACTTTTTTTTTCAGTTCCCAGTAGATTAATATCCTAAAAATAAGAAAAAAAACCCCAAAAAGTATCATCTTCGCAATTGCTATTGACAGCAAAGGCTCAAAAGTCAGAAAATGAAACCTTTGACTCATGAGTGGTGGGTTTGTGGAGGTGGGTGGGTTGCAGGTAAGATAAAACAGTAACATCAAAGGGAGGTGAGATGGAAGAGGATTGTTTTGTACCCTGTTCTGAGGCTAAACAATCTTTGTTTCTTTAGCTTTATAACAGGGTTTTTTTTAAGGGATGGAAACAACTAACAGATCAGTAAGACCTTAAGGCTACTATAAAACTTTTGCAGTGTATTAACTACATCCGATGTTTATCTAGTTGTGTTTGATTATATTATGTATCATATATGGGAACATAATAATTTACACTTTGTTTTCACAGAAAACTTTAGAGCTCTTTGTACTGGTGAAAAAGGATTTGGGTATAAAGGATCCACTTTTCACAGAGTGATTCCTTCATTTATGTGCCAGGTAATGTGTGCTGATGTTTTCTTGGTTTTGCTATTAAATTTGTCTGTATGTTAGTTATATATTTTTAGAATCAGTTAGACTTGTAGTAACAATTTAAGTGGCTCTGCTTCTCACCTTTCCTAACTACGGAATGAAGAAGTGACAGTGTTACTTGCATTTCTGGTCTTTTTGCTATGGCTGTTGCTCAGCGCAACTTTTGTGCAACTAAATGTAAATTATGTGTAGACTCTCTTGAAAAACCTGGCTTAAGGCTTTCTGCTTTTGTATAACAGTGTACTTTAGCGTGGGACGTATTTGGCAAAATGTCACTTGCTTGGGAGAAGCAGTTGGGAGAATGACAATCAACCTTGTGTTCTAAGTGAGCTAAGAAAACAACATGTCCATTCTTTATTCCTAGTAGAATAATCTGTTCACAATAGAGAATGTGTGTTTAAAACAAAATAATTTTTTTTTCTGAACATCTCCCTAATATGAAGGGGGGGGAAGGGACCTAAGAGGGTTGGTTGTGGTCAGTTTATGGGTTGACACAGCTGAAATGGATTTTGTTTTGACCTTTCAAAATTCAGAATTAAAGTTCATGCACATTAGCAATTTTTTCTCAAACAGCAGCAACCACAAAAAAAATTGAAAAAGGCTTTTTGAAAGATGATTTTTTTTTTTTTTTTGTCCCTGCTGCGCCTGGCAGATGAGCAGGATTTCAGCTGCTGTAGTGCACCAGATTGTATGATTCCTGGTGGTCCTCTCTTCCCTTAAAAGGACCTATATTTCAACATTGCCTTGTAGAATGGCTCTGTAAAAAATTTGAGTTGAAAGTTACAGTAAGCATGCTCGTTTTATTAATTGATGACTGTGATGGTCCCATCCCCTCTGTTTGTTTATTTTAAGCAAGAAATACAGCTGTCAGAAAAAGAGACCTTAATGTTATGATCTATTACTAAGAAAAAAAGGGGACAAGTGTATTGTAAGGGACGTTTTTTCTTGCCTTTGAAATGCAAACTTTTTTTTTATGATACTGACAAAGGGACAAAGTTTAGAAATCTTGCTGGGGTCAGAAATATAAGAAAAACATAAATCCTACTCTGTTCTGCTGCTAATGAATGAAGTTCTGCTTAAGTCTTGTTCTCCTTGACTCCTTATTTTGTCCACGCAGATGGATCTGAAATGAGGATACTGCGTGGTTGACTCTGTGGTATGATGAGATGATGAATCGTTATTCAGGAGTTACTTGGAAGTCATTACTGAAGTGCGATACTGTCAGAGGTTTCAAGTATTTTTAAGTGAAACAGAGGCCTTTCTACTTGTTGAGATGGGGTGTTAATATGATTCAGGCAATTGGTATAGCCTAATTGAAGGTCATCAGGCCTTCAGACCTGGCAATTCAGATGCTTCCATGTGGCACGCAGCATGCGGAGCATACTTTTGGAACTGCGTAGGAGTAGCTGTAACACCACCCAGAACAGATTAGTCAAGGTGCAAATGGGAAGATGAACCATCATGTGAAATACTGGTTAGGTGTGACTTTGCTGGCATGGGTGGTGTTGCTTCTGGGAGGAGAGATAGCAGATTGCTTAAGACAGTGTTGAGTAGCCACCTTTGCGAGTTGTGGTGGCTGGTTTTTTTTGTCTGTTGGGTTTTGTGTGTCTAACCTAAGACAGATGGTCACATCTATCCCATCGAGCAGCACGTAGCTGAGGAAAATGTAAAGTAGCTCAGGTGTAAGACTTAAACAATAAAACCTAGGAATACCAAATAGTAATAATGGAGATCCAGACCAGTGTTTATACCTGTTGGAAGAAAGCAAGCAAGCGAGCCGAGGGGGTGGGGGGGTGAAGTTCTGAGGTCTTGCCTATGATAATGAATTTGAGTGATTTTGTTTTGAGGCCTTTGAGGTGTTTCTTAAAATAACTGCCGTTTGTTGCATCACATTTGGGAGCAAGGCTGGTAACACAGAAAGGTCGTTGCTGGAGTTTTGGATTTCAGCTGGGGGATATCAGCAGTATTTAAAGCAGAAATTTATTTAGCTTGGTCATATCTTCATCTCGTTACATGGTTTTAAATCCTCATGTCGCCATACATGTTCTTAACCTGAAGAAAATTTGCTGATTTTATTATTACTTTTAAATTAGAGCGAGTGAGTGTATTTTCAATAGCATGGCTTCTGATGTGAAATAATTTTTGTGGAAGTTAATAGCCATTTCTGTTTCAGGGTGGTGACTTTACAAATCATAATGGAACTGGTGGAAAATCCATTTACGGCAGCAGATTTCCAGATGAAAATTTCACGCTTAAGCACATAGGACCTGGTAAATAAACATATTCTTTCTACCTTATGATGACTAACCTATAATGAAGCATTGATTATGAAGAGGTACTTTTAAAAAATAAAGGGGTTTAGATGCACGGGGCACCTGGTAGTTACAGAAATACCAAGGAAGTTTAACAAGGTGTTGTCCCTGGCATGTGCTTATTTGTGTAGACTGCTGTACTAATACAAGTAAGCCTGTAGCAGGTGACATTGCCATTCGTGTCCTTACTATAAAAGGGACCGTGCAAAATAAGGGATGGAGTTCTTGTATTTTGCTTACAAATTCCGCAAAGATGAAATTACTGCTTTTATTTTCCTCTTTTGTAAGTCATAGACTTCAGTTTTTACTTAGATGATTATTGCAGAAGTGAAAGCTATGTGGGATTTATTTGCTAGGTTACACAGGCATGTCCTTTTGAGCTCAGATTAAATCCAGAAAAAGGCAAAGCCATACATAAGAACATCTGATTGAATTCTGTAGTCTTTTTGTTTGGGTTTTTTTTTTCTGGCTTGTTACTTCCTCATCACAGGAAACTACTGCTGCTGTTGAACCACAGTAGAGGTTAGCTGATGTTAATCATGTTCAGGACACGTACAACTAATTATGTTGCTAATGTTCTTGCTGTGGAAAGAAAAGAGCTGGGCTGGAGGGGGTTGTCAAAGACAAGAAGTGTTAAAAATCATTTGGGGACAATTGGAGACTGTCACATCTTCTGTCTGTCCATCTTTAAATGTGCAGAGGAAAATTGTCTTCTCTATTGCATGCTTGTTACACCAACCTAATAAGCTGCTGTTGCTGTTGTTCCAGGTGTTCTCTCAATGGCCAATGCAGGACCCAATACAAACGGATCTCAGTTCTTCATTTGCACTGCAAAAACTGAATGGTGGGTTCTCAGCCCAGCATATCAACCTGATGAAGTGATGCCTGGATCTGGGGGGTTGGGGGGTTCTTAAGGTGTTTTTGTGTGTTGATGGTTTGTTGGGTACTTGATTTAGTTTGGGTGGGGGGTGTGTTGTTTGTTTGGGGTCTTTTGATTTCTAAATTACTTGGCTCGCAGTAGAGAAAAAAAAAATCATTCTGTGGTGCTTGCGGGAGGAAGGGCTGTCAGTATAACAAGGCTGCTATCCCTCAGAATAGCTTCTTAGGTCTAGAGCTAAAAGTATTTCATGTCACTTGTAGAGCAGTTGTGCCTTTGCCAGAGTTGATCAACTGATGAGAGCTATGAAGATCTGCTAACATCCCCTCACTGACTTTGGTTTGGTTTAGTCTTCATTGTTGTTTGAAGTGAAACTATTTTTTTTTATAAATAACTGTTATTTGTTTTACAGGCTAGATGGAAAACACGTTGTTTTTGGGCATGTAAAGGAAGGAATGGATGTCGTGAAAAAAATTGAGAGCTTTGGTTCCAAGAGTGGAAAGCCCTCCAAAAAGATTGTCATTACTGACTGTGGCCAGCTGTCATAGCCTTTTGCCCTACCATTCATGACTACTTCGATGCTGTGAAAAATTAATCCTAAAATTCCCCAAACATTTCTGATCCCATGAGTAGCACCTATAGAACTATATTTTCTATTTAACTTTGTCCAACTTTTATACTTCTATTGAATAATACTGATTAAAAGCATAAAGCAATAACTGAAGTTTGTTTTAACTGAGCTACCTTGGTAGTCACACTGATTTGGTAGTCCCATTGTCTTTTTAAAGAAGCCATACGGTCACCCTGAGCATTATAAATTGAGAAATACCATGTTTCCTTTGGTGCTAATAAATGCCTAGCCTCTTGTTCATCTCATTGTTCTGAAAAAATACACCATAACTAGGGCTTTCAAGGCTGTCTGCAACAAGACTCTCAGACCTCATCTTTCTGTGTCTCAATTTAAATCTATCCAATAGAATGAATGTGTGGTGGTTGGGGGTTTTTTAATTTAATGCTGTTTTAATCATTTTTTTTGTTGTCTCAGACCACTGTTTAAAACTGAGCTCTACCTTACTTGCTTCAATGGAGCAATTTGACTTCTGGGTTAAGCAGATTACTTTAGGTTTAGCTGTACCAGGGCAATAAGACCACAAATTAGCCAAAAGAGCTTGGGACTTTTTTATTATGCAACTGTGAACTCACTTGAAGTGTGTTTCTGCTCGGAGATCTGGTTCTGTGAGGAATATGGCACAAGTTCTCAATAGATAAGCCTGGTTTTGCACCTTGAGAATATAATCAGTGTAGCAAGCTTACTTGAGTGAGAAATAGGTTTCATTGCTTTTTGGTTTTGGGTGGGGTTTTTTGGTCCTGTGAAGTCAGCCTACCGTGCATATTACCTGGATTGTGATGTTTTGGTTTTTTTCTCATGTGTGATCAGCAGAAGTCAAAATTGGTTACCGTGGAATCACAATACCTAATTGGTGCAGCAAAATCATGGTTGGGGTTGATACACAAAAGGAAAGAATTCAGCTGATCAGACAAACACATTTCATTTGTATAAACTGGTATGTTTGATGTGGTGTGCTTGAGCAGTAACATGCTGGAACCTCACAACGTGACTTAGAATCACTAAGGCTGTAAAGTATTAATGCTTGTGGGAAAAATCACTTGACTGTTTTTTGTGCACTAATCTTGTTACTGAAGAGCAAAATAAGATGTAATGGCTCTCTTCAAATGTGAATTTGCTTCCACTGCGTTCTGATAATACATGGGTTTAAAACTATTTTGCACTGGATTTTTTTCTACTGAGGGCTGCACTCCTATGTGTACAAGGTAGTATTCAGAGTGTAATTTTGCAGAAAATGGAATTGAAAAGCTTTCTTTCCACTATAGCTGCTTCATCTTTTTTTTGTAATATTTGAAATATTAATTTGTGCTGCTTTGGCTTATTTCAGTTTGATACAATAATGAGGGAGTTTTTTTTGTGTTTTCTTAATTTGTATATGAAAAAATAATTAAATACAGTTCTGCCACACAAAAATAGTCTGTTCCTTTCTTGAAAGCAGAAGTGTGAGTTGCTGAAAGCTGTTGTGTTTACTTGGGCTATTCTATTCTGTCCACTTTGCGATGGGTCTGATCTAGTGGTATTAGCAATCCATGCTGTTCTTCGGAGACAGCCAGCAAGAAACAGGGTAATGGTGCTATACTTTGCCTGTCGCCAGCGAATCCAGAATATGGATATGGATAGCAATTGAGGTTTTGAAACTGTTCTCATCTGGTTTGTTCCTTCAGTTTGCAGAGATAATGGGTAAGATGTAAATTTACTGGGTGTTTTTTTGAAATTCTGAATTCTGTTTTGAAAAATCAGTAGTTCCAAATTTTGACTGGAAGTTGAGGAAAAGGTATTTCATTGCTGTGTGATCAGAGATGACATTAAGAATGTAGCATCTTCCTGTGTATCAGAAGCATTTGCAGGCTGGGAAGCCCCGTGGAAGATGCTTTGCCACAAGCCAGTCCATTTTCTCAGAATGGTGTGTTAAGCCTTTAGGTAAGTAATAATATTTTGCTTATTCTAATGTTGGCTGTGGGGTTTTTTTTCTTCAATAAATGGCTGTGGCTTTTACAGGCTTATTTATGCCCTGACTTCTGAAATGTAAAAGCCTAAATTTTCCATCAAGGCTTGCAGTCTTGACTAGAATATAGTATTAAGACATGCAGAATCACTGCAATTAGTAACACTGGTTGCAGTGTCATGATGAGGCTGGCTTTGCTTTCCAGGTGCCAGTCCTCTGCATATTTTTCTCTGCCAGAAGAAAGGCTTTGCTACCTGCATACTTAGAACAGTGTAGTGTAAGTCTTAATGTTTTGACAAACTGAACAGGTCAGTCTCTTCAAGTTTTCTTCTGTAAAGCATCTGCCTCAAAATGGATTTTTCTGGGGTTCTGTTACTGTTTTTTCTTTTTCACACACACAGCTTGCCCCCTTCCCTTTATTTGAAAAGGCACAGAGCTCCGTATCAGTTTAAGTCTTGCACCCTGCAGCATTGCAAAAGAGTTCTATACTGAAAACACATGACTAAAGCTTGTACAAAGTACACCCTAAGATAATTTTAAGAGCTGGTTATGGCAGCACAGGACACCACAGCAGGGGGCTGCAGGACCTCAGCACGTGGAATAGCTGTCCTTAGCCCTCTGTGGTCCTGTGCCTGTCAGTCTTGGGTAGCTTGTCCATTTCTGTGCGCAACCCAAAGTCAGGGCTGAAGTTCATGGGTATATACACAGAAATCGGCCTTTGCTAATAAATCTCTGCTGGGATTTTATTTTCTACAGGATCCTAAGTGCCCATCCCTCTGCTGTTAGCCCTCTTGTATCACAAATGGCTTCTAGGAGAAGCGGGTTCTCCTTTAGCAGCCTTGCTTGATGGTTTTGTCAGCTTCGAGATGATGGTGTTTGTGACTTCGGTACTCTGGGGTTTGGCACCTCTTGAGGGCAAAGTGGTTACAATAAGCTCAGCCTCACAGTTCAGTTATGTACAGAAAAGGCCTTCTAAAGTTAAACTGCCTCACCTGCAAGATACTCAAGTGCCCCAAATTACTTTTTAAATACATTTAGGTGTAGGTTAGATGCATGTGCCTTCCTTGTCTTCTGCTGGTGGAAAGCATTGATCCTAAAGCAATGCAGTTCAGCTTAAAGCAGCTGAGTGAATCAGAGTAACTAATGTTATTCATCTATATATTAAGAATGTGAAAGATGGCTGCCACGCAAGCTGAAGTACAGTACGATTTGGCGATTTGTTGTGAGGCCGGCGCTTGGCTGAGGTGCGCTGAGGGGCCGGGCAGGCCCTGGCTGGAGGGTTACAGCAAATCTTGGCTTTTTCTGTTGGAAGAAACAGATCTTCCCACCAAATGACCAGCGCGGAGATGATTTTTCCCCCGCAGTGTGTTAGCTGGTACCTGTCCGGGGGGTTTGAGCCCCGGTCACGCACGGCGGCCCGCTGAGGCCCTCCGGGGCAGTCCCAGCCGTTTCGCGCGCCGGCCCGCTCCCCACGAGATGGCGCCGCGCGATCGCGCACGGCTGTCACCTCAGCCAAGTCCGTAGCGGCCCGCAGCCCCCCTAGTGAAGGGGTGGCGATCGCTAAGCCCCGCTAAATCCAGGTGAGAAACAGGTCGATTAAACCGTGTTTGTAACGGACCTCTACGCTGAAATGAGGCGGGCTATGTTTAATTACTCCTGCAGTAGCAGAAGCTGCAGCTGGGTGTAAACCCTGCCATCGCTTGAGGGAACGCTTCAGCTCCTGCAGGGTGAGGGGTGAGAAGGCAAATTAATAATGCTTTTCCCAACCCCAACCACACATTGCAACGGTCTGTGGCTTACAGAGGTGCGACGGAAGATATTAAAATGGAGTATATATCTGGAACGTATATATATATCTGTATACATCTGAAACAGTTCTTGGGGGGAGCACCGATCAGAAATGCCGCACAGCTCTAACAGGCCCCAGAAGAGAAAGGAAGGTGTTAGCTCTGGAGCTGTGGTTTTGAGGTGAGCTGAGGCATGGCGGGTGTGCTGCTGCTCATGTTTAGCAATAAACCTGGATGTTTAGAATAAAAGTTTGCATGCTGGGAGAGAGGCTGGCGCAGGGCTGAGGCACGGCCGGCGGCAGAAGGGCCTGCAGGGCCAGCTCTGCCGTGGCTGCTGCTGACGGGCTTCCAAATGCAACACAAGTAAGAAATAACATGCTCAGAGGGCACCCTTAGGTAAAGCACAAATAAATATACACAGAAAAAGAAAAAAAAAAAAAGAGTTTATATTTCAAAGTTGTTTCAACAAACTCACAACTGTTTTTGTTTAGTCTCATGTTTTAATTATTTGTTCCAGACTTTCTGCTTACATAAATTGCTTTCTTTTGGTGCTAGACTGGGGGTATGTGTCTTTGTTTATAAAGTTTAAATGCTTTGAAGTCAAGACACTTGAGGTACAAAATGTTGTTCTCTTTTGTAATGCTGTATACTCTGCTGGTAGCAATATATCAACAATCAGAACCTCAAAGAAGTGAATTACTTAGAGTACAAATCATTTTACGTGACATTCCAAGGACAATCTGGATGTCCTGCTGCTAGCTGAGAATTTGTGTTTGGACAGATGCTTTCCACCCTATTTAGAAGTAACCCAGCTAAAAAGACATTGACCTTCAAGTGAAAAACTTGTAAATCTTGACCTGCAGATTTTCTTATTGACTCTGACTAAAGACATTGTATGAACCAGCTGATCACAGGTGAATTTTGGCCCAAAATCTTCACGGCCCAAAACCTCAATTTGTTGCATTGTCCAGCTGAAAACTGACCTTTGGCAACTATTGTCTTGAGCCTTGATGTTCCTTCTCCAGTTCTCAGCGCTCTGATTTTTTCAGTACAGCTCTGGATATGCCTTCTCCATGCTCCCCTGCCTCCATGTGGTCCCTACATCTGCCAGGAGATGCTGCATGGGGTGCTGCAGCTGCCCAGAGCCTATGTTCTACGTTAGTCATGGATGAACTTCTAGATGGTAGATGAGAAAAAAGCCACAGCACCGTGAAAGCACAGGTACCTCTCCCATGTAACGTCTTTTTCCCTTACACTGGTTGAAGCCTGGGAGCCCCACGTCAGAGCTGTGCCATGCCACAGTCTGGCCGAACCCCTGCCTTGCTCCACAGTATACATAATTTCCATCCTTATGGGAGGGAACTGCGTACAGTTTGCTTTGTGTAAGTTAAACTGCTTTCCCAGCAGTATCCAGACAGGTGACAGCAGACAGACATTAGCAGTGTTTTTTTCTTCTCCCCAAAACCTCCAAGAGAAGGGGCTTCCGCTCCTGTGTGCGGTCACCCATCATGCCTTGGTGTGGTTGGTGACATGGGCTTGGAACAGTAGGACAGAAAGGCTGCACCTGGGGAAACAGGTGACTCACTGCTTCGGGAGGTAAAGAGGAGCAAAGAGGTGTGTGTTTCTTTTGTCAGAGCTGAGGCCAAGGGTGTCAGGGACTGGCAAGGGTGTGACTATAAAAGCTGGGATGCAGCAGGACTTCCACTGTGAGCTATAAATGGCAGAAGGGACTTGGAGGCAATTGTGTGAGGCAGGAAAGCTCACGGTGGCACAAGAGGGAGGTGGTTCTGTTACGGGGGATCTGAATGGAGACAAGTTTGACTTCAGATAACTGTGCCTAAATGGAGAAGTTTTTGAGGGGCCTTGCTGCAGAAGGCTGTCAGTACCTGCTGCCTGTTCTGTCAGTGGTGAAGGTGGTGTCCTGGGACATACCTGGAAATAAAATGTTGCTGGTGGTTTTGAATTGAGTTTAGTGCAACAGTGTCACAGGTTAATGCTGACTCCAAATTGCTTATTATTTATTAGCTGGATAAGTGAACAAAACCCTAAAAGTCAGTCATCATTTGGATTGATGAAGTTTGAGAGGAATGGAGGAAAACTTTATTGGCAGCACATGTCACCATCCCTCAGGAATTCAGCAAAACATTCAGGTCACAAAGGCCCCAGAAAAGAGCAACATAAATGAGCAGGCAACCAGACTTCAAGCTCTAAAACTGCTGCTATGGTCTACCTGACCCCACTGAGGGGACAGTGCTTCACCTGTTTAATAGCATGCCATGCACTTTGCTTGATGTTAGCCCGCGCTCACTATGCATATATATTTTTGAGGATTAAAATACAGGTTATAGCTTGTGTGTAAATTTCAGCAGTGTATCTCCAACTGAACAGCAGCCCTGGCTGTGAGTGCTTCAACATGTGTGTGTTTCAACAGAGCACCTGCTTAACCGCAGGGCTCAGAGGGCTCCTACAGTTGTCCTCCCCCCATCCTCCCCAAGCATGGCCGCTGCAGCTGTGAGTGAGCGGGTCTAGGATAAAGAGAGAGGCACAACAACCACCCCATGCTGCTGCTCCTGAGGGCCGCCTCCATGCAGAGGCAGGGCATTGCTGAGGTCCACCCTGGCACATGCCAGAGAGAAACCATCCCTCACCAGGTGGGTAGGAGCAATGGCTTCATGGCATTTATCATTTATTAGGAAGCTGCATTTCTTTTCCCATCCACATCCCAGACCTAGATTTGTGAGGCGGGCAGGTCTGGCCATGTGGGGCAGGGGTGCAGAGCTGGCCTGGGGATGGTGGTGCAGCTCCATCCTCCTGCAATGGATCGCTATTTTTAACCACCCTTCAGAAATGTTGGTGTGAATTCCCGGTTCTTTTTACCAGCCAGGACAAACCCAAGTAACTGGGGAAAATAACTGACTGTGTCTTTAAGATGGGGTCAGGGAGAAGTTAAAAATGTGCAGATACAGAGGTTTGGGGGGGAAAAACTCTGTCACTGTTCTCATTTTCACTCACCTCCTACTTAAAATTCATCCAGGAAGGTAGGCAGAAGAACACAACAGCTGCTAAAATTACTAGGTGGAAATCATTTTTAGCAGGCAAAGTGTCTTGTGGTTTTCCTGCTCACTCTCTTCCTCTCCACTCCTACCTCATCCCTGGCTGGCTGCAGTTTCCTCCAGAGAGACTTTCGTGTCGCTGGTGTCTCTCTAATAACAACTGCTGTCACAGCCGAGCCAAAGGTGATCTGTTAGTGATGTGTGGCAGCTGCAACGCCAGCCTCCGCTGGGACCCTGGCCCCAAGGAGGAGCCCTGGGCCAGGCTCGTGTGGCTCTTGGAGGACTTGCTGCTTTGACCCCACCATTGGCACAGCTGACACAAGGTGGTCCTCAGAGATGCAGAGGAGTGTGAGGAGGAGGCAGCAGCTGCTAGTGTTTAGGTTTTGCTGGAGCAATAAATTTTGCATTAGTACTAAACAGTGCACGCTCCAAGTGATGCAGTGTCTTAGGGAGTTTTTTTTCCCTGCCAAAAGCTTGGTTAGGACTTTTTTTTTTTTTTTTTTCTGAAGTAGTGTTGCTATTAACTGATGGTTGCCAAGGCCAAACAAAGTGCAAAGTGTCCTTGGAGAAAGCTGCATGATTCTGTACATTAAAAATTGGGGGATGCCAGCACGCAGTCTCAGCCTCACAGCCTGTCACATGCTTTGCTTATGTTGCCAGGATCCTATAAACACTTTTGCTGCATTTTTTAAAGAGTATTTCCTTGCTTAAACTGCAGAAGCTCAAGCTTTGCATTTTTTGGTCTGATTCTTTCTCAGTATAGAGTTGTACAGGCTGTGGGAGGAGCGTGCAGCAGAGCCAAGGCGGGCTGGCTGGGCAGCGGGGAAAGGGTTATAGCTTGGGGCCAGCATGCAGTTACACCCAAACGCAGAGCTACAGCCTGTGTCCCCCACCCTGAGTGCAGCATGACGTTACGTAGCTGTTAACCCACTAACCCTTGGCCCCTTGGCTCAGTGGCGTATGCAAACAATAGGCTGGCCCTGCGCAATGGAGAAACAATGCAGATTGCTGCCCTGACAGGCGCCATGAGCATTAATTACCCGTGGCTGACGAGGGAGGTCTCTCAGATTGCTGTTGGGTCTGTGGCAGCACCTTGGATTAAGAGCTGGGGCTGACTTCTCAGGCCACGGTGTACATACACTGGAGCAAGAAGCTCCTGGCCCAAAGCTGCCTGAAAAAATAGTCCTTTGGCTCAGATGCTTCCCTCCTTGCTCTTGCCACCACCTGCTCTCCTCTGCACAGTCAGTGATATCAGAGCAAGGGCGCTGCAGAGAGAGCTCTTCCTTGGCTCCTGATACGAGGTGGTGCAGCTCAGTCCCCTGAGATACCTACTCCCCCTGCCCCACGGGGGAAGCCTGAAGGAAGCTGCAGATTAGTCCCCTGCCAGAAGATTTGGCCCCAGCTCTGGTATCCCTGGGTCAGCAGGGTTCAGGCAAAGCTTTGTCATTGCCCTGTGAGGAGGGAGCATGCTCAGCCCCCACACAGCAAAGCTCCCGGTGCAAGATCTGCTCTCTGAAGGCACAGCTGTTCTCCTCGCTCCCCCGGGTACAGCAGTGTGCTTGCAGCTGTGGCAGCAATGGCTGTGAGGTTCTGAAGGCAGGGCTGGATTCGGGGCTGCAGGCTGGTGGCCCTGCAGGCGTTGCTTCTTTCAGGGTGATGTGAGATGGAGGTGGTGGCCATTACTGGCTTTCCTTCCCCAGCTGCTGGGCTAGCGGTGGCGCCAGGCAGGCTGGCATGGGCAGGGGGGATCTGATGGTGGTAATGGTAGCGCTGCTGCCACCAGGAGTGGGTGCCCCTGGGCAGGAAGTCACAGAGCACTGTGAACACGCGTGCTGCTGCTTGTGCTTTCCTTACATAGGCATTTGGGTGCCTGAAGATGCACTCTGGATCATCCAGCTGGATCTTGCTCTGTACTAAAGTAAATCCTTCAGTCTGCAGTGAGAGCACACAGTTCCCTTGACTGCCTGTGAGCCACCCACCTGAAATCATGCCTTAATACCATTCTTTCCAGTACACTTACCAGTGAAGGCAGGTGTTGAGTGGGAAACTGAACTCCAGGTGTGTGTGGTGTTTGCTGACTGTCACCAGTTTGTTCCCCTTGTGCAGCAGCTGTGCATCCAGTGGGGGAGGATGGGGGGCTCAGGGCATCTGCCTCCAGCCTGCGCTGCTCCCACCGGCCCAGGCAGAGCAGGGCTCTCCTGGTATGGCTGCAGCTCCCAGGCTCCTGTCACTTTGGAGAGCAAAGGTGGACACGGCTGCCCTGACTCTGAGCCGTTCCCGCATCCCATTGGGTTCCTGGCTCATCCCTCTTTGGCAAATCTGGCCTGTCTGGCTGACAGCATCAGTCCCAAATCACTGAAGCTAAAAGAGGTACAAGGATTTAATACATCGGGGGGGGGAAAAACCCCAACAAACCACTCTCTGTTAAATGCTTTCCTTTGCAGGGTGAAAAGGGTTACACAGAACTTGAGGGCTCAAAACACAAGACAGCAAAAGGGGAGATCACCAGTGGATTAGCTACCTCTGGGGTAGCTGTTGTTACGAACTGCTTGTTGGAACCAACTGTGTCATGTCGGGTCATGGCAAAGCAGTTCATTTTTCCAGTGCTTTTATTCTGTTCCTTTTCCAGTTGTTTCAAAACTGCTGAAAAAGTGGTTTGATGCCCCTGAATTTTGGAAAATAGTATCCATGCACACAGATGCAGGAGTGCATAACGAAGGAAAACTAGATACTGTAAGGATGACTTCATTTCTGGGGTGAACAGGAGGATTATATGATGGTTAGTTATGAAATGCATATAAATTGGTGTGGAACAGCGGGGAAGATAATTTATGTCTTGCTCTTCTCCACCTTTTCTACACTGTTCCCTTCATGCCGAAATGAAAGGAAATTCTTTTTACTCTTCACAATAGTATGAAATAATTTTCCAGAAACCATCCTGGCCCAGATTGCCTTAAGCAGAGTTATAAAACTGCATCTGGTTCAGCACACAATTCACAAGAGAGGGCAGCCAAACTGTACCCTGATGGCTGGATGACATGCCCTTCCTGTGGGGTCCTGCTGCATGCAAACCCAAAAGCTGTGGCCGGCCCCTAATTTTACAGCCCTGCTTCTTGGCCACACTCAAAAATGTGATTTTTGAAGTTTGCAGCTAATGCTTCTCTCTGCCATTAAGTCTGATTCCTGAGAAAGGTAGAGGAGGCAGTGGGTATGCGGGGAAGCGCAGCAGCATTTCCCAGCTGCTGCTGATACTTTTACTCCCTCTTAATTACCACTGCAGTTAATGAGTTTTATATCATCTCATTCCATAGCTGTTTCAGGGTGTGTCTAAGGAGGTGGGTGGCAGGGGACACCTCCACCCGCCAGCAGTGAAGGGAGGGATCTCCTCTGCTGCCAATGTCACACCTAAGGTGCGACAGCAGCGTCCTTCATCGTGGGGGCAGAACAATGTATCCCTGCCACTTTCTATTTTCTTTGCTTTCTAAACAGCAAGGGTGTGAGATTGGAGAGAGACAAAGTGGTGGTAATATGCAGCGAAGTGCCCGGTGCGTCAGTGAAACAGAACCAGCTCTGAAACAAACAGGTCCGTGTGGCTGCAGTATGTTAGGATACAGAAGAAAAGGCTATTTTTTATCTGTAGGAGAGGATTCAATACAGTATGTCAAAAAAAAAAAAATAATGAGGTAAACCCATGTATTTTAGGAGCCACAAAACTGAAAAGGTGAGACCACCGATACGTTAGCTGGGAAACCAGCTGTGTATCTGAGCCTGCAGCAGGGGAGGAGGTATGAACAGAGCACACAGCTACTGACAACTGCTGCAGGGCTGCAGTTTCCCGTCCTCATTCCTCCTGCTAGCATTGTGCTGGCTCAGGGGTTTCTTCACACCACCTGAGCCTGAGCCACCCCCCTTGCCCACAGCGAGGGGCTCTGTGGAACTGGCGGGTGGGAACCTTTCAGTCCCTCCTGCCAGGCTGGAGCTGGGATGAAGCTGCCGGGACAAGGATTTCCCAGCAGGGCTGGGGGTCACCCTGTGCTGGTGGTTCCTGTGCAGCTGACAGGCTTCTGCAGAAATAGTTAGTGTATGGTAGCATTGCCTCCTAAGCCTTTAAATACAACTTAAACTTACAGCCTAAGGGCTGTGCCTTGCTTTCTGTGGGACTTTGCAGCTGCAGTTAGTGCAGTTACTGTTATGCTACCTAAGAGAACTTGGTTCCATTCCCTTCCCATCCCCCCTTGGGGGCATTTGGAGCATGACCTGTGCTAGCATCATCTGCCCAGAAGCTCCTCAGCTCCTCAGGAATGAAGCTGACAGTTTTTCAATGGCCTGCTGATAACATAGGTTTGCTCCCTGTTGTTCTTCGAGAGCAGGGCCTCTCAAAGAGCAGACTGAACTCTGTATCAAGGAGTCAAAGGGTTAAAATAATATTGCCCCAGCGTGTCATTGCTGACTAAGCTCCTGGGCTTAATGAGACCCCAAATTGTTCCTGTTCCACTGATGTAATTTCTTATCCTGAATTTCCCCCTATTTTATTATTTCAGTGTTCCCATCTCTGAAGTCATAGCTTCAACATGTATTCTTCAGTCACTCTCTCAGAGCTTGGCAGAAATAGGAGTCTGGGTGATAAACTAGTTCTGATCTTGTCTGCATTTGACACTGTTCACCTGGCAAGTGGGTTCCTTGCTGATCCAGGGTGCTGAGGCTGATTCTGTCCCCACCCCAGCTGTCTTTGACTCATTCCCGCTGTTAGTCATGGAAGTGGGATGTGCTGGGCAATGGTAGTGGTCCCAAAGTGGGAAAAAAAAGCAGGAAAATTTACTTGCTGATATAGATCTTCAATAATCAGTGAAATATTTAGCCTGTTCCAATCCAGTGTAACTCATTAGGACAAGACTCTTTCCTTCTGGGGAAACACTTAATTTATAGCCAGTTATTTCTTAGGTTTTTTTCTATCGTCTGGGTCATCTCAGTGTTAGGGCTCCAGTGTTGAGGTGGCTTCCTTGCTACCAGCAGACCACCAGCATAAATGAGGATAGACAGTATTTTACACGTATTTTCTACTAGCTGGCACAGAGCAATGGAAAGCTGGAAAAACCAAAACCACAGAGTATAGAGCAGAGTGAATAAAAACAAAAAAAATAAGCTAGGTCCTTTATTTTTGGAAACTCTCCAACAACCTCTAATATGCATTAGTGACATATCAACTTTCTGCCTTGCAGGATGAACTATAAAATATTATATCTTAGCCCTGCACATTTTCAAGTTCTTTATCCTTTATTACAGCCACTGGTTTATTAAAAGTGGAAATGGACCTAGACCAAACCTCTGCCTGACTATGTCTGAATGGCTGCATCCAGACCCTGCATCTTTTGAAAACTGGTCTCTAATGTTTAAAATAAACCCAAGCCCAATACAGCAACAAACTTCTAATTCCTCCTCCCTTAGGACCCTACCTGAACAAAATCCTCACACCTGGATGTACAAAGCTATTAGGCTCATGGGGTACCTCCTTGCCCACTAATGTTAAAACACCCAGTGTGGTTAGCAGTTTCTGAGGATTAAAACTCAATCCCCCTTGAAACTCTTCCCAAGCATATATGATCAATGGTGAGTTTGAAAGTATGTTTTGGGGTTTTTTTAAGTCCGTTGATGTGATTTGTTCTGTTTGTAAGATTAACTGGCAGTAAAAGGTATTAATTTCCTATCACTTTGTTCCAAATCGTCCTTCCCTTGTCCTTGTATTTTATGGTCTCCGTTAAGGAATGTTGTCCTCTGGATCATTTTTATTGGCTTTGCTTTTTAATTATCGGCATTCATGCTTAATACAGCAGTTTTTTTGGTAACAAAATTCATAGCTTAAAAAACCCAAAGCAGCCCCTCTTTCCCTTGGACAGATTTGAAATGCGATTACTTTAATAAGTTATAAATAAAGGCTTGGTAGTTGATATTCAGTGGGAAACTCTCCCAGTGTATTTCAGAACCCTGTTTTTCAGTCTCCTCCGATAAGAAAACTGCTGACTTGGCATTTTGGGGAGCTGTTTTTTGTGCTTTGTGTTCCTGCTGTAGCTGCCAGGGGTTAGCAAACCTCTGGGCTGCAATGTGGCCAGATCAGGAGCTGCCCATGCTGCTGCGCTCCCTGTTAACCTCAGTGCCACGCTGGTGGGTGCTGGCTTTTGCCCATGAGCTGCTGGATCAGGACGAGCTTTGGGCCACTGGGTTGCTGTCCCCAGGGACTTGCCTCTTGGTGGCACCTCCACCAACACCTGGGATGAGGGTCTGTGGCAGCCCTTGACCCCATCTGAGCACTGCTTATACCAGCCCGCTGCAGTTTACCCTCACCATTAGGGTACAGATGCTCATCCGGGACAACACCTAATGATTAGTCTGAGAGGAGGAGGCTGGGGAGACGTTATTGCTCTTTACAACTACCTGAAAGGAGGCTGGGGGGGGGGGAGGGGGGGGAGCGGGCAGGGGGCTGGGTGTGTTTGTCTCTTCTCCCATGTAACAAGTGACAGGGCAAGAGGGAACGGCCTCAAGTTCCACCCGGAGAGGTTTAGATTGGGTATGAGGGAAAATGTCTTCACTGAAAGGGTGGTCAGGCATTGGAATAGGCTGCCCAGGGAGGCGGTGGAATCACCATCGCTGGAAAGGTTTAAAGAACACATAGACACAGCGCTTAGGGACATGGTTTGGTGGTGGGCTTGGTAGTGCTGGGTTAATGGCTGGACCTGATGATCTCAAAGGTCTTTTCCAACCTAAATGATTCTATGATTCTGTGTCTACTTTTTATGTTTACATCTCCCACAGTGAGAGTTTGTTTAAAAAGAGGTAATGTGTCTCCCCACTGTTTATATGTTGTCATTTTTTTCCCATGGTAGGACACTGGGCTAAGTCTCAGGCTCAGAGGACCCAGCCCCAGGGTAGTGGGTTTGGCCAGCTCTTCCTGCAGATAAGCCACGGCTGGCTTCATTGCTCTGCAGGCTGCTGATGGGGTCGTTGTTTGGGGAAAGATAGGCATCTCTAGTGATAAATGAATGGCTTCAACTAGAAGCAGCTACTGACAGATATGGCTGAATTACGGCGTGGGTTTTGTAAAACAAAGGGAAAGGTTTGCAGTTATTAGAGTGACACCTACAAGCCTTGATTTGCAATAACAATGTTTTCTCTTGACTTTATTTAGTGAGATCCTTTTGTAGCAAAGATGTACCAAAGATCATTCAGAACCTGGAGGTTCCCTAAAGGGTTTCTAATTTGGCAAAGGTGTCTCTAAACAGCTTGGCAGAAGTGCTTGGTTTTGAGGAAAATGTGCTGGTCTGTTACTGGGGTTCCCTGCCAGCCTGTGCTAGAGATTTCTGGTTGTTTTTGTTTCTTTTTTTCCTTCCTCTTAATCTGTTCCAGCAGTTCAGCACAGGAAAGTTCAAGGGGGAAGTAACCCTTGTCAGGAAAAAAAAAAAATAGTTGTAAAAGCAATCTTTCTGATGCTAGTGGGTGAGGGCCCAGTAAAAGAGATGATGATCCAGCTTAGAGCCTGCTTCAGTAACCAAAAAAAAAAAAATATCTAGTGTTTAAAATGGAATTAATTTTCTCTTTGGATTGCGGTCAGGCTGGAACCAAGTTTAATTCCTTCAAGCTATGTTTTCCCTCAAACACCATTAGTTTTTAGAAGCTTTCCTAGGAGAAGCCAGTTCATTTGTCTTACAGCACATCGTGCTGCTGGACTTGGAGGAGAAGGAAGGCTGGGCTGTAACTGCAGTCTCTCCTAATGAACTCATACTTGTCACATTTCCAGGACTAGATGGGCTTGTCTGCCCCTCACACCCACCCAAAATATAGCTGTGTCCCAGGGAGATGACCTCCGCCCTGGGCCCCGCAAGGACTAGGTGATGCTGAGGTACGCACAAGCTGATGCGTCCCTGCCCAGGGACTGCTGGGACGTACAGCTCTGGTAACCCTGCCAGAAGGAGATACAGGACAGCAGAAACAGTACAGCTTTCCTATCCTACAGTCCCAAAGGAGCACGCAGACTGTAGTTGCACCAGGAAGTATACAGGGAGTGTGCTACTGCAGGCAGCTGCCTGTCCCTCTCCAGGTAGAGCAGGCAGCAGGAGGGGCAGGAGCTTGTGCCAGCATCCCAAAGACAGGATTATTTTTTTCCAGTAGCTGATATGCTCATGTGAATAACAAGTGAGATAAATTAGAAATGCTTATTAATGGAAGTATCATAAAATTGGCAAAACTGAACCTTAGAGCGTGATTTGCTTGCCTGAAATGTCAGTGCCTCTGGCAATAACCTGCTTAGGCTGATGGGGCAGCGTTGGAGAAGTGAAAGGCAGTGCTTTATGAGAGGGGCCTTTGATGTACCTCTGAGATAGGAAACCTCCACATCAGGCTATAGCTAGCTGTCATGTCTAGGCAGCCCTGGTGTGCACAGAAGATGGAGAGCGAGGCCATCGAGTCAGAAGCAGCAAATGTGGTGGCTCAAGCTGCGCAGCCCGTGCGGCTCCTGAACCCTTCCCTGAGCTCCCCTGTCCATACTGCCGCTGCAGCACCTAAAACTGGGCAATCCAGGCTGCAGTCTTGGAAGGGATTTCAGTTTTCTAGATTACTGATAAAACCCAAGGTATGACATAATATGCTTCACCTTCTGTGCCACACATGACTTAAGACATCAAGGCTTTCTGATTTAATAAAAAAATAATTGTAAAGCACCTGAGAGGTGAATTGGAATTTGATACCTGATAGCTTTCCTGAAGTAGTCACTGAATGTGGGGTGGGGGAATGTAGTCAGTGGCATTTTACAAGGACTGGGACTTCTAAACTGATTCCTGCTCAATCTTTTTATCAATACCAATATAAAATCACTGCTGGTAAAACTTATGGACAGGATGATAATAAACAGGTAATGATGATACCAGAAAAGTCAGGCACAATAATGAGAGTTACCTGATGGGTTCATGTCTACAAAAGTGTGTTTTATATAGCCAACTACAGTGCTATGCTTCTGAGAACAAAGAGGCCGCATGCATAAGTAGAGTGAGTATTGCATTCTAAAGCCTGCATGTTTGAAGGAGTTAAGGGCTGCAGTGGTTGCAAAACGCAGCTTCCATGATGGTGCTGTGGCAAAAGGGCCACTGCGATTGCTGGGGTTAGAAAGCAGAAAGAGAGGGAAGCTCTGTCTTTAAAAAGGTGTGCTCTATGTGGTTCAGGGACCATTTTCAAAAGATGTTGAAAAACCAGGCAAATTGCAAAGAGCCACGGAAATGACTAGAAGAAAACCCTTTCTAAAAAGAAGCCTTTTAGTGTAAAGGAAAATAAAATGGGAGGGGGGGAAGGAAAGGACTGAGAGGGACTTAATTACACTATGTAAGTGGAATGTGGGAAAAAATACCAGGTACTTAATTTGCCATAAAAGCTCAGAAAGACACAACGCCTGGAATCTGAGGTGTGCAAATTAATATAGGAAATGAGGATGAGTGTCTGACCAGTGAGGGTGATTAGCTTTGGACCAAGCCATCAACTGATGCAGGTCTTCCAGTCAAGATGAAATGCCTTTCTCCAAAGACATGCCAGAAGAGTTATTAGGCTAAATATGAGAGTAACTGGCTGAGACATAATGACTTGTAGCATACTGTCAGAATAGATGCTTTAATGCTCCCTTTTGGCCTCTGACTACATTTAAACCCCCTTTCCTGATGTGAATCTTGGCTTACCAGCACTCCTTATCATTTCTTTCTACTCTTGTTCTCAGTCTGTTCTTGGAGGATTTTTTCTCTCTCCCTCTCTCTGCTTTTATTATGCCACTGCAGACAAAAATCGGGGGTTTTGAAATCCTGAAGGGAGTTAGACTCCCAGCTTCATCTGAATTCAAAGGGAACTGGGTGCCAAACACTGATCTTGTGAAAGCCTCAACCCAGAGCCCTTAAATTTGGTGTAGCTTTAAAAACCTTGTAAAAAGCAAGCTTGTTGATAGTGGGCTGTCTTGAGTTTTATTCCTCCATCTTAAGCATTCTTCTAATGGAAGTTCTATAAATATACACAATGATGACTAGAAATAAGAGAGTACATGTCTGGCTGTCACACACAAATTTTCTGCAAGGAAAATCACCACAGTTATTTTACTGGCTGGTTATCTCAAAGCAGCAAGTATCCAGACGGTTGTCTCCAACTGTTGTTATTAAATTCAGCAGGAAATCCATCCTGTCCAAAAGAATTATTAGTTTCCATTGCTCCTGGAAATGTCCAGAGATGTTAATTTGTGAGTGTTTGTGTTGCACGAGTAGCCGGCCAGTGTGTAGAGCCGTGGTTTGATCTTGTCCTTGAGCTCTGGGAGTTGGGTGGCAGCTGTAAAACCCATGTCAACGTCTAGGCCAGGGGGTTATTTTGGAAGGTAAGACTTCCCAAAAGACCCGGACACTCCAACTATAAATATGTTTCACATCACAGGGCGGTATTGGAAATTAGTAGCTTAACATCTCAAAGTGGGGCCCAGATGCCACTAGCAGCAGTCTTCGCCACAAGAAGTTGGTATTTGTCAGCTATTTCTGCCCAGAGGTGTGTGAGATACCACAGTTTCCCCTTTTACTTACAAGAGGAAATAACTGTGGTGGCAATCTGGTCTTTGTCAGGGCTCTAGATGCTCAACCACAAAGCAGTGGTCCCTTATTTATACCATAAGGCCCGTCAGGGGTGGGAATTGACTACCAAAGGGAGCGGGAAGCAGAACCAGGATAGGGGGGGACTTTGCCTCAGCCGACTGCCTGGAGCCAGTTCCCCCCACCAGCCTCACCTCAGTACCAGCGAAGAGGGACCACCCAGGGAACCTGACCCCTCGCTGTGTGGGACTGGGCTGCAGGGACTCCTGCAGCCCCGGGGGTGTGCTGGGGGAGCCCTCGCCTGCTGCTAGGGACACTGTGCTTCCAGCCACCCTCCTTGCTGCCTTAACCACTGGGAAGGTGACCAGATGGCAAGGCAGCCATCAAAGGTAATTCCAGTGCCAGTCTCCAGCCACAGGTTTCCCTCTCCTCCTTTCAACAGCACAGGAGAGCCTGAACATATATTCACTGACTTCCCCACTGGACCTCTTCCCTTGGCCACCAGACATCTGATGGGATGGAGCAATGGGCACGCTCAGCCTTGGCCAGACCTCACACTGCAGAATTACTTCTCAGGTTGTGTCGGCAGTACCAAAATGATAGGTGTTACCCTGGCTGGCAGCCTGGCAGTGTAACTGCAGTACTCAACCACCAACCCCTATTTGTTTTTCAGAAAGAGAAAAGCTTTAACATATTTAGAAAAGTTCTGATTTGTCTTTAAAACTGTGGTTCAGCTTGAAAATAATTTTATTTCTGGCAAATAACTACACAAATGCTTTTAAGGGGATGTCTGCATCAGGTCTCCATTTAGCTGTCTCAGCTGCATATAGCCGTCTGGCAAAAGTCTTCTGGAGAAAGACAATAGCCCAGGAACACACTGCTGCAGCCTCGAGAAAATAGCCACACAGCACTGACATTGTTCAGATGTTTGCCTTTATAAAAGTTCCTTCTGGACGTAATAAAACAGGCCCTGGTGAGCACATACATGCATAACAGGGCTCACCGGCGGTGCTGCAGTGAACAAAAGCTGTGGTCAGAGGTGCAGGGTGTCCCCAGTGGAAATGCTGCCGGCTGGAGGGCAGCACCACAGCCCCCCTGGCACCAGCAGAAACTGCTGTCACGGCCCTGAGGTCTAGGGGCTTTGGGACTTGTGGGAATCGCTCTGGGTGCATGCCAGTGAGTTATGCCTCAGCCAGAAGGCGAATCCCAGGGCTAGCCTCAGAGGCAGAAGGTGGAGGTTCTCAGAAGCCATCAGCATTTCACTGTGTCCTTTCCATCTCCTTCCGGGTGCACGAGGGCTTACACAAGGAGCAGTCAGCCTGGCTGGGCTCACCGTGATGTCAGTGAAACCTACACAACCTCCTTTCCAGCACAGAACCAGATCGCAGGGCTCAGAAATAGGGGCTGTCTGCCCTTCACCTGGAAGAAACAGTTGATGGCCAACAAAGCTTGGTGCACTGAGGTTTTAGCTGCAGTGGATCTGACCATCTCATTTATTCTTAAGGAACGGTTTCAAATACATGTGTAACTTTAGAGGGGCAGTGGGTTGTCATGCTGCGGTCAGCCCTACACTTGCTTTATAAATCATCAATAAATGAACAGTAAACCCTGCAAGGGTTTAAGTTTTATCTGTTGCGCTTTACTGTCACCACTCCTTATGGACAGGGTGCCTGTGTCAGCTAAGGAGCACTCCTCCAAAGGCTAACAAAATCCCTGCTCTGATCTTCTGCAGGCAGCCAGGGCACATTCCCAGGCACTGCCTGAATTCCTCTGGGGTCACCAGGCTGCTGGCAGGTCTTGCTTTTCTCTGTACTATGCTGCCAGGTAAATGGGGCTGGTACTGAACCAAAGCAAATGGCTGTTTCGTAAGCTTTCAGGTCAAGATTTTCTAGATAATAGGTATAGACAAAAAGAGGTACAGAAAATAAAGCACAGAACCCAAAACTTTGAATATCAACAGTAGATTTATTTTCCCCTCTTACCTGAGTAATTTCTCCAGCTTGGAGCCCCAGGGATCTGTAGTTAAAGGCTCACACCCTCCTTCCCTGTTTCCAGAGGGTATTTGTGAACTCCACAAACAATCACAATAATTTGAGGTTCAGAATTTCATCTTTTGACCTTCCCCTTTCCTTCCCCACTGCCTCTGAGCAGATAGCTTGGGTACCCAGGAGTTCTGCATGCAACCAACCAGTCAGTGTGGCAAATGCAGATGCCTGCCTTAGCTCACATGTGGTTAGCTGGGAATCACAAAGTTTCTAGTCAGCTTTTTTACCTTCTCAGAGTAGTTTGTTCTTTCTTCACAAAGCTTTCCATGGATTTATATGCTTCATATATAGAACATTAGTTGCAAACTCATGAACTTTGGTACATTTGCAAATTCTCATGGCGAAATTAAGAGGAGTGTGTTGTCCAGCTGTCTCTGGGGCAGCGTGCCCTTAGCATCTTCTCTCACTCTGGGAAGCTCACGCCATGTGTGCTTTCTATCACGGCCCCTGCAAATGAGGCAGGGCTATGGCAATTAATAACAATGCTGAAATACAGCCATTCAAAAGAACAGCACTGAAACTGCACATAGAAGCTAAAAACACTTTTTCAGTGATGAGTTCAAGATGGATAAAAACCTTTACATGTTGCAGGGCTCCATGCAAGGGCTAGTTGAACCCTTAACATTTCCTATCTTTCAAGTGCTGTGTTTTACTATCTAATAGCTTACTGCTGACAACTGTTGATTATCTGGTATAGCGAAGCATTGGGATGACCAAGACAAAGTGAAAACAAAGATAATACAAAGCATATGGCAACTGAGTGGTAAGAAAATAAAATAAGAGCACTGTGGAAGACTGAGCAGCACTGACCCGGGCAGGGGTGGCCATGGAGGACCACGTGATGCGAAAGGGCTGCAATTCATCCAAGTTCTTCTGCAACTCACTTTGGACTCCCTGTGTTCCTGGTATGGTTGATACCCAGACTAGCTAACCTGCCCATGAGTGGCTGAGGGCTGTTTTATTTTCCTACACAGCCGTATCACTCCAATAAAGCACTTTGCACGCTGTGTTACCGGTGATGGCTCAAAGTGAGGTCAGCACAGAGGAATGGCAAGCATTTCACACTGTTAAGCACCCCTGTGGACCCCTGCAAACCACAATGGGGTGGGAACTGGCCATTCTGGCTGGTGGTGATGCCCTCCTGGCCCTGGCCCTGGATGGGCAGCGCAGGCTGGCTTGCCACAGCAAACTGACTGCAAATGGAGTTCAGTACAGGTGTATGCGGGGAAGTGATTTGGGAATTGTTCCCAGATGTTGTAAAATGTCTCCAGCTCCCAGCCAGGCTACTGGGGGCTTTCAAAACAGTTTACCACTAACTGGAAAATGTTTATAGAGGGGAGCAAAAGCCCATAACATTCATTCACATTTGATTGCTCAGTTTGAATCTGGATGCCTTCCTAGGGCTCAGGGTATTTGGACAGGTTGACTACAGGGAAGATGTGCAAAGCCCTATCATGCAGCTCATTCAGGAATGCTTGTGACTTTCTCAGAACTACTTTCTGACCAGCTTTTTTTCTAAAGTAACCATCCTCGCTCTCTCCCCTTGGCACCATGACCCTGGAACAAGCGTATCACAGTTTTGGCATGTTTGGGACATGCTACCACAGTACAGCAATATTATGTGGCAAGCACAACATATGTTTTGGAAGAGAGTTCGGTTTATTTTAGCTGCTCCAAATTTACTTGACCTGTTTAATCCAGCTTTCACAGTACATCATCTCAATCACTGGGATTGCTTTTAGGTCATGCCCCACACAACATGTGCAGCCAGTTGGCCTTTCATCTCTATGCTTAATTGTCCAAAATGATTTCCATGTGATTAATATAAAGCCCCAACATCAGTGGTAGGCCAGGCCGCTCCATCATCCACATTATGTTAGGCAGGTGTGGGGTCTGGCCCACTGAGAAAGGAATAGTGTGAACATGGTATGTTGGGGGACCCAGACAGCTTCCTAGCTGAGAGTTATCTGATTGCTCCCTATCTACGCTGGGCATAAGTGAATATTGACTCCGGCACCTATGGGAGTTCAGTGGGGGGTAAAGCTTCTAGCATGGGCAGCCCCGTCCTGCTCTGGATGCTGAGCTGTGACTTTGCCTGGCTTTTTGCTGCTTTGCATATGGAAACAGCAGCTCAGGCAAGCTCTGGCGTGGGAGCTGCGGGACCTGCCCCTCCGAACCTGCAGTGTAAGCGCTGCGGCTGCAGGAGTGGGAGCAGCGGTGGCCGGAGGCTGTCCCAAGCTCTGGTGTGGTCCAGAGGCTGAGGTGGTGAAGGTGTGAGTGCCAGGTATGTCCCACGGCTGCCGCAGGTCTAAGCCACACGCTAAGCTGCAGGATGAGGCAGCTAATGGTGCCCAGCTCACAGATCGAACCGGGGAAGTGCCACAGGTGTCATCCAGGGATGAACAGCCACAGTGGCTACACCCTCGCTCTCATGCTGCTGTCTGTTGTACCTGTGCTGTGGCTGCACGGGGGTTTTCTGTCTTGCAGGGACTTTTGCGTAGTACTCTGAGAGGGTTTCATGCCCCATGCAAAATGAGATGATTGCTGTCGGTGTAATTTCTTTAAAAGAGAGCCGCTTTCTCCCCACTCCTACCCTCTGGTTTCTCCTGCCAACAGCAACAGCCATCACCCCTAACCGTCAGCCACTCCCTTGCCAGCCAACTGAATCATATTGGAGACCGGAGGCTTTTTTGGGTGCTAAAACTTTACAAGGCAAAGACTTACAGAATACACCCATATGCCCTGCCTGGAAACTGGCTCCCTCCTCTGCGGAAAAAGCCAGGCAGTCTCAATTAGGCATTCATGGAAAGTGGGGACGAGCTGGGGCCAGAGCCAGAGGCTGCAAAAGTTTCCACGTTTGCCAGCACCAATCTTGCAGACCCGTCTGCTTACTCTTCTTAGGCTCCTTCTCACTAGGCAACCAAATGTGCTAAAAGGAGAAATCAAGATCATTTTCACACCCAGATTACTGTGTTTGGGATATTTTTTTTGCGGCACTGCAAAACCATTGCTCCGTGTCACTTGTCTCCCCTAACATTCAGGGGAGTGAAGTGCTCCCCTGAGCAATGAGCTTGCCACCCTGATGAGCTATATATTGGCTCCACCTGGCCAAAGAAATGAAGAGGGTTTCAAACAGGCTATTCATGGCGTAGAAAAATCAGTTTCATCCCTGATGGGAAGGCCTCCTAGAGCTTTTAAGCTGAGGAGTGACAGAAGGAGCTCTAGGAAGAAGTTGGGATTATTTGGCTCTAACCCAGCAGCAGGTGGTTACACTTGGGGACTAACAGGGCAACCATGAACTCAGCTCCTGCTCCTGTCAAAGTAGTGCTGCTTGCCTCATACATGGCATTTTTAGTTCTGGGCTGAGCCAGTGACCGGGACTGTGTGAGAAAGACCAGAAACCACAATCGTGATTTTGATTACAGAGACCTTGCCTTGCTTCCTGCAAGGGCAGTGAGATAGCCATGGTCACACAGCTGCTTCCTTCCCATCTAGAGGTGGCCAGGGTTCAGCGCTGGTGGAAGCCTGAGCAATTGGTCTAGCTATTTCTCCATATACTTATAACAAATTTAGAACCCTTTTAGTGCTTCCTAAATAAATGCTTCTCATTTAAAAAAGAAACAAAACAAAACACTCAACGCTGTAGAACAAATAATTTTCTTAAAAGTACCACTGGCAGTGGGCAGCACCAGGTCATTTGCCTGTGCTGCAGGCAGTGTGGGGCAGGGGCTGGCTGGGCTGTGTGTGAGAAGGCTATCGTGGATGTGGGGAGGGGACAGCAAGTTATTATAATAAAAAATATTCCTTTTGAAGAAACAGGAGTGGTGCAAAGCACGTAATATAACTTCAGGCTTGAATTAAAGAGGCCACAAAAGACCAACAACTGTGAAATACAGGCAATAGGGGGGAGTCGGTAGAGGCAAGGGGGGAGGTAGGAAACATCTAGGGACTTGCAGTTTACAGTTCTAGTTATTTAATGCATAATCACTTACAAACTAAATCTTTGGTGGAAGGAGCATCTGCTGAAGTTGATCAACTTTAAAATATGAACATACATGTCTCATTCCGGTCACTGAAAAGATTTTAACCAGCTGGGTGTTTTAGAATATTAGTTATTGGGATTTTTTTGTTTCTTTGTCTGCCCTGGGGAGCAGGGCACAGCTTTGGGGTGAATTAATAGCAGTTATATTTTTTTTTTTCCTTTCCTTAGGTATCCCTGAAAGGGGTTGGTGACATCCTAGAGACTGGGCAGTACCTAGGTTAAAAGAAAAGCAGTTTTTAACTCTTAAGAAAGCAAGAATACCTGCCAGTAGTGAAAATGAGGTTTATATGCCCATTACTATAAAGTTAAACACTACCAGCTGTATTGTCTACTTTTACAAAAAGAACTCAGGTGACAAATTTTCCCTGCTTTTCATATTTAGAAAGCTGTTTGAAATCTGCCAGGTTTGCTGGTAAGGTGTTGAAGAGGAGATCGGGTTTATGAAGTGTATTAAATTCACATTCAAAAAAAGAAAAAAAAAAAAAAACCAGAGAAGCTATATTTCACGTGTACAGCCCTTGAGGGAGCAAATCACACATACCTGAGACTGAACTTCACCTTTCCTGGGACTATAAAGCCTTATTTGAGCCTCTATTTCTTCTCCTGTTGTGCTAAATTCTTGCAAGGAGGTGCACAGAGCTCAGTGTAGGAAAGAAATTGGGGGAGAAAAAGTTCACTTTCTTCTCTTGGCTACATTCATTTCACAAAAGCCTCCAGATGTAACTGCTTTGGTCTGAATATTTCTGTCTGCCTCAGACTGACATTTCCTCCCCTTGTAAAGAGATGGGCAGAGATATTTATGGCAGAAAAGATAAATTGCAAAGTGTTTCTCAATCCAGCTCTGTACATCTTGTGCTTTCCTTGTGTGTTTTTACTCACACAAGAGCACCTCAGGCCTCTGAACAGCTTGAGGGGCTCTCTGGGTGTGAAGCTGTACCCCTGGAGTTAAAGACATCACTTAAGATCAGTAGATGGGAAAACATGGGCACAGGCTAACCAGCCTCCACGTCAATTTGGGATGTCCTTGGCTGTGGCTCGATGTTGGGCAGAGGGGCATAGCATAGCATGGCTGAAACCCGTCATGGAGGCCCAGGGTTTGATGGCCAAGGCTTGGCTGCCTCCCATTGCGGCACAATGCATGGCTCAGCCAGAGCCTATGACCTCATCCATATGACCTCCATTTACTGGACCTTTAGGATGCTAGGAGGTGCTTAAACACCTCTTAGAAATTTTACTCGACTCAGTAAATTCCTTTGTGACCCCAGAAAACCATAAGGGGAGGCTAACTGAAGGCTAAGCCCTGCCCTGCCACTTGGAGAGTGAGAGCGGGTGGCGTGGCCCAGTGAGCAGGAATGCAGTACGTGGATGTGTTAAAAATAACTTTAAACACAGCTAATTAGGACCAGCTTTTCAAACAAAAATATCTGCAATGAATTTAAGAAAAAAACCCCAAACATACCAAACTAGCTATAGTAGTGCAAATTTCAGTTGTAGACTAGAAACAACAGTGGTGTTTCAATTAGTTTCCTGCCAATTAGCTCAACTAAGCATGAGGGCAGCGGAGCCACAAGGTTTTCTTCCAAAGTGTGAATGCTGGGGAACCAACAGGTATTTCCCTGGACATGTCCATCAGAGCCTGCCCTGGCAGCCATCAGGTGCCTGGTGGGTGCGGTGCAAGGGTTTTCCTTACATACAGGGCTGAAAATATGTTTACATTCATATGTTGCAGCTTCTACTGTCAGACAAAAAATAGTCCTCTCAGACCAGCAATCAGACCAGCATGTGCTCCAGTATCTTCTTCACTACAACACCTTACTGAGGGCAAAGATACTCAACATAGGCAATCAACCTTCTGTCGGCATCGTGTCTTGCTGCTGGCTGCTTCTGTGCTTTGGGCCTTTGTGAGCCAGGGATGCAGCTTCGCGGTTAATAACCCTGATAGGATTATTTTTTTTAATGTGGTTTTGTAATTGGGTTTGATCTCATTTATTCTTTTGACAGCTAGAATATCCCATGACTATGAATTTCAGTCTGCTGTGTGAAATTCTTTTTTTTTAAATTATGTAACCTCAGATAACTTTATCCAAAATTCCAATGAATATTTCCTCCTTTATTTGTGTCATTTATTATGTTATAGTCCACTATCATATCCACCCTCACTGATCTCTTTTCCAGGAGATGGAGGGCCAGTGCACAAAGTCTGTTTTCACAGGGCAACTGTTTCTTTCCTTTCATCATTCTGGATTTTTTTGACAGCTCTTTTATCCTTTTAGAGTGATAAGGATCACATAATGATGTTTTCGCTTTGGTTTCCTGTCCATATTTCCAAATCCTCTATTTGCCTCTATTTTTATTTTTTTTTTACACTGTTATGACATTGAGTTGAATACCCAAAATAAAGCCATGTGCTTATTCCTGACTTACTAGCTAATTTAAAATCTATTAATGAATATGCACCATTTGGGGTATCTTGCACCGATTGTCAGGGACTCTGTCTGACTCGTGTTTGGTTCTGCTTTTGCTGCTCTGAATCAGTGAATTGCTGTTCACCTCCCCATGGAAGACGAGCTTAATGGTGTTGGTTCAGTTCCTTCAAATCCTGGAAGACGTTGGTGTGTGTGGGCTTTGGTTGTCTTTATTTAACTCGGTCGCTTTTACCTTGGTTTAATTCAAGCAAAGCAAACACACAGGGTGGGCAAATGGCCAAAGGATAAACCACACCTTAGACCAAGTAGCTGGGCAAGGTATTGCTTGATACGTGCAACCGCTGTGTATTCAAAAATTGTGTTTAAAAACTTTAGCCGGGTACGTTGGTTAGCAGTTTGAATTGGCTCATTGCAACATGCGTTATTCAGGTTTCTGACCAGCAAAGCTTGCTTTTTTGTATTTCCTTGACAAAATTTCTACAGCTGCCTAAGTCTTAACTGAGATTTCCATGACTGTGAACATTAAAGCGAGAGTTGTTTGTCTCTCCTAGATGTGAATTGATCTGTCCTTTGCCTCCCAGGTGCCCATGAGGGTTCATGTTGGCAGCACTGATGCCTTTGCAGGTTTTTTCTTGTGGTCATGCTGGAGAGGGCTGTTTGGCCTTGCAGCAGGCACAGCCAGGCAGGCAGCCCTGCACCTGGGGAGGGGCTGGTGCCCACTCCCCTATCCCCTACAGCTGGCCAGCACAGCTGGAGCCCCCATGCAATCAGGGCCGCAGCAAATATAAGAGCGGCAGAGGGAAGTGAGGCCCTTTCCTAGGGCTGTGGGTTGCCAGCTTTCTGAATTTCTATGTGAAAGTACTCAGCAAAGCTTTTTTTCCCCTATGCTTGGAGTATCTGTCTGTGTATCGCTTGTTTATTTGCAAGCAGTGAGTTTTGAGGTCTTACTTCCTATGACTTCTGCAGTGTTTTCTGCACTGTTATTTCTTCTCTAAGTTTTGCTGGCTTAAATCAAATGCGGCGTAAGTATGCCCGACTCCTTGGAAGTCTGTTGAGTTGTACCACCTTGTTATGCTGCAGGACTGTAAGGAAACCTTTTGAAAAGCTGGCTGGGGTTAGGTTTCCCATACCTACTGCTCAGATGTGTCCAGACATCGTGCAAAAGAAAGCTTTCTCACTGTGTTCTGGCATTCTAGTTTC